>NC_083575.1:77297023-77624523 GCF_027579695.1 Neoarius graeffei | reverse complement strand
GTCTGTCCTCACTAAATGTAAGCTCTTAAGCTTGTGTAAAAGATATCATCTTTGTACACTGTACTGCCATCTGCTGGAGAATGTTGTAATGATGGTGTAAGGAATGGTGTAACGCAGCATTTCACCAAAAGACTCAACACAGGTATACCACATAAATATGTGAAATAAGGGGGTGACTATTATTCACTTTATCTCCAGACAACCCTCCAGAAAGGGTTCCTTACAGCAATGCTACAGAATGCCTACCTTAAGGATGGATGATCTTTTTATAATTCTTGCTAGCATCACTGGTTATATTGGTGGACAATGTGTTTTGTTTTGTTTTTTAATTAATTGTGATAACATGTTAGAGATCTGTGCAGTTCTTTTAGTCTGGGTTAAGTAAATAAACAGTGTTAAAGACGTGTGGTGTGTGTAGTGTTAAGAAAGTGACATGTGAGGTGTGAAGCAGGATGTGTGTTGCTAAGGAAATGACATGTGTAGTGTTAAAAAGGATGTGTGACGTGTGATGGTAAGAAAGTGATGTGTGAAGTGTGATGTTTGAGGTGGATTGGTAAGAAAGTGACGTGTTATGATAAGAATGTGACGTGAAGAAGGACGTGTGATGTAATGACAAAGTGATGTGTGATGTGTAAAGAAAGATGCATGACGTGTGATGGTAAGAATGTGACGTGAAGAAGGATGTGTGATGTGTGATGGTAAGAAAGTGATGTGTGAAGAAGGATGTGTGACGTGTGATGGTAAGAAAGTGACGTGTGACATTAAGAAGGATGTGTGACGTGTGATGGTAACAAAGTGACGTGTAAAGAAGGATGTGTGACGTGTGATGGTAAGAAAGTGATGTGTGAAGAAGGATGTGTGACGTGTGATGGTAAGAAAGTGACGTGTGACATTAAGAAGGATGTGTGACGTGTGATGGTAACAAAGTGACGTGTAAAGAAGGATGTGTGACGTGTGAAGGATGTGTGATGCGTGAAGATAAGAAAGTGACGTGTGATGTGTGAAGAAGGATGTGTCACGTGTGACGTGTGAAGAAGGATGTGTGACGTGATGATAAGAAAGTGACGTGTGATGTGTTAAGAAGGATATGTGATGCGTGAAGAAGGATGTGTGACGTGTGAAGAAGGATGCGTGACGTGTGATGGTAAGAAAGTGATGTTTTAAGAAGGATGTGTGACGTGATGTGTGAAGAAGGATGTGTGATGGTAAGAAAGTGACGTGTGAGGTGTGAAGAAGGATGTGTGACGTGTGATGATAAGAAAGTGACGTGTGATGTGTGAAGAAGGATATGTGATGCATGAAGAAGGATGTGTGACGTGTGAAGAATGATGCGTGACGTGTGCAGAAGGATGCGTGACGTGTGATGGTAAGAAAGTGATGTTTTAAGAAGGATGTGCGACATGTGATGTGTAAAGAAGGATGTGTGAAGTGAAGAAGGATGTGTGACTTGTGATAGCAAGAATGTGACATGAAGAAGGATGTGTGACGTGTGATGGTAAGAAAGTGATGTGTGACATATTAAGAAGGATGTGTGACATGTGATGGTAAGAAAGTGATGTGTGAAGAAGGATGTGTGACGTGTGATGGTAAGAATGTGACGTGAAGGATGTGTGACGTGTGATGGTAAGAAAGTGATGTGTGACATATTAAGAAGGATGTGTGACATGTGATGGTAAGAAAGTGATGTGTGAAGAAGGATGTGTGACGTGTGATGGTAAGAAAGTGACGTGTGACATATTAAGAAGGATGTGTGACGTGTGATGGTAACAAAGTGACGTGTAAAGAAGGATGTGTGAGGGATGTGTGATGCGTGAAGATAAGAAAGTGACGTGTGATGTGAAGAAGGATGTGTCACGTGTGATGCGTGAAGAAGGATGTTTGACGTGTGATGATAAGAAAGTGACGTGTGATGTGTTAAGAAGGATATGTGATGCGTGAAGAAGGATGTGTGACGTGTGAAGAAGGATGCGTGACGTGTGATGGTAAGAAAGTGATGTTTTAAGAAGGATGTGTGACGTGATGTGTGAAGAAGGATGTGTGATGGTAAGAAAGTGAGGTGTGAAGAAGGATGTGTGACGTGTGATAAGAAAGTGACGTGTGATGTGTTAAGGATATGTGATGCGTGAAGAAGGATGTGTGACGTGTGAAGAAGGATGCGTGACGTGTGATGGTAAGAAAGTGATGTTTTAAGAAGGATGTGCGACATGTGATGTGTAAAGAAGGATGTGTGACGTGAAGAAGGATGTGTGACTTGTGATAGTAAGAATGTGACATGAAGAAGGATGTGTGACGTGTGATGGTAAGAATGTGACGTGAAGAAGGATGTGTGACGTGTGATGGTAAGAAAGTGACGTGTGACATATTAAGAAGGATGTGTGATGTGTGATGGTAAGAAAGTGATGTGTGAAGAAGGATGTGTGACGTGTGATGGTAACAAAGTGACGTGTGACGTGTAAAGAAGGATGTGTGACGTGTGAAGGATGTGTGATGCGTGAAGATAAGAAAGTGACGTGTGATGTGTGAAGAAGGATGTGTCATGTGTGATGCGTGAAGAAGGATGTGTGATGTGTGAAGAAGGATGCGTTTTGTGTGATGGTAAGAAAGTGATGTTTTAAGAAGGATGTGCGACATGTGATGTGTGAAGAAGGATGTATGATGGTAAGAAAGTGACGTGTGATGTGTGAAGAAGGATGTGTGACGTGTGATGGTAAGAAAGCGACGTGTGATTGTGTGAAGAAGGATGTGTGACGTGATAAGAAAGTGATGTGTGAAGAAGGATATGTGATGTGATAAGAAAGTGACGTGTGAAGAAGGATGA
The DNA here is from genome assembly GCF_027579695.1 of Neoarius graeffei. Classification (NCBI taxonomy): domain Eukaryota; kingdom Metazoa; phylum Chordata; class Actinopteri; order Siluriformes; family Ariidae; genus Neoarius; species Neoarius graeffei. The sequence goes on along the minus strand of NC_083575.1, from coordinate 77,621,705 downwards.
GTGACATGTGAAGAAGGATGTGTGACGTGTGAAGAAGGATGTGTGACGTGTTAAGAAGGATGTGTGACATGTTAAGAAGGATGTGTGATGTGTGAAGAAGGATATGTGATGTGCTAAGAAGGATGCGTGACGTGTGATGGTAAGAAAGTGACGTGTAATGTGTTAAGAAGGATGTGTGATTTGTGAAGAAGGATGTGTGACGTGTGACGTTAAGAAAGTGATGTGTGACGTGTTAAAAAGTATGTATCATGTGTGAAGACAGATGTGTGATTTGTGAAGAAGGATGTGTGACATGTGATGTGTTAAGAAGGATGTGTGATGTGTGATGGTAAGAAAGTGACGTGACGTGAAGAAGGATATGTGACGTGATGATAAGAATGTGACGTGTGAGGAAGGATGTATGTGACGTGACGTGACGTTTTAAGAAGGATGTGTGAAGGATGTGTGACGTGTGATGTGTGAAGAAGGATGTGTGATAAGAATGTGATGTGTGAAGAAGGATTTGTGACGTGTGATGTGTGAAGAAGGATGTGTGATGTGGTAATAAGAAAGTGATGTGTGACGTTAAGTAAGATGTGTATCATGTTTTGGTAAGACAGTGACGTGTGTGGTGCTAAAAAGTGATGTGTAGTGTTAAGAAAGATGTGTGACGTGTTGGTAAGAACGTGAAGTGTGCAGCGTTAAAAAGAGGCGTGTGTGTTTGTGTGTGAGACGTGTGTTGGTAAGAAAGTGACGTGTGCAGAATTAAAAAGAGGCATGTGTGTGCGTGAGAGACGTGTTGGTAAGAACATGAAATGTGCAGCATTAAAAAGAGGTGTGTGTGTGTGTGTGTGTGAGAGATGTGTGTTGGTAAGTAAGTGACATATGCAGAATTAAACAGAGGCGTGTGTGTGTGTGTGTGTGTGTGATGTGTGTTGGTAAGAAAGTGACGTGTGCAGAATTAAAAAGAGGCGTGTGTGATGTGTGTTGGTAAGAAAGTGATGTGTGCAGAATTAAAAAGAGGCGTGTGTGATGTGTGTTGGTAAGAAAGTGATGTGTGCAGAATTAAAAAGAGGCGTGTGTGTGTGATGTGTGTTGGTAAGAAAGTGACGTGTGCAGCATTAAAAAGGTGTGTGTGAGATGTATGTTGGTAAGAAAGTGACGTGTTAAGAAGGGTGTATGACGCGTGTTGGTAAGAAAATGACATGTAACGGTAAGATGTGTGACGTGTCTCGGTAAGACAGTGACGTGTGCAGCCTTGAGAAAGAGGTGTATGTGTGACGTGTGTTGGTAAGAATGTGACGTGTGTGGTGCTAAAAAAGTGCCGTGTAGTTTTAAGAAAGATGTGTGATATGTTGGTAAGAAAGTGACGGGTGCAGCATTAAAAAGGTGTGTGTGTGATGTGTTGGTAAGAAAGTGACGTGTTAAGAAGGGTGTATGACGCGTGTTGGTAAGAAAATGACGTGTAACGTTAAGTAAGGTGTGTGACGTGTCTCGGTAAGACAGTGACGTGTGCAGTCTTGAGAAAGAGGTGTATGTGTGACGTGTGTTGGTAAGAATGTGACGTGTGCAGCATTAAAAAGAGGCGTGTGTGTAGAGCTGTGCAATATATCGTATTTTTATCACGATATCGATATTGGTGTCAAACGATATCAAAATTCATAATATCGATATGAAACGATTTTTTGTCATTAGTCGAAAGGGACGTGCACAATATTTCTACAATGGCAATAAAACAACAATAACATTGACGTGACAGTAAGGTAAAACGAACCCTTCTGTCCCCTAAGGCACACCGTAGCCTTGCATACGTCATCCATTCTACTCCCGCGATATCTCCGCAACAGTAAAAAATCAGTTCTTCTGTTTTCATACGTGTCGGGTGATTTGATATATTGATTTCTTAATATGTTGTTTGATTTGCTTGCTAATAGTTATAATAATACAATTAACATATATTTATGTCATATTTTTGGATGTGGGACTGGGTAATGTAAAAATGGCATCTACGGAAGAAAACAAGCACAACAATATTAGCACATATCCAGCTTGCTAGCTGTGTTAAACCGTGTGGATTTAAGTGGAATAATTGCGAGTCGTCCTGTGGTCAAGGCAGCGTTTTAAGGTAAGGCAATTTGGTTATTAATGTTGCCCGCCGCGGCATGTTTACTTGGGTTCATTTGATTTTGACTTGTGCATCTGCAGCTAGCATCATGCTTTGAAGTAGGTTCTGCTAAGGACGGGTTTATTGCGCGATGTAGACGGACTCAGATGTAATTACATTGTTTTTAAAATTCCGTGCGCTTAAAACGGTGTCCCCCTGCTAATCATGTAGCCCTAATCATGTGTTGCTTTTACTTTTCGAGTGAAATATCTCTGCAAATGATATTTCAATGCTGACATGCCAAAAAGATAGCGGAGTCCACATTTGGAAGATGAAGGAAGAGAAGCCTGATGCTTGAAAATAGATCGCTTAATCCACAACGCATATCTGTATTTGAGACATAACCTGCAACTAGTGGATATGTTTTGGAATGACTGTGCATAGGGTGTTTTTGGCCACAAAACACTAACCCACAGTAGTAGGAGTACTACTGGGTTCGTGGATTTTGTCTGTTGACTGAGCGAAGCATGGTGTTTGCCTTGTGCCATTTCACGTAGCATCTAGCCGCAGTGCCACCTACACTTTCAGGGAATGTTTACATGCCGCTGAGCTATTTTCATGTATGTTAATTCTTAAGGACTTGTCTCTATATTGTGCGTGTTCACACACGGACTGGCCATCGGGAGTAGCGGGAGGTTTCCCGGTGGGCCGGTGGTTCAGTGTGGGCTGGCGGAGAAAAAAAAAAAACAGTTGCGCGCTGACCTTTAATATGATAAGCAATGTTTACAGTTTCTTTAAGAAACTGTTAACATTGTTTATTACAGTTGCACGCTGGCCTTTAATATGATAAGCAATGTTAACAGTTTCTAAAAGAAACTGTTAACATTGCTTATCATATTAAAGGCCAGCGCGCAACTTTTTTTTTTTTTTCTCCGCCGGCCCACAAACTCCCGCTACTCCCAATGGCCAGTCCGTGTGTGTGCGTGTTTAATGTTGGTGTCTTAACAACACACAAGCTTACGTTGTAGTGTGTGTGTGTGAGAGAGAGATTTTATCCTTGGCTGGCTACGAGCCAGTGTGGACGTTACGCAGTAATCACTGGTAATACCAGCGCTGGCTCCATCCTCTGTGATCGGAAATGTTGAGTGAGGAGAACGTGAGCCTTGTGCAGGCTATAGGACCTATGCAAAGTACGTGCTTGCACAGTAAATAGTTTAAGTAAAAGGCGTTTCAGGGTACAACGGGAAGGGTTGACAGGTAGCCTATGAGGCCTGTACTATAAAAATGTGGCCCAGTGCCTCAGGTGTTGATGATCAGGGCTTTAAAAAAAGGTGTATAAATATCGTTTTAAAAATCGCGATATCGATATTTACTGAAAAAATCGTGATATTGATTTTTTCCAATATCGAGCAGCCCTACGTGTGTGTGATGTGTTGGTAAGAAAGTGACGTGTTAAGAAGGGTGTATGACGCGTGTTGGTAAGAAAATGACGTGTAACGGTAAGTAAGATGTGTGACGTGTCTCGGTAAGACAGTGACATGTGCAGTCTTGAGAAAGAGGTGTATGTGTGACGTGTGTTGGTAAGAATGTGACGTGTGTGGTGCTAAAAAAGTGCCGTGAAGTTTTAAGAAAGATATGTGATATGTTGGTAAGAAAGTGACATGGGCAGCATTAAAAAGAGGCGTGTGTGATGTGTTGGTAAGAAAGTGACGTGTTAAGAAGGGTGTATGACGCGTGTTGGTAAGAAAATGACGTGTAACGTTAAGTAAGGTGTGTGACGTGTCTAAGTAAGACAGTGACGTGTGCAGTCTTGAGAAAGAGGTGTATGTGTGACGTGTGTTGGTAAGAATGTGACGTGTGCAGCATTAAAAAGAGGCGTGTGTGTGATGTGTTGGTAAGAAAGTGACGTGTTAAGAAGGGTGTATGACGCGTGTTGGTAAGAAAATGACGTGTCTCGGTAAGACAGTGACGTGTGCAGTCTTGAGAAAGAGGTGTATGTGTGGTGTGTTGGTAAGAATGTGACGTGTGTGGTGCTAAAAAAGTGACGTGTAGTTTTAAGAAAGATGTGTGATATGTTGGTAAGAAAGTGGCGTGTGCAGCATTAAAAGAGGCGTGTGTGTGATGTGTTGGTAAGAAAGTGACTTGTTAAGAAGGGTGTATGACGCGTGTTGGAAAGAAAATGACGTGTAAAGTTAAGTAAGGTGTGTGACGTGTCTCGGTAAGACAGTGACGTGTGCAGCCTTGAGAAAGAGGTGTATGTGTGACGTGTGTTGGTAAGAAAGTGAAGTGTGTGTGTGATGTGTTCGTAAGAAAGTGACTTGTTAAGAAGGGTGTATGACGCGTGTTGGTAAGAAAATGACGTGTAACGTTAAGTAAGGTGTGTGACGTGTCTCGGTAAGACAGTGACGTGTGCAGTCTTGAGAAAGAAGTGTATGTGTGACGTGTTGGTAAGAATGTGACGTGTGTGTGGTGCTAAAAAAGTGACGTGTAGTTCTAAGAAAGATGTGTGATATGTTGGTAAGAAAGTGGCGTGTGCAGCATTAAAAGAGGCGTGTGTGTGATGTGTTGGTAAGAAAGTGACTTGTTAAGAAGGGTGTATGACGCGTGTTGGTAAGAAAATGACGTGTAATGGTAAGTAAGATGTGTGACGTGTCTCGGTAAGACAGTGATGTGTGCAGCCTTGAGAAAGAGGTGTATGTGTGACGTGTGTTGGTAAGAAAGTGACGTGTGTGTGGTGCTAAAAAAGTGACGTGTAGTTCTAAGAAAGATGTGTGATATGTTGGTAAGAAAGTGGCGTGTGCAGCATTAAAAAGAGGCGTGTGTGTGATGTGTTGGTAAGAAAGTGACGTGTTAAGAAGGGTGTATGACGCGTGTTGGTAAGAAAATGATGTGTAATGGTAAGTAAGGTGTGTGACGTGTCTCAGTAAGACAGTGACGTGTGCAGCCTTGAGAAAGAGGTGTATGTGTGACGTGTGTTGGTAAGAAAGTGACGTGTGCAGCATTAAAAAGAGGCGTGTATGTGATGTGTTGGTAAGAAAGTGATGTGTTAAGAAGGGTGTATGACGCGTGTTGGTAAGAAAATGACATGTAACGGTAAGTAAGATGTGTGACGTGTCTCGGTAAGACAGTGACGTGTGCAGTCTAGAGAAAGAGGTGTATGTGTGACGTGTTGGTAAGAATGTGATGTGTGTGGTGCTAAAAAAGTGACGTGTAGTTTTAAGAAAGATATGTGATATGTTGGTAAGAAAGTGACGTGTGCAGCATTAAAAAGAGGCGTGTGTGTGATGTGTTGGTAAGAAAGTGACGTGTTAAGAAGGGTGTATGATGCGTGTTGGTAAGAAAATGACGTGTAACGTTGAGTAAGGTGTGTGACGTGTCTCAGTAAGACAGTGACGTGTGCAGTCTTGAGAAAGAGGTGTATGTGTGACGTGTGTTGGTAAGAATGTGATGTGTGGTGCTAAAAAAGTGACGTGTAGTTTTAAGAAAGATATGTGATATGTTGGTAAGAATGTGACGTGTGCAGCATTAAAAAGAGGCGTGTGTGTGATGTGTTGGTAAGAAAATGACGTGTAATGGTAAGTAAGGTTTGTGACGTGTCTCGGTAAGACAGTGACGTGTGCAGTCTTGAGAAAGAGGTGTATGTGTGATGTGTGTTGGTAAGAAAGTGACGTGTGCAGCAATTAAAAGAGGCGCGTGTGTGATGTGTTGGTAAGAAAGTGACGTGTTAAGAAGGGTGTATGATGCGTGATGGTAAGAAAATGACGTGTAACGGTAAGTAAGATGTGTGACGTGTCTCGGTAAGACAGTGACGTGTGCAGTCTTGAGAAAGAGGTGTATGTGTGACGTGTGTTGGTAAGAATGTGACGTGTGTGGTGCTAAAAAAGTGACGTGTAGTTTTAAGAAAGATATGTGATATGTTGGTAAGAATGTGACGTGTGCAGCATTAAAAAGAGGCGTGTGTGTGATGTGTTGGTAAGAATGTGACGTGTGTGTGGTGCTAAAAAAGTGACGTGTAGTTTTAAGAAAGATGTGTGATATGTTGGTAAGAAAGTGGCGTGTGCAGCATTAAAAAGAGGCGTGTGTGTGATGTGTTGGTAAGAAAGTGACGAGTTAAGAAGGGTGTATGACGCGTGTTGGTAAGAACATGATGTGTAACGGTAAGTAAGGTGTGTGACGTGTCTCAGTAAGACAGTGACGTGTGCAGTCTTGAGAAGGAGGTGTATGTGTGACGTGTGTTGGTAAGAAAGTGACGTGTGCAGCATTAAAAAGAGGCGTGTGTGTGATGTGTTGGTAAGAAAGTGACGTGTTAAGAAGGGTGTATGACGCGTGTTGGTAAGAAAATGACGTGTAACGGTAAGTAAGATGTGTGACGTGTCTCAGTAAGACAGTGACGTGTGCAGTCTTGAGAAAGAGGTGTATGTGTGACGTGTTGGTAAGAATGTGATGTGTGTGGTGCTAAAAAAGTGACGTGTAGTTTTAAGAAAGATATGTGATATGTTGGTAAGAAATTGACGTGTGCAGCATTAAAAAGAGGCGTGTGTGTGTGATGTGTTGGTAAGAAAGTGACGTGTTAAGAAGGGTGTATGACGCGTGTTGGTAAGAAAATGACGTGTAATGGTAAGTAAGGTTTGTGACGTGTCTCGGTAAGACAGTGACGTGTGCAGTCTTGAGAAAGAGGTGTATGTGTGATGTGTGTTGGTAAGAAAGTGACGTGTGCAGCATTAAAAAGAGGCGTGTGTGTGATGTGTTGGTAAGAAAGTGACGTGTTAAGAAGGGTGTATGATGCATGATGGTAAGAAAATGACGTGTAACGGTAAGTAAGATGTGTGACGTGTCTCGGTAAGACAGTGACGTGTACAGTCTTGAGAAAGAGGTGTATGTGTGACGTGTGTTGGTAAGAATGTGACGTGTGGTGCTAAAAAAGTGACATGTAGTTTTAAGAAAGATATGTGATATGTTGGTAAGAATGTGACGTGTGCAGCATTAAAAAGAGGCGTGTGTGTGATGTGTTGGTAAGAAAGTGACATGTTAAGAAGGGTGTATGATGCGTGTTGGTAAGAAAATGACGTGTAACGTTAAGTAAGGTGTGTGACGTGTCTCAGTAAGACAGTGACGTGTGCAGTCTTGAGAAAGAAGTGTATGTGTGACGTGTTGGTAAGAATGTGACGTGTGTGTGGTGCTAAAAAAGTGACGTGTAGTTCTAAGAAAGATGTGTGATATGTTGGTAAGAAAGTGGCGTGTGCAGCATTAAAAAGAGGCGTGTGTGTGATGTGTTGGTAAGAAAGTGACGAGTTAAGAAGGGTGTATGACGCGTGTTGGTAAGAAAATGATGTGTAACGGTAAGTAAGGTGTGTGACGTGTCTCAGTAAGACAGTGACGTGTGCAGCCTTGAGAAAGAGGTGTATGTGTGATGTGTGTTGGTAAGAAAGTGACGTGTGCAGCATTAAAAAGAGGCGTGTGTGTTATGTGTTGGTAAGAAAGTGACGTGTTAAGAAGTGTGTATGACACGTGTTGGTAAGAAAATGACTTGTAACGGTAAGTAAGATGTGTGACGTGTCTCAGTAAGACAGTGACGTGTGCAGTCTTGAGAAAGAGGTGTATGTGTGACGTGTTGGTAAGAATGTGATGTGTGTGGTGCTAAAAAAGTGACGTGTAGTTTTAAGAAAGATATGTGATATGTTGGTAAGAATGTGACGTGTGCAGCATTAAAAAGAGGCGTGTGTGTGATGTGTTGGTAAGAATGTGACGTGTGTGTGGTGCTAAAAAAGTGACGTGTAGTTCTAAGAAAGATGTGTGATATGTTGGTAAGAAAGTGGCGTGTGCAGCATGAAAAAGAGGCGTGTGTGTGATGTGTTGGTAAGAAAGTGACGAGTTAAGAAGGGTGTATGACGCGTGTTGGTAAGAAAATGATGTGTAACGGTAAGTAAGGTGTGTGACGTGTCTCAGTAAGACAGTGACATGTGCAGCCTTGAGAAAGAGGTGTATGTGTGACGTGTGTTGGTAAGAAAGTGACGTGTGCAGCATTAAAAAGAGGCGTGTGTGTTATGTGTTGGTAAGAAAGTGACGTGTTAAGAAGGGTGTATGACACGTGTTGGTAAGAAAATGACTTGTAACGGTAAGTAAGATGTGTGACGTGTCTCGGTAAGACAGTGACGTGTGCAGTCTTGAGAAAGAGGTGTATGTGTGACGTGTGTTGGTAAGAATGTGATGTGTGTGGTGCTAAAAAAGTGACGTGTAGTTTTAAGAAAGATGTGTGATATGTTGGTAAGAAAGTGACGTGTGCAGCATTAAAAAGAGGCGTGTGTGTGATGTGTTGGTAAGAAAGTGACGAGTTAAGAAGGGTGTATGACGTGTGTTGGTAAGAAAATGACGTGTAACGGTAAGTAAGGTGTGTGATGTGTCTCGGTAAGACAGTGACGTGTGCAGCCTTGAGAAAGAGGTGTATGTGTGACGTGTGTTGGTAAGAAAGTGGCGTAAGCAGCATTAAAAAGAGGCATGTGTGTGATGTGTTGGTAAGAAAGTGACATGTTAAAAAGGGTTTATGACGCGTGTTGGTAAGAAAATGACGTGTAACGGTAAGTAAGATGTGTGACGTGTCTTGGTAAGACAGTGACGTGTGCAGCCTTGAGAAAGAGGTGTATGTGTGACGTGTGTTGGTAAGAATGTGACGTGTGTGGTGCTAAAAAAGTGCCGTGTAGTTTTAAGAAAGATGTGTGATATGTTGGTAAGAAAGTGACGTGTGCAGCGTTAAAAAGAGGCGTGTGTGTGATGTGTTGGTAAGAAAGTGACGTGTTAAGAAGGGTGTATGACGCGTGTTGGTAAGAAAATGACGTGTAATGGTAAGTAAGAAAATGACGTGTCTCGGTAAGACAGTGACGTGTGCAGTCTTGAGAAAGAGGTGTATGTGTGACGTGTGTTGGTAAGAATGTGACGTGTGTGGTGCTAAAAAAGTGACGTGTAGTTTTAAGAAAGATGTGTGATATGTTGGTAAGAAAGTGACGTGTGCAGCATTAAAAAGGTGTGTGTTGGTGTGTGTGAGACGTGTGTTGGTAAGAAAGTGACGTGTTAAGAAGGGTGTATGACGTGTGTTGGTAAGAAAATGACGTGTAACGGTCAGTAAGATGTGTGACGTGTCTCGGTAAGACAGTGACGTGTGCAGCCTTGAGAAAGAGGTGTATGTGTGATGTGTGTTGGTAAGAATGTGACGTGTGTGGTGCTAAAAAAGTGACGTGTAGTTTTAAGAAAGATGTGTGATATGTTGGTAAGAAAGTGACGTGTGCAGCATTAAAAAGAGGCGTGTGTGTGATGTGTTGGTAAGAAAGTGACGTGTTAAGAAGGGTGTATGACGCGTGTTGGTAAGAAAATGACGTGTAACGTTAAGTAAGGTGTGTGACGTGTCTCGGTAAGACAGTGACGTGTGCAGTCTTGAGAAAGAGGTGTATGTGTGACGTGTGTTGGTAAGAATGTGATGTGTGTGGTGCTAAAAAAGAGACGTGTAGTTTTAAGAAAGATATGTGATATGTTGGTAAGAAAGTGACGTGTGCAGCATTAAAAAGAAGCGTGTGTGTGTGATGTGTTGGTAAGAAAGTGACGTGTTAAGAAGGGTGTATGACATGTGTTGGTAAGAAAATGATGTGTAACGGTAAGTAAGATGTGTGATGTGTCTCGGTAAGATAGTGACGTGTGCAGTCTTGAGAAAGAGGTGTATGTGTGACGTGTTGGTAAGAATGTGACGTGTGTGTGGTGCTAAAAAAGTGACGTGTAGTTTTAAGAAAGATATGTGATATGTTGGTAAGAAAGTGACGTGTGCAGCATTAAAAAGAGGCGTGTGTGTGATGTGTTGGTAAGAAAGTGACGTGTTAAGAAGGGTGTATGACGCGTGTTGGTAAGAAAATGATGTGTAACGGTAAGCAAGATGTGTGACGTGTCTCGGTAAGACAGTGACGTCTGCAGCCTTGAGAAAGAGGTGTGTGTGTGATGTGTTGGTAAGAAAGTGACGTGTTAAGAAGGGTGTATGACGCGTGTTGGTAAGAAAATGATGTGTAACGTTAAGTAAGATTTGTGACGTGTCTCGGTAAGACAGTGACGTGTGCAGTCTTGAGAAAGAGGTGTATGTGTGACGTGTGTTGGTAAGAATGTGACGTGTGTGGTGCTAAAAAAGTGCCGTGTAGTTTTAAGAAAGATATGTGATATGTTGGTAAGAAAGTGACGTGTGCAGCATTGAAAAGAGGTGTATGTGTGACGTGTGTTGGTAAGAAAGTGACGTGTGCAGCATTAAAAAGAGGCGTGTGTGTGATGTGTTGGTAAGAAAGTGACGTGTTAAGAAGGGTGTATGACGCGTGTTGGTAAGAAAATGACGTGTAACGTTAAGTAAGGTGTGTGACGTGTCTCGGTAAGACAGTGACGTGTGCAGTCTTGAGAAAGAAGTGTATGTGTGACGTGTTGGTAAGAATGTGACGTGTGTGTGGTGCTAAAAAAGTGACGTGTAGTTCTAAGAAAGATGTGTGATATGTTGGTAAGAAAGTGGCGTGTGCAGCATTAAAAAGAGGCGTGTGTGTGAGACGTGTGTTGGTAAGAACGTGAAGTGTGCAGCATTAAAAAGAGGTGTGTGGGTGTGTGAGAGACGTGTGTTGCTAAGAAAGTGACGTGTGTGTGACGTGTTGGTAAGAAAGTGACGTGTGTGTGATGTGTTGGTAAGAAAGTGACGTGTTAAGAAGGGTGTATGACGCGTGTTGGTAAGAAAATGACGTGTAACGTTAAGTAAGGTGTGTGACGTGTCTCGGTAAGACAGTGACGTGTGTAGTCTTGAGAAAGAGGTGTATGTGTGACGTGTGTTAGTAAGAATGTGACGTGTGTGGTGCTAAAAAAGTGACGTGTAGTTTTAAGAAAGATGTGTGATATGTTGGTAAGAAAGTGACGTGTGCAGCATTAAAAAGAGGCATGTGTGTGATGTGTTGGTAAGAAAGTGACGTGTTAAGAAGGGTGTATGACGCGTGTTGGTAAGAAAATGACGTGTAACGTTAAGTAAGATGTGTGACGTGTCTCGGTATGACAGTGACGTGTGCAGCCTTGAGAAGGAGGTGTATGTGTGAGGTGTGTTGGTCAGAATGTGACGTGTGTGGTGCTAAAAAAGTGATGTGTAGTTTTAAGAAAGGTGTGTGATATGTTGGTAAGAAAGTGACGTGTGCAGCATTAAAAAGAGGCGCGTGTGTGATGTGTTGGTAAGAAAGTGACGTGTTAAGAAGGGTGTATGACGCGTGTTGGTAAGAAAATGACGTGTAATGGTAAGTAAGGTGCGTGACGTGTCTCGGTAAGACAGTGACGTGTGCAGCCTTGAGAAAGAGGTGTATGTGTGACATGTGTTGGTAAGAAAGTGACGTGTGCAGCATTTAAAAGAGGCGTGTGTGTGATGTGTTGGTAAGAAAGTGACGTGTTAAGAAGGGTGTATGACGCGTGTTGGTAAGAAAATTACGTGTAACGGTAAGCAAGGTGTGTGACGTGTCTCGGTAAGACAGTGACGTGTGCAGCCTTGAGAAAGAGGTGTATGTGTGACGTGTGTTGGTAAGAAAGTGACGTGTGCAGCATTAAAAAGAGGCGTGTGTGTGATGTGTTGGTAAGAAAGTGACGTGTTAAGAAGGGTGTATGACGCGTGTTGGTAAGAAAATGACGTGTAACGGTAAGTAAGATGTGTGACGTGTCTTGGTAAGACAGTGACGTGTGCAGCCTTGAGAAAGAGGTGTATGTGTGATGTGTGTTGGTAAGAAAGTGACATGTGCAGCGTTAAAAAGAGGCGTGTGTGTGATGTGTTGGTAAGAAAGTGACGTGTTAAGAAGGGTGTATGACGCGTGTTGGTAAGAAAATGACGTGTAACGGTAAGTAAGGTGTGTGACGTGTCTCGGTAAGACAGTGACGTGTGCAGTCTTGAGAAAGAGGTGTATGTGTGACGTGTGTTGGTAAGAATGTGATGTGTGTGGTGCTAAAAAAGAGATGTGTAGTTTTAAGAAAGATATGTGATATGTTGTTAAGAAAGTGACGTGCAGCATTAAAAAGAAGCGTGTGTGTGTGATGTGTTGGTAAGAAAGTGACGTGTTAAGAAGGGTGTATGACGTGTGTTGGTAAGAAAATGATGTGTAACGGTAAGTAAGATGTGTGATGTGTCTCGGTAAGATAGTGACGTGTGCAGTCTTGAGAAAGAGGTGTATGTGTGACGTGTTGGTAAGAATGTGACGTGTGTGTGGTGCTAAAAAAGTGACGTGTAGTTTTAAGAAAGATATGTGATATGTTGGTAAGAAAGTGACGTGTGCAGCATTAAAAAGAGGCGTGTGTGTGATGTGTTGGTAAGAAAGTGACGTGTTAAGAAGGGTGTATGACGCGTGTTGGTAAGAAAATGATGTGTAACGGTAAGTAAGATGTGTGACTTGTCTCGGTAAGACAGTGACGTGTGCAGCCTTGAGAAAGAGGCGTGTGTGATGAGTTGGTAAGAAAGTGACGTGTTAAGAAGGGTGTATGACGTGTGTTGGTAAGAAAATGACGTGTAACGTTAAGTAAGATTTGTGACGTGTCTCGGTAAGACAGTGACGTCTGCAGTCTTGAGAAAGAGGTGTATGTGTGACGTGTGTTGGTAAGAATGTGACGTGTGTGGTGCTAAAAAAGTGCCGTGTAGTTTTAAGAAAGATATGTGATATGTTGGTAAGAAAGTGACGTGTGCAGCATTGAAAAGAGGCGTGTGTGTGACGTGTGTTAGTAAGAAAGTGACATGCGCAGGTGTTCAGAAAGATATGTAACGTGTGCAGCATTAAAAAAGAGGTGTGTGTGTGATGTGTTGGTAAGAAAATGATGTGTAACGGTAAGTAAGGTGTGTGACGTGTCTCAGTAAGACAGTGACGTGTGCAGTCTTGAGAAAGAGGTGTATGTGTGATGTGTGTTGGTAAGAAAGTGACGTGTGCAGCAATTAAAAGAGGCGCGTGTGTGATGTGTTGGTAAGAAAGTGACGTGTTAAGAAGGGTGTATGATGCGTGATGGTAAGAAAATGACGTGTAACGGTAAGTAAGATGTGTGACGTGTCTCGGTAAGACAGTGACGTGTGCAGTCTTGAGAAAGAGGTGTATGTGTGACGTGTGTTGGTAAGAATGTGACGTGTGTGGTGCTAAAAAAGTGACGTGTAGTTTTAAGAAAGATATGTGATATGTTGGTAAGAATGTGACGTGTGCAGCATTAAAAAGAGGCGTGTGTGTGATGTGTTGGTAAGAATGTGACGTGTGTGTGGTGCTAAAAAAGTGACGTGTAGTTTTAAGAAAGATGTGTGATATGTTGGTAAGAAAGTGGCGTGTGCAGCATTAAAAAGAGGCGTGTGTGTGATGTGTTGGTAAGAAAGTGACGAGTTAAGAAGGGTGTATGACGCGTGTTGGTAAGAACATGATGTGTAACGGTAAGTAAGGTGTGTGACGTGTCTCAGTAAGACAGTGACGTGTGCAGTCTTGAGAAGGAGGTGTATGTGTGACGTGTGTTGGTAAGAAAGTGACGTGTGCAGCATTAAAAAGAGGCGTGTGTGTGATGTGTTGGTAAGAAAGTGACGTGTTAAGAAGGGTGTATGACGCGTGTTGGTAAGAAAATGACGTGTAACGGTAAGTAAGATGTGTGACGTGTCTCAGTAAGACAGTGACGTGTGCAGTCTTGAGAAAGAGGTGTATGTGTGACGTGTTGGTAAGAATGTGATGTGTGTGGTGCTAAAAAAGTGACGTGTAGTTTTAAGAAAGATATGTGATATGTTGGTAAGAAATTGACGTGTGCAGCATTAAAAAGAGGCGTGTGTGTGTGATGTGTTGGTAAGAAAGTGACGTGTTAAGAAGGGTGTATGACGCATGTTGGTAAGAAAATGACGTGTAATGGTAAGTAAGGTTTGTGACGTGTCTCGGTAAGACAGTGACGTGTGCAGTCTTGAGAAAGAGGTGTATGTGTGATGTGTGTTGGTAAGAAAGTGACGTGTGCAGCATTAAAAAGAGGCGTGTGTGTGATGTGTTGGTAAGAAAGTGACGTGTTAAGAAGGGTGTATGATGCATGATGGTAAGAAAATGACGTGTAACGGTAAGTAAGATGTGTGACGTGTCTCGGTAAGACAGTGACGTGTACAGTCTTGAGAAAGAGGTGTATGTGTGACGTGTGTTGGTAAGAATGTGACGTGTGGTGCTAAAAAAGTGACATGTAGTTTTAAGAAAGATATGTGATATGTTGGTAAGAATGTGACGTGTGCAGCATTAAAAAGAGGCGTGTGTGTGATGTGTTGGTAAGAAAGTGACATGTTAAGAAGGGTGTATGATGCGTGTTGGTAAGAAAATGACGTGTAACGTTAAGTAAGGTGTGTGACGTGTCTCAGTAAGACAGTGACGTGTGCAGTCTTGAGAAAGAAGTGTATGTGTGACGTGTTGGTAAGAATGTGACGTGTGTGTGGTGCTAAAAAAGTGACGTGTAGTTCTAAGAAAGATGTGTGATATGTTGGTAAGAAAGTGGCGTGTGCAGCATTAAAAAGAGGCGTGTGTGTGATGTGTTGGTAAGAAAGTGACGAGTTAAGAAGGGTGTATGACGCGTGTTGGTAAGAAAATGATGTGTAACGGTAAGTAAGGTGTGTGACGTGTCTCAGTAAGACAGTGACGTGTGCAGCCTTGAGAAAGAGGTGTATGTGTGATGTGTGTTGGTAAGAAAGTGACGTGTGCAGCATTAAAAAGAGGCGTGTGTGTTATGTGTTGGTAAGAAAGTGACGTGTTAAGAAGTGTGTATGACACGTGTTGGTAAGAAAATGACTTGTAACGGTAAGTAAGATGTGTGACGTGTCTCAGTAAGACAGTGACGTGTGCAGTCTTGAGAAAGAGGTGTATGTGTGACGTGTTGGTAAGAATGTGATGTGTGTGGTGCTAAAAAAGTGACGTGTAGTTTTAAGAAAGATATGTGATATGTTGGTAAGAATGTGACGTGTGCAGCATTAAAAAGAGGCGTGTGTGTGATGTGTTGGTAAGAATGTGACGTGTGTGTGGTGCTAAAAAAGTGACGTGTAGTTCTAAGAAAGATGTGTGATATGTTGGTAAGAAAGTGGCGTGTGCAGCATGAAAAAGAGGCGTGTGTGTGATGTGTTGGTAAGAAAGTGACGAGTTAAGAAGGGTGTATGACGCGTGTTGGTAAGAAAATGATGTGTAACGGTAAGTAAGGTGTGTGACGTGTCTCAGTAAGACAGTGACATGTGCAGCCTTGAGAAAGAGGTGTATGTGTGACGTGTGTTGGTAAGAAAGTGACGTGTGCAGCATTAAAAAGAGGCGTGTGTGTTATGTGTTGGTAAGAAAGTGACGTGTTAAGAAGGGTGTATGACACGTGTTGGTAAGAAAATGACTTGTAACGGTAAGTAAGATGTGTGACGTGTCTCGGTAAGACAGTGACGTGTGCAGTCTTGAGAAAGAGGTGTATGTGTGACGTGTGTTGGTAAGAATGTGATGTGTGTGGTGCTAAAAAAGTGACGTGTAGTTTTAAGAAAGATGTGTGATATGTTGGTAAGAAAGTGACGTGTGCAGCATTAAAAAGAGGCGTGTGTGTGATGTGTTGGTAAGAAAGTGACGAGTTAAGAAGGGTGTATGACGTGTGTTGGTAAGAAAATGACGTGTAACGGTAAGTAAGGTGTGTGATGTGTCTCGGTAAGACAGTGACGTGTGCAGCCTTGAGAAAGAGGTGTATGTGTGACGTGTGTTGGTAAGAAAGTGGCGTAAGCAGCATTAAAAAGAGGCATGTGTGTGATGTGTTGGTAAGAAAGTGACATGTTAAAAAGGGTTTATGACGCGTGTTGGTAAGAAAATGACGTGTAACGGTAAGTAAGATGTGTGACGTGTCTTGGTAAGACAGTGACGTGTGCAGCCTTGAGAAAGAGGTGTATGTGTGACGTGTGTTGGTAAGAATGTGACGTGTGTGGTGCTAAAAAAGTGCCGTGTAGTTTTAAGAAAGATGTGTGATATGTTGGTAAGAAAGTGACGTGTGCAGCGTTAAAAAGAGGCGTGTGTGTGATGTGTTGGTAAGAAAGTGACGTGTTAAGAAGGGTGTATGACGCGTGTTGGTAAGAAAATGACGTGTAATGGTAAGTAAGAAAATGACGTGTCTCGGTAAGACAGTGACGTGTGCAGTCTTGAGAAAGAGGTGTATGTGTGACGTGTGTTGGTAAGAATGTGACGTGTGTGGTGCTAAAAAAGTGACGTGTAGTTTTAAGAAAGATGTGTGATATGTTGGTAAGAAAGTGACGTGTGCAGCATTAAAAAGGTGTGTGTTGGTGTGTGTGAGACGTGTGTTGGTAAGAAAGTGACGTGTTAAGAAGGGTGTATGACGTGTGTTGGTAAGAAAATGACGTGTAACGGTCAGTAAGATGTGTGACGTGTCTCGGTAAGACAGTGACGTGTGCAGCCTTGAGAAAGAGGTGTATGTGTGATGTGTGTTGGTAAGAATGTGACGTGTGTGGTGCTAAAAAAGTGACGTGTAGTTTTAAGAAAGATGTGTGATATGTTGGTAAGAAAGTGACGTGTGCAGCATTAAAAAGAGGCGTGTGTGTGATGTGTTGGTAAGAAAGTGACGTGTTAAGAAGGGTGTATGACGCGTGTTGGTAAGAAAATGACGTGTAACGTTAAGTAAGGTGTGTGACGTGTCTCGGTAAGACAGTGACGTGTGCAGTCTTGAGAAAGAGGTGTATGTGTGACGTGTGTTGGTAAGAATGTGATGTGTGTGGTGCTAAAAAAGAGACGTGTAGTTTTAAGAAAGATATGTGATATGTTGGTAAGAAAGTGACGTGTGCAGCATTAAAAAGAAGCGTGTGTGTGTGATGTGTTGGTAAGAAAGTGACGTGTTAAGAAGGGTGTATGACATGTGTTGGTAAGAAAATGATGTGTAACGGTAAGTAAGATGTGTGATGTGTCTCGGTAAGATAGTGACGTGTGCAGTCTTGAGAAAGAGGTGTATGTGTGACGTGTTGGTAAGAATGTGACGTGTGTGTGGTGCTAAAAAAGTGACGTGTAGTTTTAAGAAAGATATGTGATATGTTGGTAAGAAAGTGACGTGTGCAGCATTAAAAAGAGGCGTGTGTGTGATGTGTTGGTAAGAAAGTGACGTGTTAAGAAGGGTGTATGACGCGTGTTGGTAAGAAAATGATGTGTAACGGTAAGCAAGATGTGTGACGTGTCTCGGTAAGACAGTGACGTCTGCAGCCTTGAGAAAGAGGTGTGTGTGTGATGTGTTGGTAAGAAAGTGACGTGTTAAGAAGGGTGTATGACGCGTGTTGGTAAGAAAATGATGTGTAACGTTAAGTAAGATTTGTGACGTGTCTCGGTAAGACAGTGACGTGTGCAGTCTTGAGAAAGAGGTGTATGTGTGACGTGTGTTGGTAAGAATGTGACGTGTGTGGTGCTAAAAAAGTGCCGTGTAGTTTTAAGAAAGATATGTGATATGTTGGTAAGAAAGTGACGTGTGCAGCATTGAAAAGAGGTGTATGTGTGACGTGTGTTGGTAAGAAAGTGACGTGTGCAGCATTAAAAAGAGGCGTGTGTGTGATGTGTTGGTAAGAAAGTGACGTGTTAAGAAGGGTGTATGACGCGTGTTGGTAAGAAAATGACGTGTAACGTTAAGTAAGGTGTGTGACGTGTCTCGGTAAGACAGTGACGTGTGCAGTCTTGAGAAAGAAGTGTATGTGTGACGTGTTGGTAAGAATGTGACGTGTGTGTGGTGCTAAAAAAGTGACGTGTAGTTCTAAGAAAGATGTGTGATATGTTGGTAAGAAAGTGGCGTGTGCAGCATTAAAAAGAGGCGTGTGTGTGAGACGTGTGTTGGTAAGAACGTGAAGTGTGCAGCATTAAAAAGAGGTGTGTGGGTGTGTGAGAGACGTGTGTTGCTAAGAAAGTGACGTGTGTGTGACGTGTTGGTAAGAAAGTGACGTGTGTGTGATGTGTTGGTAAGAAAGTGACGTGTTAAGAAGGGTGTATGACGCGTGTTGGTAAGAAAATGACGTGTAACGTTAAGTAAGGTGTGTGACGTGTCTCGGTAAGACAGTGACGTGTGTAGTCTTGAGAAAGAGGTGTATGTGTGACGTGTGTTAGTAAGAATGTGACGTGTGTGGTGCTAAAAAAGTGACGTGTAGTTTTAAGAAAGATGTGTGATATGTTGGTAAGAAAGTGACGTGTGCAGCATTAAAAAGAGGCATGTGTGTGATGTGTTGGTAAGAAAGTGACGTGTTAAGAAGGGTGTATGACGCGTGTTGGTAAGAAAATGACGTGTAACGTTAAGTAAGATGTGTGACGTGTCTCGGTATGACAGTGACGTGTGCAGCCTTGAGAAGGAGGTGTATGTGTGAGGTGTGTTGGTCAGAATGTGACGTGTGTGGTGCTAAAAAAGTGATGTGTAGTTTTAAGAAAGGTGTGTGATATGTTGGTAAGAAAGTGACGTGTGCAGCATTAAAAAGAGGCGCGTGTGTGATGTGTTGGTAAGAAAGTGACGTGTTAAGAAGGGTGTATGACGCGTGTTGGTAAGAAAATGACGTGTAATGGTAAGTAAGGTGCGTGACGTGTCTCGGTAAGACAGTGACGTGTGCAGCCTTGAGAAAGAGGTGTATGTGTGACATGTGTTGGTAAGAAAGTGACGTGTGCAGCATTTAAAAGAGGCGTGTGTGTGATGTGTTGGTAAGAAAGTGACGTGTTAAGAAGGGTGTATGACGCGTGTTGGTAAGAAAATTACGTGTAACGGTAAGCAAGGTGTGTGACGTGTCTCGGTAAGACAGTGACGTGTGCAGCCTTGAGAAAGAGGTGTATGTGTGACGTGTGTTGGTAAGAAAGTGACGTGTGCAGCATTAAAAAGAGGCGTGTGTGTGATGTGTTGGTAAGAAAGTGACGTGTTAAGAAGGGTGTATGACGCGTGTTGGTAAGAAAATGACGTGTAACGGTAAGTAAGATGTGTGACGTGTCTTGGTAAGACAGTGACGTGTGCAGCCTTGAGAAAGAGGTGTATGTGTGATGTGTGTTGGTAAGAAAGTGACATGTGCAGCGTTAAAAAGAGGCGTGTGTGTGATGTGTTGGTAAGAAAGTGACGTGTTAAGAAGGGTGTATGACGCGTGTTGGTAAGAAAATGACGTGTAACGGTAAGTAAGGTGTGTGACGTGTCTCGGTAAGACAGTGACGTGTGCAGTCTTGAGAAAGAGGTGTATGTGTGACGTGTGTTGGTAAGAATGTGATGTGTGTGGTGCTAAAAAAGAGATGTGTAGTTTTAAGAAAGATATGTGATATGTTGTTAAGAAAGTGACGTGCAGCATTAAAAAGAAGCGTGTGTGTGTGATGTGTTGGTAAGAAAGTGACGTGTTAAGAAGGGTGTATGACGTGTGTTGGTAAGAAAATGATGTGTAACGGTAAGTAAGATGTGTGATGTGTCTCGGTAAGATAGTGACGTGTGCAGTCTTGAGAAAGAGGTGTATGTGTGACGTGTTGGTAAGAATGTGACGTGTGTGTGGTGCTAAAAAAGTGACGTGTAGTTTTAAGAAAGATATGTGATATGTTGGTAAGAAAGTGACGTGTGCAGCATTAAAAAGAGGCGTGTGTGTGATGTGTTGGTAAGAAAGTGACGTGTTAAGAAGGGTGTATGACGCGTGTTGGTAAGAAAATGATGTGTAACGGTAAGTAAGATGTGTGACTTGTCTCGGTAAGACAGTGACGTGTGCAGCCTTGAGAAAGAGGCGTGTGTGATGAGTTGGTAAGAAAGTGACGTGTTAAGAAGGGTGTATGACGTGTGTTGGTAAGAAAATGACGTGTAACGTTAAGTAAGATTTGTGACGTGTCTCGGTAAGACAGTGACGTCTGCAGTCTTGAGAAAGAGGTGTATGTGTGACGTGTGTTGGTAAGAATGTGACGTGTGTGGTGCTAAAAAAGTGCCGTGTAGTTTTAAGAAAGATATGTGATATGTTGGTAAGAAAGTGACGTGTGCAGCATTGAAAAGAGGCGTGTGTGTGACGTGTGTTAGTAAGAAAGTGACATGCGCAGGTGTTCAGAAAGATATGTAACGTGTGCAGCATTAAAAAAGAGGTGTGTGTGTGTGTGTTTGAGATGTGTGTGGCATTAAGAAAGGTGTGTGTGTGTGTGTGTGACGTGTATTGGAAAGAAAGTGACGTGTGCAGTGTTCCACCCCATTGCCATCCATAATTGTATTTTGGCACCTTGGCTTTATTAAATGCTGCCATTTTTCTCACCACGAGAGGGCGCCAGATTGTAATGTTTTTGAAGGAGCTGCTTGTGGCTGATCAGTGAAGACACAGAGGTTTGTGTGTGTCAGAGTTATTTATCACAAACTGAACAAGGTAATAGAGCTTCCTCTCATTACACTGCTTTATCTGCTGGACCTCTGTGGCTCTGCTGCATTCTGGCTTTCAAGAGCATCCATCAACCAGACACACACACACACACACACACACACACACACAGCTTAGTAGCCATAAAGTTCAGACCAACCAGTGTCTTCTCTCTGTGTCATAGCTGTAAACTAATTGTAGATCTGAATTGCTGGACATTTCCACCTAATGAAAGAAGATTGCATCCATTCCTTAAAGCTGCAGTCTGTAATTTTCATCCTGTTCCTCGACCTGTACTAATTGTAATTTCGAATACAGTAGAAATCCAGATTCCAAGCTGCAGTCTTACATTGTACTGGATCTGTCAAATTTTTTCATTACAGACTCCTGTTTATATTTTTTTTCCGGCACAGAAATGAGCTTCACCCCCGCCTCGGACATGTAGCTGCTCAGCTCTGCCTCTTCCTTCAAAACCCATTTCACATTGTACTGTATACATTAGTTCAACACAGGGTGAGGAGTCACATTTAACAGGAGAGAGCTTTTTGAATTCCATAATTTGAATCATGGGCGGCACGGTGGTGTAGTGGTTAGCGCTGTCGCCTCACAGCAAGACGGTCCGGGTTCAAGCCCCGTGGCCGGCGAGGGCCTTTCTGTGCGGAGTTTGCATGTTCTCCCCGTGTCCCCATGGGTTTCCTCCGGGTGCTCCGGTTTCCCCCACAGTCCAAAGACATGCAGGTTAGGTTAACTGGTGACTCTAAATTGACCGTAGGTGTGAATGTGAGTGTGAATGGTTGTCTGTGTCTATGTGTCAGCCCTGTGATGACCTGGCGACTTGTCCAGGGTGTACCCCGCCTTTCGCCCGTAGTCAGCTGGGATAGGCTCCAGCCTGCCTGCGACCCTGTAGAACAGGATAAAGCGGCTAGAGATAATGAGATGAGATGAGATGAATTTGAATCATGTTAACAAGTGTGGGGGGAAAAATTTGCTGGTATTTAGAAATTGATTGTCCATTCTGGGAAAGCTAGATTTTTTTATCATTTCATGGAAAACAACTCCCACATTTCGGCTCGTGAAAATTGCTTGTGATTTGCTTGCGTCCAGTTCCAGATGGCTTATTCACGCAGCCGGCTTTTATTAGATTAAAGTCTGCTTTATTATACTAATGGAGAAGGTGCTGTGAGACAACGTGACCCCCATTTAGCATGGCCCCCCCATGGGGAATGTGTGTGTGTGTGTGTGTGTGTGTGCATATACACCCCCTCAAAAACAGACCCCAAACAAACCTCATCCTCTTCTTTCTCCTGTTGTGTGCTACAATGTCTCACCCTTGAAGATGAGTAATGATGGTGTCACACAGGTACCTCTCCATTCATCATCATCAGGAGAGAGAGAGAATAGAGAAACTGGGAAAATGTGTGTGAGGGAGGGAGAGGTAGAAAGTAAGTCAGACAAAGGAAAGGACGGGTGATTGATTGCAGAACGAAATTAAGCACTGCTCTTTAGCATGTGGTCTTAATTATGCTAATGAGATGTCTCCTCACCAGAGTCACTCTTCTCCTCGTTCTCACTCCTCACACACACACACACACACAATGCTGTCTTCATCCAGCGACACACCAGAGTAGATTTTTACTCACATTTGCAATGAACAAGGATGACATTACTGAAGTCTGTTCCCCGGGACACTGGGAATGACGTGGGATGTGTTGCCAGTCCATCACAGTGAACGTTTCTGATTTCTTTATCACTTTGTCTTCTGCTATGTTACTATGAGGGTCTGGTCAAGCTGAATGAGTAAATTTGTTCATCTTGAGCCTTCTGTACACTGCAACTACATTAAAACATTACATCAGCATTTAACAGACACTCTTATCCAGAGCGATGTATAACATACCCTGGGGAGCAGTTGGGGGTTAGGTGCCGTACTCAAGGACACTTCAGCCTTTCCTGCTGGGCCAGGGAATCAAACCAACAACCTTTTGGTCCCAAAGCTGCTTCTTGAACCATTAGGCCATGGCTTCCTGATGATAATGTGAGGATCAGTGATCAGGGCTTTATGTAATGTAGAGCAATACAGAGCTATGATCTCAAGGTCATGATCAGTTATGCTATAGAAATTGCTTGTAAACATTTTTACAGTCCAACCCAAACTAAGAATTCACACAAGTCAAGATTTACAAAGGTTTTGGTCATGCTGATGTTCTTTGTACTGTAGCTGCAGTGTATATTTGTATAGTTCTCTTGTTCTAACAAAAAAAAAAATTGTAATGTGACATGGGTGGCTGTTGACACGAAGGTTTTTACTATTTCAACAGCCGCACACACCTTACATCAATAATTATAGTAACTATCTATCCATTATCCATAACCGCTTATCCTGTACAGGGTTGCGGGCAAGCTGGAGCCTATCCCAGCTGACTACGGGTGAAAGGTGGGGTACACCCTGGACAAGTCGCCAGGTCATCACAGGGCTGACACATAGACACAGACAACCATTCACACTCACATTCACACCTACGCTCAATTTAGAGTCACCAGTTAACCTAACCTGCATGTCTTTGGACTGTGGGGGAAACCGGAGCACCCGGAGGAAACCCACGCGGACACGGGGAGAACATGCAAACTCCACACAGAAAGGCCCTCGCCGGCCACTGCGCTCGAACCTAGGACTTTCTTGCTGTGAGGTGACAGTGCTAACCACTACACCACCATGCCGCCGCTATATATATATACACGGAGTGCAGAATTATTAGGCAAGTTGTATTTTTGAGGATTAGTTTTATTATTGAACAACAACTATGTTCTCAATCAAACAAAAAGACTCATAAATATCAAAGCTGAATATGTATGGAAGTTAGAGTGGGGTGTTTTTAGTTTTGGCCATTTTAGGAGAATATGTATGTGTTCAGGTAACTTTCACTGTGCAGAATTATTAGGCAACTTAATAAAAACCAAATATGTAGCCATTTCACTTATTTATTTTCACCAGGTACACTGATATGACAACTCCAGATTTGCAAATAAACATATCTGACATTCAAACACAAAACAAAAACAAAATCAGTGACCAATATAGCCACCCTTCTTCATGAGGACACTCAAAAGCCTTCCATCCATAGATTCTGTCAATTTCTTTATCTGTTCACGACCAACATTGTGTGCAGCAGCAACCACGGCCTCCCAGACGCTGTTCAGAGAGGTGTACTGTTTTCCCTCTTTGTAGACCTCACGTTTTATAATGGACCACAGGTTCTCTATGGGGTTTAGGTCAGGTGAACAAGGGGGCCATGTCATTATTTTTTTCACCTTTCAGACCTTTACTGGCTAGCCACGCAGTGGAGTATTTGGACGCACGAGATGGAGCATTATCCTGCATGAAAATCATGTTCTTCTTGAAAGATGCTGACTTTTTCCTATACCACTGCTTGAAGGTTTCTTCCAGGAACTGGCAGTAGGTCTGGGAGTTGAGTTTGAGTCCATCCTCAACTCGAAAAGGTCCAACAAGCTCGTCTTTGATGATACCAGCCCATAGCAGTACTCCACCTCCACCTTGCTGGCATCCGAGTCGGAGTGGAGCTCTGTGCCCATTACTGATCCAGCCACAGGCCCATCCATCTGGCCCATCAAGAGTCACTCTCATCTCATCAGACCACAGCACCTTAGAAAAATCAGTCTTAAGATATTTCTTGGCCCAGTCTTGACGTTTTATCTTGTGTGCCTTACTCAGTGGTGGTCGTTTTTCAGCCTTCCTTACCTTGGCCATGTCCCTCAGTATTGCACACCTTGTACTCTTTGACACTCCAGGAATGTTACAACTCTGGAATATGGCAGAACTGGATGCTAATGGCTGCTTGTTAGCTTCACGCTTGATTTTCCGCAGATCATGTGCAGTTATTTTGCGCCTTTTTTTTCCCCACACGCTTCTTTCGACCCTGTTGACTATTTGCAATGAAACGCTTGATTGTTCGGTGATCACGTTTCAACATCTTCGCAATTTCAAGAGTGCTGCATCCGTCTGCAAGACATCTCACAATTTTATACTTTTCAAAGTCTGTCAGATCTCTCTTCTGACCCATTTTGCCAGAGGAAAAGAGGTTGCCTAATAATTATGCACACCTGATATAGGGTGTTGATGTCATTAGACCACACCCCCTCTCATTACACAGATGCACAGCACCTGATATACTTAATTGGTAGTAGGCTTTCAAGCCTAAACAGCTTGGAGTGGGACAACATGCATTAAAAGGATGTTGTGGTCAAAATACTCACTTGCCTAATAATTCTGCACTCAGTGTGTATATATATATATATATATATATATATATACACACAACCCCGATTCCAAAAAAGTTGGGACAAAGTACAAATTGTAAATAAAAACGGAATGCAATAATTTACAAATCTCAAAAAACTGATATTGTATTCACAATAGAACATAGACAACATATCAAATGTCGAAAGTGAGACATTTTGAAATTTCATGCCAAATATTGGCTCATTTGAAATTTCATGACAGCAACACATCTCAAAAAAGTTGGGACAGGGGCAATAAGAGACTGGAAAAGTTAAAGGTACAAAAAAGGAACAGCTGGATGACCAAATTGCAACTCATTAGGTCAATTGGCAATAGGTCATTAACATGACTGGGTATAAAAAGAGCATCTTGGAGTGGCAGCGACTCTCAGAAGTAAAGATGGGAAGAGGATCACCAATCCCCCTAATTCTGCGCCGACAAATAGTGGAGCAATATCAGAAAGGAGTTCGACAGTGTAAAATTGCAAAGAGTTTGAACATATCATCATCTACAGTGCATAATATCATCAAAAGATTCAGAGAATCTGGAAGAATCTCTGCGCGTAAGGGTCAAGGCCAGAAAACCATACTGGGTGCCCGTGATCTTCGGGCCCTTAGACGGCACTGCATCACATACAGGCATGCTTCTGTATTGGAAATCACAAAATGGGCTCAGGAATATTTCCAGAGAACATTATCTGTGAACACAATTCACCGTGCCATCCGCCGTTGCCAGCTAAAACTCTATAGTTCAAAGAAGAAGCCGTATCTAAACATGATCCAGAAGCGCAGACGTCTTCTCTGGGCCAAGGCTCATTTAAAATGGACTGTGGCAAAGTGGAAAACTGTTCTGTGGTCAGACGAATCAAAATTTGAAGTTCTTTATGGAAATCAGGGACGCCGTGTCATTCGGACTAAAGAGGAGAAGGACGACTCCAGTTATCAGCGCTCAGTTCAGAAGCCTGCATCTCTGATGGTATGGGGTTGCATTAGTGCGTGTGGCATGGGCAGCTTACACATCTGGAAAGACACCATCAATGCTGAAAGGTATATCCAGGTTCTAGAGCAACATATGCTCCCATCCAGACGACGTCTCTTTCAGGGAAGACCTTGCATTTTCCAGCATGACAATGCCAAACCACATACTGCATCAATTACAGCATCATGGCTGCGTAGAAGAAGGGTCCGGGTACTGAACTGGCCAGCCTGCAGTCCAGATCTTTCACCCATAGAAAACATTTGGCGCATCATAAAATGGAAGATACGACAAAAAAGACCTAAGACAGTTGAGCAACTAGAATCCTGCATTAGACAAGAATGGGTTAACATTCCTATCCCTAAACTTGAGCAACTTGTCTCCTCAGTCCCCAGACGTTTACAGACTGTTGTAAAGAGAAAAGGGGATGTCTCACAGTGGTAAACATGGCCTTGTCCCAACTTTTTTGAGATGTGTTGTTGTCATGAAATTTAAAATCACCTAATTTTTCTCTTTAAATGATACATTTTCTCAGTTTAAACATTTGATATGTCATCTATGTTCTATTCTGAATAAAATATGGAATTTTGAAACTTCCACATCATTGCATTCTGTTTTTATTTACAATTTGTACTTTGTCCCAACTTTTTTGGAATCAGGGTTGTATATCTCATTATCTCTAGCCGCTTTATACTGTTCTACAGGGTCGCAGGCAAGCTGGAGCCTATCCCAGCTGACTGTGGGCGAGAGGCTGGGTACACCCTGGATAAGTCACCAGGTCATCACAGGGCTAAATATATATATATATATATATATATATATATATATATATATATATATATATATATACACACAAACTCAGGAGATCTTGTACAATATGAATGTTTCTTGGCCCCCTGAATTTATTCGTGTCTAATTCACCATACAGCTCTCCCTTATCACACGACAGCTACCCAAGTGGGGAAGGGTGAAGGCAATCGCATGCTTCCTCCAAGGTCCGTGACACCATCATCATTCAGCCATTCCGGTTGAGGTGCCCCGAACAACCTCCCTCCACACCCTCTGGTCTATCATCGCATTAGTGAGATCCACCCTGTCAATTCCCAAATCTCTTGGAATCACATCTGGGAATGTCATTATCCCTGAATGGACAGGGCCGCTTGGCTTCCATAAAAGGAGGGATTGGATGATCTCGCCCTTCGCAGTGATCAGCGAATTGGAGACAGTGCTTTGTCAGCTTCTGGGAGATCGGGGAAAGTTTGCCATATATCTGCTCACATGTGGCGTGCTCTGACCAATTAATGTTCTGGACATGTTGAAGTAGATTAGTATACATGACACCAGCTGATGGCATCTTTTCAAACTGCTGCTCAGGCAACGTTGAGGAAGGCAGTGTACTACACTTGGAAGAAAGCGCTATCCGCCCATTTGGCTAGCGTCACTGTTACTGACAGGGAAAGAGTATGCCTGCCACCCCTCCTTCCCTCCCTGAGAGGGCAGGCCAATCCTGGTCTCTTGATTTGAACTCCAGTCTCTGCACAACAGGGTGAACGCTTTCCTGTTGTGCCACGTTGGAGCCCAACTGACTAGATTTTCATGACTACATTCGTTTTGTAAATCCCTTCTGTCAGTGCTTACTGAATAAATTTGTGAATGTGTGCATCCCTCAACTGTATGTTGATAAGTAGGCTTTATCAAGTAACAACTGGGACTTTAAAGATACAAGAAGGTCCTTTCAGATCAAAATAAGAAGTAACATTAAAGCTATACTGCCTTTCAGATTTTTCAAGTGTAGGTCGTAAAAAGAATTTTCCCCGACACCCAATTATTTTTGTTTAGTGGACCGAAAGCTACTGGATTCAAATCATAGACTTCCAATTTTATTCGTTTTTTAAAAAAAAAAGAATTAATGAATTTAGAGCTACATGACCCTAAATTCTCCACTATTTTTTTCCTGCTTCACCATGACCCAATTCAAGATACTATGTCATGCATCACGTGGTGGGTTTTCCCCGTTCGCGCAAGGCATTGCGGGATACAAATATGAAACCATAGAAAAAAATGGAGGACATGAGCGTGCGAATGAAATGTGAAAGACCGACTACAGTAACGGAAAGCGAGAAGAAAAGACGTTATGTTATATATGAAGGAAAGGAAATGCAGGACCAAACTAATAAATATCGGCGGTTAGTGAGCACCTCGGTGTGATCAGCTGTTCGTTTAGCGACAGAATGATGGAACTGTCAGTGCACGGGCAAGGTAAACCTGTAGATGTCAGTAATGCAACAGTGTGGATGCCAGCTGCTATAAAACCCAAAAGAAGAAGATAAACCTGCGCATGCGCACACGGACTTCCTCTGTCTGCTTGACTGCGCGAAGCGAGCGATTTCATGCACATTATTTGCTTGGGAATCTCCTCAAATTAAATAACTCCCCAGCCACAGAATGGCCTTTTTATATTACAGAAATAAACATATATCACAATGACCAAATTTCAGAGGGAACTAAACTTCACCGATTTTATGAAATCGAAAGGCCGTCTTGCTTTAAGAGCTCAAACTTCTCAGCCTTTCTGAAATTGTATTAAATATCTCCAAAATTAAAATGTCATACCTTGGTATCATCAATGTTACATAATTAAAATGTATAATAATTACTTCTCAAATGATCTGTGACCTTGAAACTAACCTGAAAGCAAGACTTCTCCTCCTCCCCCTCTTTTCTATTACTCACCATTTCTGTCCTTTCTTTTTGTTTTCACGCTGCTCGTTCACAGGTTGGATTTTTGGTTGGATGTAGAAAAATCAAGAAGAGCACATTTCATTTAATAGGATCAGCAAGAGAATTCTCTCTTTATTGTATTTTTCTGAAAAACAAAAAAAAAAACTTTCTTCCTTTCTGTAAGTCTCTGGTGTTAACATTTTCGTAACTATGTACAAGGGAAGAAAGTAGAAGCACTGCATTAGGTACAGCTCGAAATTCTCCAACTAGAGAAAAAAAATCCCTTCGAAATAAAAATCAGAGAAAGTTTACATTACCCATTAGTAGTAAGACATTGTCTGAAGTGCAATGGTATAGCTCGGATGAGTTTAAAAGTGGAAAAAAAAATGAAATAAAAATACTCTATCTTTAACAGTTATATCTTTACAGAAAGTAGAGACACATTTTTCTGGTGTATTTAAAGCAGTAGAAACATATTTACATATAGCCATTCTCATATATTTATATATTTATATATATAGAATATTTATATAGAATCTTTTTCATTATTATATATATATATATATATATATATATATATATATATATATATATATATATATATATATATATGTATGTATATGTGTGTGTAATCAGCACCAGTACAAACTAAAAGCCGAAAAGACAACATCGATGACTGACGCAAATAACAAACAGTAAAATGATACGTTGCGTGTGACTTGGTCCCGGATAAGTCGAGAGATTAGGAGGAGGATGGAGAGAGCAGGCCACACCTCCATGTTGATGGTTAGTACAATAGTAAGAGCAAATCTGTAACACTTTCACCCTCCTGAAAGACTGCAGACGTGGCGGACGGCTCCTCGTTCTGATATAAACAATGACGTGAAATAAAAATAGACGCAATCGTCGTATTACATTCCTCAGAGACTTAAGACAATCAGGCTAGATTGAAAGACTTACTGGGTCACTGAATGAAGGACGGAGCTGTGATGCTGTTTTTGTATGACATTTTCAGACAATAAAGAAAACAAATCAGTAACACAATCCGTATTCATAAATCGTCATAACTGTGCTTATGATTGCATTAATTACGTAATTATTTATAAGGTTTTTGGTTGTTGTTAACTCAAATACTTCCCAAATAAACAATTTTAGTACATTATTACATTGCTATTAATGATGAATCTGTGACAAACAGGACTGCTGATAATCAGTTACACGGCCTATTGTAAGAGTGAAAACGCGCCATATTATTATCAGAGACCTTTTCAAATTATTGTCATGTGCACAAAGTACATTTATGCTTCAAGGTGCTGACTGCAAAGTCATCTGGAATTTTCAAAATTTTTTTACTGTGCATGGCGTTTTCCTAGGTCTCACAAGAACAATATCATGTGGACGAGATGTGATCATTTTGATATGTAGAGGGTTGCTTTCCTCCATTTTTGGACCGAATATCCTCCCTCTTGAGGTAAACGGTACGGCCCAATGGAAACAGGAAACAGCTGAACGCGAGGATCTTTAACTCCTCTCATCTCATTATCTCGAGCCGCTTTATCCTGTTCTACAGGGTCGCAGGCAAGCTGGAGCCTATCCCAGCTGACTACGGGCGAAAGGCGGGGTACACCCTGGACAAGTCGCCAGGTCATCACAGGGCTGACACACAGACACAGACAACCGTTCACACTCATGGTCAATTTAGAGTCACCAGTTAACCTAACCTGCATGTCTTTGGACTGTGGGGGAAACCGGAGCACCCGGAGGAAACCCACGCGGACACGGGGAGAACATGCAAACTCCACACAGAAAGGCCCTCGCCGGTCACGGGGCTCGAACCCGGACCTTCTTGCTGTGAGGCGACAGCGCTAACCACTACACCACCGTGCCGCCCCAGGATCTTTAACTAATTAGCATAACTATGGAACTGCATCACACCAAGATGGTGATGTGTGGAAAACATCGTGACTCTGCATCGACCTCGGAGAGTTTTGAGTCGCAGGGATGGAATTTGTGGTTGACGGTTGCGAATGAAACAAAAGACAAATATATCTTTCCTCTGTTACTGCTTTTATGTTCTTGTTTCTTTCTCTGTAAGATCAAAACATTAGATGCATAACTCCATACTCGCTACTGTGGAGTCGAGCCCATGCAATCCAAGGCTAAGCTAGCTAAGCGCTAGCTAGAATGATTTAGTTATCTGTTCAGAAAAACCTTGCTCTGTCTTACAGTTGCACTCACTAGGCAGGCTTTCCTTTTCTTTTCCACTGGCTTTTACATAGCTGGCGGGAGAACGCAGTCCACCATGTTTGACCGTATCGACTTGTTTTGGTTAAAAGTAGGTCAAACACGCCCCACGGTGGTCACGTGACATTGTTGCTCGCTTGCTTTGCCAATCTCCAGAATCGTAAAATGCAGGACGCTTTTTATCTCGGCAAAACATTTACACACAAGATACACGGTGTGTGCAGCAACGAAACATCTTGAACCTCCAACAGCAACAGAAATAGAACATTTTGCCCAGAATTCAACTTTGCAGTCAGAACCTTTGTAAAATACCATTATTGTGAACCTTTATATCAACCCTAGGAACAAATTCATTCATCCACTCATTCAGCAGTAACTGATTTATCCCGGTCAGGGTCATGGTGGGAATACAGTTTGGATGGATCACCAGTCCATTCAAGCACTAGGAGTAATTTAGGTGTTTTTTTTTTTTTTGGAGGTGGAAGGTTTGGAGAACTTGGAAGAAGCTCACAAGAACCAGGGAGAACATGTGACACACCACTGAGACAGTAACCTGAGCTCAGGACTTATGTACCATCAACATCACTGCTTAAATTACGTCAAGCTTTGTTGCTAAAGAAGTGTTCCTGTGATTTTTGGAAATATACAGACAAACCATTGATAACTTGGTCTACAGTTGCCATTTAACCTGCTTGGTTCTGTGATTTACTTCACCATTGATGTTTCCATGATGTACTAAAGTTTATAGTAGCTAAGAAACTTAATACAGTATGAAATTTCAAACAATGACCTTACAAAGAACTGTGATGGTGGTTACATGCTTTATCAGACATTATTGGAATTACTTACAAATACAATTACCAATTTTATGAAGCGTTATAAGCACAGTTGTAAAGTTTTGTGAATAGAGCCTTCATGGACTGTGTCTTTTCTCCCTTCCGTAAAGAATGCACTGACAGAAACCGATGGCTGTGTCAACTCCGATGGAATGAACACAACACATTAAGAACTTGATTTACATGAACAATTCAATTCAAGGGTGTGAAAATATTAATCTGATCCATAACATCAGATTACGGTTTATCAGATGATAAGCATCACCTAAGCGCTTCATTCGACTGCTCAGCTTTATGCTTTGAATAAAAGCGTCTGGCAAATGAATAAAAGGAAAGAAGTCGATTTGTTATCTTTAGTTGTGTCAAATGTCAAACAGTTTGTTGTGTATTGTTTTCTTGAACATAGAAAGTGATCAGACAAGTGATAATTCCTATTTTCCCATTGCTATAGTTAAGTCCAAACGTATTTGGACGGTGACACAATTTTTGTAATTTTGCCTCTGTACACTACCACGATGGATTTGGAAAGAAGTGATTGAAGTGGAGAATTTCAGCTTTAATTCAAGGGGTTTAACAAAAAAAATTGGATTAACCATTAGGAATTAGGCTCGGAAGCCATGGCCTGATGGTTAAAGAAGCAGCTTTGGGACCAAAAGGTCGCCGGTTTGATTCCCTGGACCAGCAGGAATGGCTGAAGTGCCCTTGAGCAAGGTACCTAGCCTACAACTGCTCTCCAGGCTGCTTTGGGTATGTTGTACATCGCTCTGGATAAGAGCATCTGCTAAAAGTAATTGGACAGACTAACATAAATATATGCATCATTTTTAATACTTGAAATCCTTTGACCACGTGAAGTCTAGAGCCCATGGATATCACTAAATGCTGAGTTTCCTCCTTTCAGCTGCTTTGCTGGGTGTTTACTGCATCTGCCTTCAGTTGCTACTTGTTTGTGGGTCTTTCTTCTGCCTTCAGGAAGTGAAAAGCAGCTCACTTGGGTGAACTGACTTGGACATTTAAAAACATTCCATTTTTTACCTTAAGAAACTCTTGGGTTGCTTTCACGATATGTTTTGGGTTATTATCCATCTGTACTCTAAAGCGCCGTCCTGTCAGTTCTGCAGTATTTGACTGAATCTGAGCAGAAAATATATTTGTATACGCTTCAGAATTCATCCTACTACTTCTATCAGCATCAATAAACACCAGTGGCAGAGTTCCACGGGCAGCCATACATGCCCATCTCCACCATATTTGACAGATGATGTGGTTATGCTTTCAATCATGAGCCCTTCCTTTCCTTCTCCATACTCTTCTCTTTCCATCATTCTGGTACAAGTTAATCTTGGTTTCATCTGTTCAAAGAATCTTGTTCCAGAACTGAACAGGGTTTCTAGCAAAGTCTAATCTGACCTTTCTGTTCTTGAGTGTTACCATTGGTTTGGATCTTGAGGTAAACCCTGTATTTACACTCATGAAGGGGTCTCTTGATTATAGATGTCGACAATGGTAGGCCTACCTCCTTGAGTGTTCTTGACTTGGCTAGATGTTGTCAAGAGGTTTTTCTTCACTAAGGAAAGAACTGATGATCAGCCACTTGGTGTTTTGGTGTTGCTGAGCTCACCAGTGCATCCCTTTCTTTATAAGAATGTACCAAATTGTTGATTTGGCCACTCCTAAAGTTTCTGTTATGTCTCTGATAGGTCTGGTTTGTTTTTCAGCTTTAAAGCCGGTTTCTACTTCTGTGGAGAATCTATGCCGTAGGTATGGTGTGGAAGTGTTTATACTTGCGTGTAAAGGTTAGCATGTCTTCTATTGCATGAAACACATCAGCATTTGCTGACATCGAAGAAGAGCCAAAAATCAACGGGAGTTCTGTGTTTCACTGGATGACTAATAAACATGGACAAAATGTTATTTTGAAACAAACTGGGGAAAAAGAAACCTTGCGTGATTAATAATAAACCAAACGAATTCTCTCTGAAAGCATTCCTGAAGCACTTTAAATGGCCTGTGTTCAGCAGTACGAGTAGCTCAAAGCACTTCTGGTGTTTAAATCCACAATTCTATCAATTACTAATTGACAGATTTATTATTATCGAGTTGTTATGGTTCACACCACCTACACTGTGTGTTTACTGGGAGTCTGTTAGAAGTGATCCTGCATGATTAAACTGGCTGCTATAATGAACTACAACTGCTATAGAGCCTCACACTTGATATTATTATATTAACACAATTTCATGATCTGTAGATTTCCATAAATAAATCCGTTATACAGTAACATGATCATTTCACGGGCGGCACGGTGGTGTAGTGGTTAGCGCTGTCGCCTCACAGCAAGAAGGTCCGGGTTCGAGCCCCGTGGCCGGCGAGGGCCTTTCTGTGTGGAGTTTGCATGTTCTCCCCGTGTCCGTGTGGGTTTCCTCCGGGTGCTCCGGTTTCCCCCACAGTCCAAAGACATGCAGGTTAGGTTAACTGGTGACTCTAAATTGAGCGTAGGTGTGAATGTGAGTGTGAATGGTTGTCTGTGTCTATGTGTCAGCCCTGTGATGACCTGGCGACTTGTCCGGGATGTACCCCGCCTTTTGCCCGTAGTCAGCTGGGATAGGCTCCAGCTTGCCTGCGACCCTGTAGAACAGGATAAAGCGGCTAGAGATAATGAGATGAGATGAGATGATCATTTCACTGTATGTGAAGGAAAAACTCGCTTGTTCATTTATCTTCACTGTTCAGTGAATCTGTTGAAATGCTGATTTTACAGAGTGTTTTTAAATGTCCAATTTACAGAATGTCTCTTCAATTGTTCCATGTTTGTTCAACTCACTTTCAAAATGGCGGAGAAGAAGCAGCAGCCAGAAACGTGTAGGAAGAACTGCAATGCTACCAAGCAGACCAATCACAGTGGTTGTGATCTGCATCGCCATGACATGTAGCGCCATTTCTGGGGAGGTGTGTGTCAGGCTATGGTGTAGCCTATGACACTGGTTATGTGGATACACCATACTTATGGCATAAATTCTATGCAGAAGTATAAGACAGGCCCAATTATGGCCTCCGTCTACTGCATCGACACATCTTTAGACCGCATGTTGAGAGTTCCCATGAACAGCTGCCCAACACTTGGAATCAACTCCCGACCTTGTCAACTGTTAATTGTTAATTTGTCATGAAATAATCAGGAACCAGGCCATGAAACTGCTTATCAGTCAATTGCCCAATTACTTTTGACCCTGTGAAAATAGAGGGACTATGTAAAAACAGCTGTAAATCCTAAATGCAATATTATTATTATTATTATTATTATTATTATTATTATTATTAAAGGCCTTGAATTAAAACTGAAAGTCTACACTTCAATCACATCTTGATCATTTCATTTTAAATTCACTGTGGCGGTGTACAGAGGCATAATTGTGCATATTGCGCCACTGTTCAAATACTTATGGACCTGACTGTATGGGAAAGCCTTTGTATCTAAAGTCACTTGTGGAAGGTGTTACATTCGAAGGTTGGATCTAAAATGTGTGTTTGGCTGCACGTTGCTTGAGAGGACTGTGTGTTTCTGGCCCATGTGGGAGACGACGCCATGCTTGTGTTCCTAGCTGCCATATGACTTACGAGAAAACATAATGTCCTCCGGCCTTCAGATTTTAGGTGGAGAGACAAATTTGTAGCTGCCAAGTCTCTTCGATTAGTTAAAGCACACAAACACTGGTGCTGCATGTGCTGAGAGTAAAGACTGTGAGGTGTTTTGCTCTGATGTTTGCAGAAAGAACGAGGTGGAAGTGGAACTGCTGGCTCTGTGAATCACTATCAGAGCAAAGGGAACTGGTGGTGAGGTGACGGTGCTGTTGCATTTTTTTGTTTTATGTTTTTTTTTAAATAATCTCTCTCTCTCTCACACACACACACACTTCAGAATTCATTATTGACTAAACAGACAGGGTTGAGAGCAAAAAACCAACAGCTGGTCTAAACACTGGGCAAAAATCTTTCTATTTCACAATTAATTTAGGTTTTACACTGTGTCGTCCCTAGAAAAGTCTGAAAAAGATGATGAAGAAAAGATGATGAAGGGCACAGGACGGAAAGAGACTTGGCTTCTAGCTAGAATCAGATCTTAGAGATTGTTGGTTTAAATATAGTGACATCACACATACAATACACAACATGTAATAATCTTCCCATCATATTAAATGGAAAGAATAAACATAAAAAAAACAAAAACAAACACTCCGTCTATAGAAATGATTTTCATTTTTCTTTTTGAGAAAAGAAAAAAAAAACTTTTCTGGCCCATCTCAAAGGTCCCCCACCCCCAAACATTTTCCACATTGGCTATTGGCTGGGGAAAAATTCCTCCATCCAGCCGTCCGTTGAGTCCAGCTCTGCACTGTCCGACAGGCCGAACGAGACCCCACTCCCGGTCCCTGATTGGCCAGCATAACCGTAAGCCAAGTCTTGACTTGATGTCCGTTGATAGCCTTGTGTCTGCCCGCTTGGCATATAGGCCCCTCCACCTGGTCCTGCCCCTGCCATGGCCTGTGTGGAGCCCTGTCCGAAAGCAGCCATGTTGGGCACGGCCTGACCCATACCTGACATTGCCATTCCCCGTGGCTGATTGGTCCTTGGTTGGCCTGCCATGTGAGGCATCATGGGTCCGCCCATGCTTGCTGGGTTGATGGCCCGTGGGTCCACCATGCCCTGACCGCCCATCCCTTGGCTAAAATGCTGCTTGGGCATCCTTGATGGCTGCCCACCTTGCATGGCATATACAGGGTTACTGTTAAACGCCACCATGTCGTTTGTAGTCCTCCCACTCATGGCCTGCATATTCTGCTGCTGCTGCTGGGGCCATCCCTGACCTCCGCCTCCCATCATGCTTTGCAGTCTCTGAGCCTGGGCTTTGGCCATTGGCTGGCCAGCCGGCTTCATCTGCTGTTGAGAGAGGGCAGGGTTCATCATCATGCCCTGCCCATATCCACTTCCAGCTCCGCCTCCCACCATTCCCTGGCCGCCCGTGCCTGCAGGTCTCTGTGCCATGGCCATGCCAGCCTGGTTGGGGTGATGCTGTGGCTGGAGCATCTGACCCATTCCTGAGTTCATGCCCTGGTACATGGCTGCCTGCGTGCCTGCCTGGCTTCCATAGGCCATGCCCATCTCGCCCTGAGTGGGCATGGGACCAGGGTTCTGAACTGGTGCCATCTGTAGCATGCCTTGGTTCTGCTGCTGTTGCTGCTGCTGTAGGAGACGAGCGTTCCTCATGCTCTGAAGCGCCTGGTTCCTTGCCGCCATCTCTTGCTGTGTGCCTAGCCAAGCACAGAAAAACATTACGTCATGTTTCAAGGAAAATTAAATTAATATTTCAACCAAATAACACTAACTCTGACTTGAAAGCTCCTGGGATCCAATTAAAGCTCAACTGTATAACATTATAACTGTTTTTAGCAATGTGTAAAATTCTTCAGTAAGTAAAGAAATAGAAAACCAAGATTAGTAATTCGACTCTGCATGAAACGCACAGGCACACGCACGGCAAATCAGCAGCGAGACTGTGTAATGCGATGCATGGTGCTTTTCTATTCATTTGGAAAGGCTCCATCAATCCTGATAGCCCATTCCAGTGCAGACTGAAATTGTGCCGGGAAATTTGGGAGGAGGGCAAGTTGCCATGACAACAGGCAATGTGAGGGAGAAAGTTCAGTGCTGCCAATAAATATATAAAGAAATAAGCAAACAAGCAAACAGAGGCAGCTGATGTTTTGAAGAGGGGAGTGAGCACAGACTGGAACTGAGCCGAGTGATAATGCCACCATCACTGTAAATGACTCTGTGTGTGTGTGTGTGTGTGTGTGTGTGTGTGTGTGTGAGTGAGTGAGTAAGTGTGTCAATACGTTGTGGATTTGACTGGTAGACTATAAGTTAAAACTCATTCTAGCTTTCGCCAAATTCATTTTCCCCAGTTTTGGTGAGACATTTCCAGAGGTGGACAGTAACAAAGTACATTTGGGTACTGTACTTAAGTACACTTTTTGAGTATCTGTACTTTACTTGAGTATTATTATTTTTTTAAACTTATGACTTTAACTTCACTACATTTGAAAGGCAAACATCGTACTTTTCACTCCACTACATTTCTGTCAAGGTCCTCGTTACTCTTTACTATGAAGCAGCTTTGAAAGTGGATGTTTTTTCTTTTCTTTTCTAAAACATGATTGGTTTTCTCGCAGGTGACACTGAGACAGCCGATCAGTAATCACTAGGGTCACGTCACGTCCATAGACTGGATAAAATCAAGCTCAATTATTTCTCAACAGCGTTATTTGAACACAATCAGTTGATGGCAGAATGGAAAGAGGCGGTTTTTCTGGAGAATGTGTGCACCCATGGCCATACCTAGAACCCATATTTCAGTTTTCTGAAAGGATTAAAGAGTCATTTAATTTTAAATGTTTGCTTTGTTTGCCGAAAACGAACCACATCACGGCCGACAAAAACTTGCCGTCCGACCTGTGGAAGCATATTGAGGTATATAAACGTTTTATTCCAAGAGAAAGCTTGCAATGAAGTTGTCTGTGCTTTTAGAGCTAGCGATAACATTGCAATAGCTATGCAGTCTGGTTAGTCAAATGACTTTCTATAGATTTTTCCGCCAAGTTGTCATCGCCTTGTCCACGGCTAACACTAACACATAGCTAGTTAACTTGGACACTGTTAGTTAGCATGTAAAAACGGAGTTACACTAACATGAAGAACGTTAACTTATCTGAAGTGCTTTCAGAAATATGTTTTAGCATAATCTTGCCAAATAAACAGAATGTAGAAATCTTTCTTTTCTAGTAGCGTTAGCTACCCAATATGATTTCGAGTTTGAAAATAGCTTGCTAGCATGTCGGGTGGAGCTTCATAGCTAGCTCAATGTTAAACCACCATGATGCACAGCATGTGTTCATTTTGTGAATTCACATTTCTGTCTTTAGTAACAGCGTTAGGTTTTGTAAGTGCTGTGGCAATAATACAACGATGCATTGACAGAAAACGTACTTTTAATGCTTAAGTATTTTTAAAAGCAAGTACTTCAGTACTTTAACTTAAGTAAAAATTTGACTGGACAACTTTCACTTGTATCGGAGTAACATTTGACCAGCGGGATCTGTACTTTGACTTAAGTAATGAAGTTGGGTACTTTGTCCACCTCTGGACATTTCACTTTACTGATATATTCTGCTAAACAGAGGAGTGATAATAAGGAGTTATTACCACTTATTATTAAATCTCCGCTTATTATTCATTTATTCGTCTTCAAGTGTATTATTATTCAGGAACTACAGTAAAAATAGGAATGGTACATTGTCACAGGGCTGTGTAACGTCAGGCCCGAGGTCTTGAGAGTTTAACAGGTTAAAATTGTGAAGTTGTATATCTACTCTGAGGCTAACTCTTATAGCAGGTGTTTAGTGGATTCAGCTCAAGAGAGCGAAAAATGATGTCAATCAATCAGCCATCCCGAAACTGCTAGTCTTTTGCTTGTATTAATTACTGTACTCAATGGAGGAAATTATGCTTTAATGGTTACTAAACTGGCCATTGTCCTTGTAAAAGAGGTGTGGCCTCTGTAACTGTCAGTCGCGGTCTTTGTGTTGGTTAGTTTCAGTGATAGAGGCGTGGGCTCTGTACCTGTCAGTCCCAGTAAAGGAGTTGTGGCCTTTATGCCTGACAGTGCTAGTGAAGGAGGTGAGGCCTTTTATTCCTTAAATCTGACTATATATATATATATATATATATATATATATATATATATATATATATATATATATATATAACACACACTAGTGCATCTCAAAAAATTAGAATACCATGAAAAAGTTCCTTTTTTTCATAATTTAATTCAAAAAGGTAAACTTTCATATATTCTATATTCATTACATGTAAAGTGAAATATTTAAAGCCTTTTTTGTTTTAATTTTGATGATTATGGCTTATAGCTCATGAAAATCAGATATCCAGTATCTCAAATTATTAGAATATTCCCTAAGATCAATCAAAAAAAGGATTTACAATACAGAAATGCCCAACTTCTGAAAAGTATATTCATTTATACACTTAATACTTGGTTGGGGCTCCTTTACCATGAATTACTGTATCAATGCGGCATGGCATGGAGGTGATCAGTCTGTGGCACTGCTGAGGTGTTACTGAAGCCCAGGTTGCTTTGATAGTGGGCTTCAGCGCATCTGTATTTTTGGGTCGGGTGTTTCTCATCTTCTTCTTGGCAATACCCCATAGATTCTCTATGGGGTTCAGGTCAGGCAAGTTGGCTGGCCAATCAAACACAGTAATATCATGGTCAGCAAACCATTTGGTAGTAGTTTTGGCAGTGTGGGTAGGTGCTAAGTCCTGCTGGAAAAGGAAATCAGCATCTCCAAAAAGCTCATCAGCAGATGGAAGCATGAAGTGCTCTAAAATCTCCTGGTAGACGGCTCTGTTGACTTTGGACTTGATAAAATACAGTGGACCAACACCAGCAGATGACATGGCACCCCAAATCATCACAGACTGTGGAAACTTCACACTGGGCTTCAAACACCTTGGATTCTGTGCCTCTCCACTCTTCCTCCAGACTCTAGAACTGCGATTTCCAAATTAAATGCAAAATGTACTTTCATCTGAAAAGAGGACTTTGGACCACTGAGCAACAGTCCATTTCTTTCTCTCCTTAGCCCAGATAAGACACTTCTGACATTGTCTCTGGCTCAGGAGTAGCTTGATATTAGGAATGCGAAAGTTGTATCCCCTTTCTTGAAGATGTCTGTTCGTGATGGGTCTTGATACACTGACACCAGCCTCAGTCCACTCCTTGTGAAGCTCTCCCAAGTTCTTGAATCAACTTTTCTTGACAATCCTCTCAAGACTGCAGCCATCCCTGTTGCTTGTGCACCTTTTCCAGCCACCCTTTTCAGCAATGACCTTTTGTGGCTTACCCTCCTTGTGGAGGGCATCAGTGATCATCTTCTGGACAACAGTCAAGTCAGCAGTCTTCCCCATGATTGTGGTTGTGTGTACTGAACTAGACCGAGAGATACACTGTGCTCATACTGTTTTACTCAAACTCGAAATGAAATATTCTAATATTTTGAGATGTTTTTTTTTTATGTTTTTGTACTGTATGCCATACTCATCTCATCTCATTATCTCTAGCCGCTTTATCCTTCTACAGGGTCGCAGGCAAGCTGGAGCCTATCCCAGCTGACTACGGGCGAAAGGCGGGGTACACCCTGGACAAGTTGCCAGGTCATCACAGGGCTGACACATAGACACAGACAACCATTCACACTCACATTCACACCTACGGTCAATTTAGAGTCACCAGTTAACCTAACCTACATGTCTTTGGACTGTGGGGGAAACCGGAGCACCCAGAGGAAACCCACGCGGACACGGGGAGAACATGCAAACTCCACACAGAAAAGCCCTCGCCGGCCACAGGGCTCGAACCCAGACCTTCTTGCTGTGAGGCGACAGTGCTAACCACTACACCACCGTGCCGCCCCTGTATGCCATAATGATTAAAATTAAAATAGAAAAATGCTTGAAACATTTTAGTTTATGTGTAATGAGTCTATAATATATAACATTTTCACTTTCTTAAATAACTGATGGAAAATATTGAACTTTTTCACAATATTCTAATTTTTTGAGATGCACTAGTGTGTGTGTGTATATATATATATATATATATATATATATATATATATATATATATATATATATATATATATATATATATATTTTTTTTTTTACTACAATTGAACTGGCCTGAGTTTCCCAAAAGTATCGCAGCACAAAGATCATCATTAAATGGTAGAGCGAGCAGCACAATGAACTCTCTCTCTCCTAAATAAGATGCTCTTAGTGTTAAGAGGCTTTTGGGAAACCTCTTGGGACAAGAGGGACAATTCTTCGTATGCAAGTGACGTCACGCTTATTTTCCAAACCGGAAGTCGGCCATGTTCAATGATAACAACAACCAAGATATAGCGATGCTTCACATCTGAGCTGCTGCAATGCTTCGTGATTTCCTTTTGTTTTCATTATCTTTGAAGAAAGACAATGCCTACTTTGCATGTGAGATATAATTGTGGTAATAATGCTACTCGTGACAAAGAGAAACGGTTCTTCAGAATTCCCCAAATAATTAAAAATGGCGACAAAACAGAGGAAGAACTGTCCAGAGAGCATCGTGCGTACGCTGTGGTTCAAAAACATACATTGTAAAGACTTAAGTCAGGAAAAAACTCATTACACCCGCATGTGTGGTGACCACTTTATATCTGGTAAGAGTTCGTTACTAATTAAAGCTGTGTTTTCTGCTGATGAAATTGAACTTTTGAGCTTTAGCCCAAACACACTCTCTGCTTCTCACCTTGCAGGAGCACCGGCAAACCTACGCGATAAAACAAATCCAGATTGGACACCAACACTCAACTCAAATTCGGACACAATAAGATCAAGATGAAAACTCATCTCGCAGTCTGAAGAAACAATATGATAAATGAAAGATCTGCCAAGAAAGCCAGATTAGAAGCAGCGCAAACCTGAGTGAGTTTGGATACACAAGAAGAACAATGTGAGTCAACTTTGCCAGGTGAGATATTAGTGATGCCGTTCCAGTAACCCAGTAGAACGAGATAGTTCATGATATCAGGGTATTAATCAGTGGTAATTAGGCTAAATCTTCTGTATAATCGGACGGCTTTAACATATCCGGGTCAAAGCCACAAATGTCCACTTTTTCTCTGAATCTTGACCTGGCAGAGGACTCTAGAGAATCATAATATTTTGAGAAAGTCAGAGATGCGTCATAGTTCTTGTTCGCACAAGATGGCATTTTGAATTTGTATATCATCCAACATGGCGGTGGGTGAATACGTCACACTGTTTTGTCACGTGGGTGCACACGAAGAATAATTAATCACTGCATCAAAGCAAAATCAAAAGGCTAGTGCATTGAACATGTATCAAGATGCAGAGGAATCATACTGCCTCAGTAGGACAAAACACTCTGAGTGAAGCTGTGGCTTAAAACTCGATTACCAGTGTCTTGGCCTGAATTCCTGTAGTGTGTGTGTGTGTGTACACTAGTGCATCTCAAAAAATTTGAATATTGTGAAAAAGTTCAATATTTTCCATCATGAAATGAAAATGTTATATATTACAGACTCATTACACATAAACTAAAATGTTTCAAGCATTTTTCTATTTTAATTTAAATCAGTATGGCATACAGTACAAAAACATAAAAAAAAAACATCTCAAAATATTAGAATATTTCATTTCGAGTTTGAGTAAAACAGTATGAGCACAGTGTATCTCTCGGTCTAGTTCAGTACACACAACCACAATCATGGGGAAGACTGCTGACTTGACTGTTGTCCAGAAGATGATCACTGATGCCCTCCACAAGGAGGGTAAGCCACAAAAGGTCATTGCTGAAAAGGGTGACTGGAAAAGGTGCACAAGCAACAGGGATGGCTGCAGTCTTGAGAGGATTGTCAAGAAAAGTTGATTCAAGAACTTGGGAGAGCTTCACAAGGAGTGGACTGAGGCTGGTGTCAGTGTATCAAGACCCATCACGAACAGACATCTTCAAGAAAGGGGATACAACTTTCGCATTCCTAATATCAAGCTACTCCTGAGCCAGAGACAATGTCAGAAGTGTCTTATCTGGGCTAAGGAGAGAAAGAAATGGACTGTTGCTCATTGGTCCAAAGTCCTCTTTTCAGATGAAAGTACATTTTGCATTTAATTTGGAAATCACGGTTCTAGAGTCTGGAGGAAGCGTGGAGAGGCACAGAATCCAAGGTGTTTGAAGCCCAGTGTGAAGTTTCCACAGTCTGTGATGATTTGGGGTGC
The DNA here is from genome assembly GCF_027579695.1 of Neoarius graeffei. Taxonomy (NCBI): domain Eukaryota; kingdom Metazoa; phylum Chordata; class Actinopteri; order Siluriformes; family Ariidae; genus Neoarius; species Neoarius graeffei. Next base: position 77,578,296 of record NC_083575.1, on the reverse strand, counting down.
CATGTCATCTGCTGGTGTTGGTCCACTGTATTTTATCAAGTCCAAAGTCAACACAGCTGTCTACCAGGAGATTTTAGAGCACTTCGTGCTTCCATCTGCTGACGAGCTTTTTGAAGATGCTGATTTCCTTTTCCAGCAGGACTTAGCACCTACCCACAGTGCCAAAACTACTACCAAATGGTTTGCTGACCATGATATTACTGTGTTTGATTGGCCAGCCAACTTGCCTGACCTGAACCCCATAGAGAATCTATGGGGTATTGTCAAGAGGAAGATGAGAAACACCCGACCCAAAAATACAGATGCGCCGAAGGCCACTATTAAAGCAACCTGGGCTTCAATAACACCTCAGCAGTGCCACAGACTGATCGCCTCCATGCCACACCGCATTGATACAGTAATTCATGGTAAAGGAGCCCCAACCAAGTATTGAGTGTATAAATGAATATACTTTTCAGAAGTTGGACATTTCTGTATTGTAAATCCTTTTTTTGATTGATCTTAGGGAATATTCTAATAATTTGAGATACTGGATTTCTGATTTTCATGAGCTATAAGCCATAATCATCAAAATAAAACAAAAAAGGCTTTAAATATTTCACTTTACATGTAATGAATATAGAATATATGAAAGCTTACCTTTTTGAATTAAATTATGAAAAAAGGAACTTTTTCATGGTATTCTAATTTTTTGAGATGCACTAGTGTATATATATATATATATATATATATATATATATATATATATATATCATTTGTCCAGATTTTAGACAAAGACGTGAGCGTAGTTTACTCTGAAGCCTACCCTGATTACAGGGTGAAGACTGGACAGAGATGCCCATTTGCAGCAGCTGACGTGAACATTGTGCCACGTTCAACAACCCTGAACATGTCTGATGTGAGACACACACACACTCCCCAGGTCCCATTCCCACTGATGGCTCTGACTAAGAGGGTATTTCCCATCGGATCTACATCTAACATGGTTTCCATGGCAACGTGACAGAACAATCAATAGACACACTTCCCTTCAGGGTGTGTGTGTGTGTGTGTGTTTGTGTGAAAGTGTTTAGATTAGATTAGATTAGATTAGATTCACTTTATTCATCCCACATCGGGGAAATTCACGTGTTACAGTAGCAAGAAAATATCATACAGATAACAAATAAAACTGAAATAAAAATTAGACAAACGAGAGATTAAATACAGAGGGCTATTTGCATTATGTACCGTGAGAGGCTCGGAGCGTGTATGTGCTTTCCATTTCATACAGTTGTGCCGATGTGCTTGCTTCTGTATGTGCTCGTGTGTGTGAATGTGTGCATGAATTCTTGACTGTGTGTTCAGGGAGTAGGAGTGTGAGAGTGTGTGCAAGTGTGTGAGCTCTCTCATTAGCTCAGGAGGAGGCAGGAGCAGTCGGTGTTCTTGACAAAGTAGTAATTTGGAGACTAAAAGAGTGACTGATCTGCCGTGAGAAGAGTGAAATAAACAAATGAACTCCGCAATGAAGAAGGCAACAGATCACGCCCAGGAATCAACAGAACCAAGCTGTCATGCTGTTCTTTTTAGTCGCGTCTGTCGAAAAGCATGACCTTTGTCCTTTGATGTAGTGAAAAGGTGTGGAGTAAATACAGTTCAAATCACTTTTTGTTCGAAGGAGATATTAAAACACAAACATTATGTGTCCTTATAGTGACGTTACCTGGAGGTAGTTTATTTCCAATTGGCAATTAACAGTAGCCTCAGTAGTGCTCTGTTGGTCTTGTAGTACACTAAATAGGCTGCACAGTGCCATTATGTTATGCTGTGCTCTATGTAGTGAGCACATGTAGTGAAAATGGTAACTAATTTATCCTCACTGTGGGCTTTTTTGGGCACAAATAAATTGAAGATGGTGAATAAGTAGCATAAGAACAGTCAAACTGAAGTCAATATCAGTGACAATAAATCATCATTATGGAAAAATAAATCAATGAAACAGAAAATTCAATTTGAGGACACAATGGCACCGCTTCTTTGTGAATTTTTTTGAGGAAAAAAAAAGGCTTAAAAGTGAAAGTTTTCTCCATCCATACTTTATGCAATAGAAATTCATGGTGTAGTATTGAGGTACTAAATATCTTCAAGTAGTTTAAAATTTAAATGCATTTATTAAAGCAGCCCTAATACACATTTAATGATTATCTCTACTGCAAATCTATAGGCCTTTTTTATATCCACATTCACTGGATATGAGCAATCGCGCGCTCTGATTGGCTACTCTGCTACTAGGATATCAGCTCATATACTGTACCGTGAGTAGAGAAAAACAAAATGGCGGAGCGTGTTGCTGAACCAACCGAGGACAAAACAAAAACTCTATTCGAAAACAAAACCCGCAAAAATACAAAAAAAAAGAGCAACAAAATATGGAATACAAGTATTTGATGGTAAGAACGCATCTTTTTTTTTCAAGAATTATTATTAGCGCATTTTTCACAAATTGCTCCTGTCATTTCGCCGGCTTGTTTACATTCTAAGCAGAAATTATTTTTCAGATGTTTTGTATAAAAGTTTTATTTATAGAATTTGCTAAAAATAAAAATGCTCTGTTTCTCAAAATCCAGTGAATGTGGATAGAATAAAACAGTTATTCCACTCAATCTCGTCGTACATGGCTTATAGCCGACTCGGTGCTACGCGCCTCGTCAGCTATCAGCTCATGTACGGCTCGATTTCGTGGATTAACTGTTAAATATACTAAGCACACAAAGTGGTATATACATGTTAAGTGACAATGGATGGAATACAAGGAATGTAACTGTGTAACTGCTCGTGTCTTTTGTTTCTTACCCTGAAACTGTTGGAGAGGATATGGGTTTCTCTGTGCTTGACTTATCTGCCTCGGGAGATGCTGCTGCTGCTGTTGCTGCTGTAACTGCAAATAAACACACAGTCAGTGTACACACACACGCACAGACCTCACAACTGCAGCTATAGATTAAAATGCACAAAAAAGGGAACAGATAAGCTGATGTGAGGGAAAAGCTTAAACAATAATGTGAAGGTAATTTCCGGAAAACAGTACAGATCCTTGGAGAAGTGTTTCTGTACGTGTGTGTGTTGTGTTGGTGGGCAAACCAGAGCAATTTTTTACCCAGAAGACAGAGGTGTGATCATCTTTCAATATCAGTTAAGAGTCTCTTTAGCAGTATAGTCTCGGAGATGGAAGAGAGAGGAAATTAAAACAGCAGGTGGTGTGTGTGTGTGTGTGTGTGTGTGTGTGTGTGTGTGTGTGTGTGTGTGTGTGTGTGCGCATTTGCAAACACATTACTTTGATCTGTCTCACTTTAAATGTACTTAAGTGGATGCCCTTTTGTTAAAACGTTACCAACATACAATAAAAATAGTCATTTGAATCTATTTAGGGATAAAAGATGCAAACCGTAAGCAGTAGAAATAAGGAAATGTAGAGAGATCAGGCCAACTGAAAAGCCTGAAAAGTGAAAAATGTGTAATCCAGAGAGAGAGAGAGAGAGAGAGAGAGAGAGATAAGACAGCGGGAGAGAGACACACACGAGAGAGAGAGAGAGATGAGAAAGAGAGACACGAGAGAGACACAAGTGAGAGATAGAGAGACACACAAGAGCGAGAGAGAGATGAGAGAGACATGAGACAGAGACAGATGAGAGAGAGAGACACGAGACAGACACACACAAGAAAGAGAGAGTGACATGAGAGAGACACGAGAGAGAGACACGGGAGAGACACACACAAGAAAGAGAGAGAGACATGAGAGAGACACGAGAGAGAGAGACACACACGAGAGAGAGACACACACAAAAGAGAGGCGAGAGAGAGACACACACAAGAGAGCAAGAGACACGAGAGAGAGATAGAGAGACATGAGAGTGAGAAAGAGAGAGAAGAAAGATAGAGAGAGACGCGTGCGCGCATGCAAGAGAGAGAGATACAAGACAGGGACAGACGAGAGAGAGATGAGAGAGACATGAGACAGAGACAGATGAGAGAGAGAGACACGAGACAGACACACACAAGAAAGAGAGAGTGACATGAGAGAGACACGAGAGAGAGAGACACGGGAGAGACACACAAGAAAGAGAGAGAGATATGAGAGAGACACGAGAGAGAGAGACACACACACGAGAGAGACACACACACAAAAGAGAGAGAGGCGAGAGAGAGACACACACAAGAGAGCGAGAGACACGAGAGAGAGATAGAGAGACATGAGAGTGAGAAAGAGAGAGAAGAAAGATAGAGAGAGATGTGTGCGCGCATGCAAGAGAGAGAGATACAAGACAGGGACAGACGAGAGAGAGACGAGAGAGAGAGACAAGAGAGAGTGAGAGTCTTTTCTGTACAGCAGTTCAAAAAGTGTTTGTACACTCACATTGTTGTTGTGTATTTCAGCAGACTGGATCTAAACCGAACCAGACTGAGTTTAAAGTGCAGAAAGTCCGCTTTAATGCGATGACATGTACTGTATATCTACAGTGGGTGAAACATACGGGAGGAAACCCTGTTCTTTTTACACACAGCCCCGTTTCATGAGACCAAATATTCTGTCATCTGAAGCCATCAGTAAACCCTGTGTACGTGTGTATTTTCACTGGGCATATGTCAGTCCTGTGCCTGTTTTCAGTTCCTGCCTTTGACGGCTCGAACCTCAGTATCAGCATTTCCATTTGAATCCGTTTTGCTGCAGAATCCGAGCCAAAACAACACAAGACTGTGCCACTGTCCAGCTACTTCCTCAGCTGTTCAACAAAACAGATTAAAGTCCCAGATTTTGAGCTGAAAGTGTCTTCAAGATTATCGCAAGTCCACTAGCTTTGACACTGGTGTTTCCGCTCACTGGATGCTTTAAGATTTTCACACTATTCTGGGGAAGCTTGAGAGACTGAACAGGAGAGCAGCAGTTTCTAAAAGTCAAAGCAGAACTGAGATCACATTTTTCTGCATTCTGATATTTCATGTGGACATTAAGGAAAGCTCTTGATGTGTATCTGCATGATTTTGTGCACCGTGCTGCTGCTACCTAACAGCATAAAGGTATGAATGTACAGGCGTACAGATGTTCCTATTAGTAGCCAGTGAGTGTATTTCAAAAATAACCTGGCTGAATGCATACATGTCAACCTATACGGAATGTCCGTATTTTATACGGATTTGATTCAATAAACGTAGTATACGGGCGTACAAATAAAGTTATACGGATTCTTTAAAAAAAACTTCAATATTTATTTAGAGCTATAATCAATTCCCACGATGATAAAAGAGCGCATAACATTTACAAATGTACTGTACACCACAGACAGCCAGTAAAGAGTCTTATGAAATCGCGCGTTATCTTGTGGTAGCGAGACTTCGTTCCACTTTTGATCATGCGCACACCGCATTGCGAGAATCCCGCCAACCGGGAAGTAACATTTTGTTTGAAAAACGTATTTCCACCTGAGTGACTTTCACTAGCGACTGAAAAGATTCTGAATGGGCATTCCGGCAAGATCAACACAGACACTTGCTGTGACATGCAGCCTCGTGAGGTATTGGTGCAGACTGCTAAAAAAGCTGTCATGGAGTACAATTCAGAACATTAGAGTGACACTTTGTGTTTTTGTCGAACATTGGAGCTTTGTATTCATTCTGAAAGTTTATTGTTATTAATATTGAATAAAAAGTAACTTGGATATATCATTCAAATTTTAGGTAAATTATTTTAATTTGCATCTTACAAGGATTTTATAAGGGAAATACGGATTTTGGAGGTTGGTTGTACAGGTTTGATTGACCAAAGGTTGACATGTATGTGAATGGTGAAATATACACTCACCATAGGAACACCTGTACACCCGCTAATTTAATCAGTGATCCAATCAGCCAATCATGTGGAAGCCAGGGCCTAATGGTTAGAGAAGCAGCTTTGGGACCAAATGGTCGCTGGTTTGATTCCATGAACGAGCAGGAATGGCTGAAGTGCCCTTGAGTGAGGCACCCAACCCACCCCAACTGCTCCCCAGGCTGCTCTGGGTATGTTGTACATCGCTCTGGATAAGAGCGTCTGCTAAATGTAATGTAACGTAATGCAATGCATCAATGCAAATAGTTCATACTTCAATTAATGTTCACATCAAACATCAACATGAAGGAAGTGTGATCTCTGTGAGGAGATCATGGTTGTTGGTACCACATGGTACCAGATTCTAATCTCCTGGGATTTCCACACTATACCTAGTTAAGTCTCTAGAGTTTACACAGAATGGTGTGAAAAACAAAAAACATCCTGTGAGCAGAGGGTCTGTGGACTGGATGTTGCTAATTAGAGCTCAGAGAAGAATGACCAGACTGGTCTGAGTTGACTGGAAGTCTGTAGTAACTCAAATAAGCACTCTTTACAACCACGGTGAGCAGAAAAGCATCTCAGAAGTCGAGCCTCAGATTCTTGTTCTTCACTGACAGGAGTCAGCCTGATGTGGTCCTCTGCTGTTGTAGCCCATCCACCTCAAGGTTTGATGTACTGTTCATGCTGAGATGCTTTTCTGCTTACCACGGTTGTAAATAGTGATTATAAGAGTTACTATATTCTTCCTGGTAGCTCGAACCAGTCTGTCCATTTTCCTCTGACCTCTCTTATAAACAAGGTGGTTGCACACACAGAACTTAACTCTTGTATGGTGTTCAGGTCTGTGGGACCCGTTTTCGTTTTTTATCAAAGGAACAATGATACGATTAATTGTTTTTTCAAACTCACACTCATTGGCCTTGGCTCATTTTCTGTGAAGAACACAGTGCTGAGCGTAAATGAGTACACCCCCTTTGAAAAGTAACATTTTAAACAATATCTCAATGAATACAAACAATTTCCAAAATGTTGACGAGACAAAGTTTAATATAACATCTGTTTAACTTATAACGTGAAAGTAAGGTTAATAATATAACTTAGATTACACATTTTTCAGTTTTACTCAAATTAGGGTGGTGCAAAAATGAGTACACCCCACAACAAAAACTACTACATCTAGTACTTTGTATGGCCTCCATGATTTTTAACGACAGCACCAAGTCTTCTAGGCATGGAATGAACAAGTTGCCGACATTTTGCAACATCAATCTTTTTCCATTCTTCAACAACGACCTCTTTTAGTGACTGGATGCTGGATGGAGAGTGATGCTCAACTTGTCTCTTCAGAATTCCCCAAAGATAATTATTTCTTTCCACCACAAAGGTGAAGGCTACAAGAAGATCAGCAAAGCTTTACTTATCAGTCAGAATACTGTAGCAAAAATGGTACAAAAATTTAAGAAAGCTGGAACTGCAACCATCTCACAGAGACGTCCAGGTCGTCCACGGAAGTTAACACCTCGACAGGAGCGTCTTCTGATGAGAAGGGTTGAAGAAAATCGGCATGCAAGTTCACTGCAGTTATCTAAAGAAGTAGAAAGACAAACTGGGGTGACTATTTCCCGTGACACAACACAGCGTACACTACAGAGGAATGGCATGCATGGATGCCGTCCACGAAAGAAGCCTCTCCTAAAGCCCAGGCGCAAAAAAGCCCACCTAGAGTTTGCCAGGGCCCATGCTGACAAAGATGAAGACTACTGGGACTCTATACTCTGGAGTGATGAAACCAAGATAAATGTTTTTGGAACTGATGGCTTCAAAACTGTATGGTGTCGCAAAGGTGAGGAATACGAAGAAAAATGCATGGTGCCTCCAGTGAAACATGGTGGTGGCAGTGTCCTTATGTGGGGCTGTATGAGTGCTGCTGGTGTCGGGGAGCTGCATTTCATTGATGGCATCATGAATTCACAGATGTATTGCTCTATACTGAAAGAGAAGATGCTACCATCACTCCGTGCCCTTGGTCGTCATGCACTTTTCCAACATGACTAAACACACATCTAAGGCCACTGTTGGATTTCTGAAGAAGAGCAGGGTGAAAGTGATTCAGTGGCCAAGTACGTCTCCTGATCCGAACCCAATCGAACACCTATGGGGAATTCTGAAGAGACAAGTTGAGCATCACTCTCCATCCAGCATCCAGTCACTAAAAGAGGTCGTTGTTGAAGAATGGAAAAAGATTGATGTTGCAAAATGTCGGCAACTTGTTCATTCCATGCCTAGAAGACTTGGTGCTGTTGTTAAAAATCATGGAGGCCATACGAAGTACTAGATGTAGTAGGTTTTGTTGTGGGGTGTACTCATTTTTGCACCACCCTAATTTGAGTAAAACTGAAAAATGTGTAATCTAAGTTATATTATTAACCTTACTTTCATGTTATAAGTTAAACAGATGTTATATTAAACTTTGTCTTGTCAACATTTTGGAAATTGTTTGTGTTCATTGAGATATTGTTTAAAATGTTACTTTTCAAAGGGGGTGCACTCATTTATGCTGAGCACTGTATATCAGAACACATTTTCGATGACCACACACTGTACACCCCCCTACACATTTATATTACATACAGGATGTTCGGGTCCACTGGACCGGACCCGGGGCTAATAAAAGTGTGGACCTTCACTCTGTCCTCCTTCTGTCTGGGCCTGCTGTTAGTGTGTGTGTGTGAGTGTGTGTGTGTGTGTGAGTTTTGTGTTTCTGCCCCTGCTGTTCAAGCACTGACACCTGTCTGCTCTCACATTCCTACACATTTTACCCTCTGTCTTGCGGGAACCAAGACAGAAGTTCCCATAAACTGGGGGCGGGACACAGTAAATATAGCTTTTCCAATGTGGCTCCTTATCACAACTGATCAAGATGGCCAAAAGATTCTCTGCTCAGATGGACTTGCAAATGATTTTGGAAGAGAGAGAAGCTTTTGATGATGGTGTAGAGGAAGACGTTTCAGAACGTGAGGATCACATTTCTGAAAATTCATTGTCTGACAGTGACTTTGAAGAAGAGGATGAGACGGAGCATCAGCCAGTCCCAAAACCAAGACGAGCATGGGGATGACGTGTTGTACAGACTGACATGGTTACTGTGTGTGTTCAGCTTGCGTTGTGTAAACTGAACTGAATGGGTTAAATTTCTAATGAAATTCAAAGAAATAAAAATCAGTTGTTATGAAAAACCTTGCTTCATTTGTAAATTTGAAGATGAACATCTTTTTTTTCCACTCATATCTTGACTGTAATTGATTTTCTTTTTGTAAAATTAAATTTTATTAAAAAACAAAAAAAAAGAGTAGCACTTTTTTTTTTAATAAATGTAATCTAACAAAGGTAAAGGGCAAATATTAACCATATATGCTGTTTATGTTGCTTGTAATTGGGGTGAAGTAAACATCTGTTAGGTATTTAATGTAAAATTGTTTGATTGTGTTGAATTTAAAGCACCAAAATGCAGCGGCTCCACCAGATCCACGAATACTGGCTGAGTAACAAAAATACAAACACCACACAAGGGTTAATGATTTTCACATCATTCTGTGGAAACTCTAGAGACTGTTGTGTGTGAAAATCCCAAGAGATCAGCAGTTTCTGAAATACTCAAACCAGTCCATCTGGTACTAACATCCATACCACAATCAGCGTCACAGAGTTCATATTTTTTCTTCATTCTGATATTTGATGTGAACATTACCTGATGCTCTAGACCTGTATCTGTATGATTTTATGCATCATGCTGCTGACACGTGATTGGCTGATTAATGCTGAATGATATATACACATTTCAGAGCAATATGCTACCATCCAGACAAAATCTTTTTCACGGAGGAAATGCTTTTTCATATATACCGTATATAACATTTTCAGGTCTGTTGCACATCGACTTAATGTATTTATGAAACATATAGGGTGGATTTTGACACTATTTCAAGAAGCAAACCTTTTTCAGGAACCTTTCTTCTTTCAGCAAGACGATGCCAAACCGTTTTCTGCACATATTAAAACCGCATGGCTCTGTATTAAGAGTCCAGGTGTTAAACTGGTCTGCCTGCCGTCCAGACTTGTCTCCCATTTAAAACATTTGGTGCATTATGAAGCACAAAATATGACAAAGGAGACCCCGAACTGTTGAGCAAGTGAAATTGTATATCAGGCAAGAATGGGACAACAGTTCTCTTTCAAAACTACAGCAATTGGTCTCCTCAGTTCTCAAACGTTTACAGAGTATTGGTAAAAGTAGAGGTGATGCAACATAGTGGTAAACATGACCCTGTCCCAACTTTTTTGAAATGGTGAATTTGCTGACATCAAATTCAAAACGAGCATATATTTTACAGAAAACAATAAAATTTCTCAGTTTCAACATCTGATTTTGTCTTCTTACTATTTTCAATGAAATATAGGGTTTCCATGATTTGCAAATTGTCGCATTCTGTGTTTTTATACCACCACACCAGAGGGGGATATACTGGTTTGTTTACCTCTGTCCCTCCATATCTCCATTCGTCCAAAACACCCTTTTTCTCAGCAACCACAAATCATAACCACTTGGTACTTGGTACCAAACTTCAGCTTGGCGTTCTATACCATATATAACATTTTCAGGTCTGTCGCACATCGACTTAATGTATTTATGAAACATATAGGGTGGATTTTGACACTATTTCAAGAAGCAAAATGCTATTTCAAAATGAGAGTTTACCAGGATGCTATTTGAAATAACTGGGGAGAGACACTGCTCTTTACGTACTTGTTTCAGGGTTCATTATTTGTTGAAGTTAACATTCATATTAAGTATCCTATTCCTTCGATTGCTTGCATTCTGATATAAGCAAGCGGGGGGGGGGGGGGGGGGCGTAAGTGAGCAGTAGCTTACAGCTGATCTTGTTATTTACAGTTTATACAGCGTCCCAACTTTTTTGGAATTGGGGTTGTACATATTTTACTGGAGTGAACATTACTGATTAGTCAAATACAAGTTTCAATACTTAATGTTAAGTTTTTGTAACACTTCTACAAAAGTCTTGTGTAAAATTGTGCAAATGTGCATTTTGAAAATAATTCTAGTGACATGCTGCTCGTGAAAACTAAATAAAACTGTAAAAACCAATACAACATTAATCTCAACCTTTCCATGTTCAAGGTATTCCTGGACTTTTTTGCACCACGTTGCTTTCGCAGTTCCTGCAGGGTGATGGAAAGGAAAACCTGAAATTCATTCAAGAAGTGCTTAATTCTTACTTGTGATGGTTCTCAAACCCTTTGCTTTCTCAAAAGTTGGTGGAATCTTGGCAGTGCATTCTGACACTGAAGGTGATCTGAGGAAATGTGTGTCTGTTCCCGCTTTACGACCAACAGGGAATGGGTTCTTGAATCGGTTCCGTTTAGGATTCTTTGAACCTTGGTGCCAGCTAGAGAACCAGGCCACATTTCCACCAATTTTCAGTGGAACCATTGTAATCAAGGATGCGTTATCAACAGAGGGTGATACACAATGCACAACAGAAGTAGCAAGATGGTGGATTGCATTCATTAGCTGTGAAGTTTGGTTCTGCAGATATTTGTTGTCATCCAAAAAACAAGCATGGATCAACTACTAATGATATAAAGATGGAGAAACTCTCCAAACTAATGACACACCCAGTGATGTGCTCACTGGAAAACCCAGCTATCCTTTGGCTCCAACTTTTCAGCTTCTGAACCGCTTTATTTTTGGCTGAAATGCTCTGAACGGTTTAAAAACCCATTCCCTATCAGTGGAAAAGGGGTATCAGTGAGGTGGACATGCCGCATACCTGCTCTGCCAGTAGGTGGTGGTGTTGCTGTTGCCTTTGTTCCCGCAGGAGCTGAACTTTCTGCTGCTCCATTAGGTGAAGCTGAACTCTCTTCTCCTGCTCCATAGCCATCATCTGCTTCATCATGGCTGCTTGTTGCTGCTGCTGCTGGTTACCCAGGTAACCACCTGGCCCTGCCCCATTCGGCCCAGCCGAGGGCACACCTCCTGGGCCTCCGTGAGGGGCTTGGACCCCTCCGGCCTGGCGCGGTATCCCAACCATGCCCTGCTCCTGAAAAAGAAAAAAGAGGTATGGGAAGAACTCTGTGAAAAAGGCAGGAACAGGAAATGGAACCGCTAATAAACTTGGACAATTCATTTAGCACAAGTGTACTGCACTGAGGAAGAGATTAAGGTCAGGATGACTCCAGACAGAAAAGAGTCACCATTCCTAAGTCACACTGAAGTCAACCAACCAACCAACCAACCAACCAACCAACCAACCAACCAAGTGAGCTAAAATCCCATCAACTTTTAACACTTTGGTGCATTTTGGGTCAAAATCATCCACGTTAAACACGACAATTTTTATGCTTTTTCTCTAAAGAACATGAACAACTATCTCATCTCATTATCTCTAGCTGCTTTATCCTGTTCTACAGGGTCGCAGGCAAGCTGGAGCCTATCCCAGCTGACTACGGGCAAAAGGCGGGGTACACCCTGGACAAGTCGCCAGGTCATCACAGGGCTGACACATAGACACAGACAACCATTCACACTCACATTCACACCTACGGTCAATTTAGAGTCACCAGTTAACCTAACCTGCATGTCTTTGGACTGTGGGGGAAACCGGAGCACCCGGAGGAAACCCACGCGGACACGGGGAGAACATGCAAATTCCATACAGAAAGGCCCTCGCCGGCCACGGGGCTCGAACCCGGACCTTCTTGCTGTGAGGCGACAGTTCTAACCACTACACCACCGTGCCGCCCCATGAACAACTATTTTTTTCAAATTATATTTGTTACAGAGATGATGTTCAGGATCACTCTGGGATACAAAAAATTGATTGACAAACCTCGCTAAATAGTCAGATATTTAGATCCTCCAGAAGGCTTGGACTAGCTTGATTTAAATAAATCCTGCAGGAGAACAGAACTCGCTTCACTGATTGCTGCAGAACGTCCTGATTTTGCCACATAACGGGGAAATCTGGGTCAACAAAAGAGTTGCTTAAATTAAACATCATCGGCCATGACACTATGACTGGCGCTGTGTCCGTACTGTACCCTATTCACTTTGTTGTACACTATTATTAGGGTCTGCGATAGTGTATTGTGATCACAGAACATGGGTAAGGAATAAAACATGATGGGCCACGCTATAGTCCTGTTACCACCCTAAAGTCCAACAGCACTCTTTTATTTCTCTTATACCACAACGATTTGCCAAGTAACGATTTTAACATTACAGAACATTACACTTTTTGTCCATTTAGTTAGATTTAATGTTATAGAACATCCATGAAACAAGTTATCACTTACGCTATCACAAGTATAAAAAGTCGTTCCCTCACCAGCCACTGTTTTTCCTCTCTCTTGACATTATGACAAAAAAAATGCAGTTTGTCATGCTACTGAGTAAAAATCACAAATGCTAAATAAACATCTCCTCACAGAAAACGTCACATCAACATTTATACACATTTTTGAATCCACTGATGTGGAATGTCCACCAAGTCCTTGCACAAGCCGTAACAATAACACATTAGAACAAGTGCATTAAAGCGATTAACCAGGACATTTTTGAAATTACGGGGTGATGAAATGTCATCATTATACATTAATACAAGATGTTCTAGACAAAAAAATTAAGCGGACTTTAGCTTAAAAAAAACATGTTAAAGTTGTAACATCAGTTCATTGGGCCATTTCCCCGGGCACGGCCATACTGGATTAGCCAGATACATGGATGTATTAGGAGATGAAAACGAGGGCGGCGCTGTGTGACGTAGGATGTAGCACGACAGCATACAGTGTTACGCATCAAAGGGATGGAAGATAAGCAGGTAAATATTTTTTTTAAATAAACAGCCAATAAATTAGCCATTACTTTATTTTGATTCCTTTTCTAATAGTGCATTGCCATAATTTTTGTGGAGAAATGCAAACAAATTGGACCGAGAAGTCACACCAGACCATAATATTACACTATAGTCTAGTTGTCACAACAGAAGGACTCTCAGATGCGCTCTGGACAGCACACACTCCGAACTGACTCACGCGCACGCCACGAATGACACACCTGCAGGGGATTAAGGCGCAATCAGCGCACCTATATAAGGACACAGAATGCAGCACGGGCGATTGCTCTAAGACAACGAGGGAGGCTCAGCCTCCTCTAAAAATGCCCTTATAACTTTAATGTGTGCGTGAGTTTCTCCCCCTCGTGACAGCGCGATGCAGCGCAGCCTCAGTGGGCTTCAATGGCATTTGGGAGCTCTGCGCTTTTCAATCTCAAAATGCAAGACGATTATTGGACAAATACTGCGAAAACGCCCGCCTACGGACTCCGAGCCTCACATGGGAGGGACATGGCAGTTTCCACGAGGAGACTGGTGATTGGTGAAAGCGGCCGGATATTTTCTTTGATTGACAGCTCGTTTCAAATATAGACAGGCAGCGGTGAATTTCAGTTCAGTCCCATGCGGATTCGCGAGTGCTGTGGTGTATTGTAAGAGATCAGCTTACATTTCGATTTCATTCATTACATACGGTTTCTACCAGCTTTTTTAGTTCGTATATATTTTCATTGTAAATAAAGTGTAAATATAGTGTTGTCAAGTTTGCTATCTTAGTTCCAGAAATTTCGTTTATTTGAGTGACTGAACTTGAACTTGAGGGGGCTAGTCAGCTAGCAAGAAAGCTGCGCACGGATGCCAAGCATTGCTGATTTAATTTTGGCGAAGCCATTTGCCAGTCTTCCTTTCGAGGAAAAAATTAAAATTAAAGAGCAGGGTAGACCAACGCCTCAAATTGACTTGGTGAAAAAGGTAGGGAATAATACTCGTTCCTTTCAGCTCTCCTGGTATGAGAAAGTGAATTGGCTAACAGCAAGTGACCCACATCAACAACAGTAAATAGGCTACTTTAGTAATATGTCATGGATGGACCAAAAATATAGAATCTATTTAAAATGTTTATGCTGAGTATATTATATTGGAATATATATTTTTCTGGATACGAATTAAACACAGCTACAATTTGGAAAACATTTTTAAACAAAAACACAGCCGAGAACATTTCACACTACAGACCTGGATTAAAAGTGAAGGGTTATCAAAATTGTCAATAAAACATTTCTCAGCCAAAATAAGTAAAATATAGGGAAAGTGTCATTGAATGAAATGTGTGGCACCCAGCTCTACTGCTGAGGTTCCTGACAAAGAGCTGCTTTCAATAATGATCAATTTTTAAACATGCCACAATTTTAAAATATAAAATGTTAAAATATACCCCTCCCCCAACACCACCATCATGTATATTGGACAGTAGGCTAATGGGCCAAAAGAACCTGTTATTTCACAGTTTGTGACGCTGCCAACAATCAGCCAGATCAGAGGCAAGAGTATGGGCAAAATTGATGTTTTTTCTTTTAAAATCTGGAAATATCGTAACCGACCAGCCTCCCCTGTTTGAAAGACTACCAGCCGCTACTGGAATGCAGACTTACTTTGTGAAGTATTGCGTTGTTGTGATACATTACCGAACCTTGTTTCCCAACCGGTTTCCTGGTTTCTGCTTCCTGTTCCTCGTTTTTGACCCTGCTTCTGTCTACGATATTCTGTTTGTGCCTCGCTCAACCTTTGGCCTCTTTTACCATTCACGATATACGCCTGCCGATTTGGACTGTTTGCCTTTTTGTACTTTTCTTTATAATAAAGATCTTCTGCACTTACGTCCGTCTCCAACCGTCCCTGACAGAACACTTCACCCCACTGACACTAGTACAGCATGCACTTGTACACCTCCGCTATGCTTGCGGAAAAAAGCATCATGAACGATGGAGTTATGGCGGCCTCCCTGACAAAAAATAGTCCCGTCTATTTTCATCACTTTAGTGGTTATATCGTTAAGAACAAATTCAACATGCAGCTTTTTTTTAAATAAAGGACAGACACAAAGACCGACTTTTAGCTCAATTTGTTTCTTTGCGAGATATTTTCTTTAACTTAGAACTACTGTTATAGGAATTCAATCAACACTTCAACCAATCAGAATCAAGAATTCAACATCACTCTGCTATAATGGAAATTGCACTGTTTTAATCCCAATGCACCTGGTCAGACAATGCCATGTCTACAGTCATGTATTCAGTATTCAAATTATCCTCTTGTGGTTTGATACAAAGTCAAAAAAAATTGTGCACCCACTGAGTGTTTAGGCCACAAAATATGACTTGTATAGTGTTGAGCAAGTTCGTAATGTAGTGTACAAAATTGCTTGTTTCATCACAAATTGTTCTCTATAATAGTGCAGACTGTAGCTCGTCCTTTTCCAGTGTAGACACTAAGGTTCTGCTTTACTGGCTTTAAATATACAATATGTGGGCTGTTTCATAATCAGCATATACTTTTCAGGTCCACAATCATCCAAAAGTCATACCTCAGGTTTTTGTGTTTCTCTGCTGCTAAAAATGACCTTTCGAGATGGAAATGAACTATGCAGAATTTCAGAGTTACAGGTCATATACTGGATGTTACTTGTGGTGAGAAGACAGCATCTAATCTCATCTCATTATCTCGAGCCGCTTTATTCTGTTCTACAGGGTTGCGGGCAAGCTGGAGCCTATCCCAGCTGACTACGGGCGAAAGGCGGGGTACACCCTGGACAAGTCGCCAGGTCATCATAGACACAGACAACCATTCACACCTACGGTCAATTTAGAGTCACCAGTTAACCTAACCTGCATGTCTTTGAACTGTGGGGGAAACCGGAGCACCTGGAGGAAACTCACGCGGACAACATGCAAACTCCGCACAGAAAGGCCCTCGCCGGCCACGGGGCTCGAACCCGGACCTTCTTGCTGTGAGGCGACAGCGCTAACCACTACACCACCGTGCCGCCTGAGAAGACGGCATTTAGTATATTTCTAAAACTGACCCACTTTCTCATAGCCCATGAGAGTAAAGCCCGGCGCAGACGGGTGACTTCTCGTCGCAAGCGTATTGCGATTTTTGGACGCAAGCTTCACCTCTTGGGTAGCTGCGTGTACTCATTATCTGTGACCAGTGGGCGATTTGGGGAGGGGGATGCAAGTCATGTGGAAATCATGTGACTACTGTGCAGGCGGGGATTGACAGCCTTTGGAGGTGATTGCTTCGTTATCGCAAAGACATGCACACGCAGCGATATCTTTGCAACAAGTCGGTGACTGGCGATTTTTTGTCACAGAATATCAAGCACGTTTGATACCTGCGACCTGTCACAAGCAACAAAAAATCACCGTCGCAAATATCTGCACATGAAGCAATTTTTCGCTTGCATCAAAAAGTTGCACGAACAAGCGACGGAAAATCGCCTGTGTGTGCCGGGCTTTAGGTATACAAAGTGAAAAACTGTTGAAATGGATGTGATTTTAACTACAAATTTTCAAGTACTGTATAGCGATGTTTGTACATGGTGGTAACTGTAATAACAACTGAAGTGGTGATGATCCTTGTGGTTTTCTTCTTCCTGGCTGAATTGCTCATAAAGTGTTCACTGTCGTAAGGTGCATCACATATTACATTAAACAACATGACATGACCTTTGCAATGACGCTAGTCACTTATCTATGTGACGAAACATCTCATCTCATCTCATTATCTCTAGCCGCTTTATCCTGTTCTACAGGGTCGCAGGCAAGCTGGAGCCTATCCCAGCTGACTACGGGCGAAAGGCGGGGTACACCCTGGACAAGTCGCCAGGTCATCACAGGGCTGACACATAGACACAGACAACCATTCACACCTACGGTCAATTTAGAGTCACCAGTTAACCTAACCTGCATGTCTTTGGACTGTGGGGGAAACCGGAGCACCCGGAGGAAACCCACGCGGACACGGGGAGAACATGCAAACTCCACACAGAAAGGCCCTCGCCGGCCACGGGGCTCGAACCCAGGACCTTCTTGCTGTGAGGCGACAGCACTAACCACTATACCACCATGCCACCCGTGACGAAACATTAGTAAGAAAAATAGTTTTGGATTTGCATCAAATTTAATCATAGTTACAATCTCTGCATCTATCTCCACACCCATTGCTCTCGCTTGAATTACTCATGAACTCATCCCTGCATAGGTATGCAACACGTATCAGGAGAACGAGCAGAACCAGAGCTTTGTAATGATGCTAGTCACATTTGTACAAACCAAAGGAATCACGTTATGAATATGGATCAAGCTTCCGCAAAGTAATATCGTTACTAATTTCTTCGCCCATTTCCACTCCTGATTCCTGATTAAATAATACCCTGTCCACACTAGGGATTTTGTACCGATACGAAACTACTTTCGTACCGCAACACCTGTCCACACTAGCAACTATACCGGTACTGTAGCGGTATAACTGTATCGGTACGAAACCCACAAATGTATGGGTTTCGTACCGGTACAGTATCAGTACTGTAGCGCTTCGCGTAGTGTGGACAGATGAAGCAGCTCTGTATCGATACAAATATAATGCGCATGCGCAAAGTCACACACCTCAATCGATGTCTTCGCTGAATAAAATAGTGAAGAACGGAGATTCGTTTGTTTCTTTCTCAACTGCCTCGCGCGTTTTATACGATTCGACTGAATAAATGACCACCAGAAATACAGACCGTACACTGACAACAAAAAGCACACACACGTTGTTTCATCCGCCATATATTCTCGGAAGGAAGTTACTCGGTAACCACGGAAACATTTCGCGCACGCGCATTTCAACTACCGTGAAAGAAAACCGCAAACATTTCTCGCTAGTGTGGACAGACGCACTAAACTGTACCGGTATACTTTGTATCGATACAGTTATACCACTTTCGTACCGGTATAAGTGTGAACACAGCATTAGTCACAAAGTCTCTGTCGCTTCACAGGGTAGCACATATCACCATAAACAGCAGAACTTACTCTTTCTGATGCGACTAGCTGTTTCTCTGTGTGATGAAGCGTTAAGGCCCAGTCCTACAATACCGATAACTATAACTACAACTAAAACAATAACTATAAATAAATCGGTCTGCTGCAGTTTATGTGGTTGGTGCACACACCAGACCGATAACGATCCCTATGGACCCTTTTCACGTGACGTCACGACAAACGCGGCCGCCATTTTGGACATGTACTACCAGTAGTTTACCACAGCCAACATTGAGGAACGGCAGCAAAGAAAGTGTTTATTTTCAGCAAGACTTCCATCATGCCACTATGTTGTTGTGCACCTGGATGTAGTAACCATCAACAAACAAGGCAAGGGTTATCATTTTATCGGATCCCGGTAGATGCTGACCGACGGAGAAGATGGATAGCGGCATACCAACGCTTGTGTAGTGACCACTTTGTTGGAGGTAAGACGAATAAAATTAGCCAGAAAAGGCATTACATTGCTGTTAACATTCCATTCTAGTTTACTGTAATTATGATCTGGCAGCTATTTACACCGGATCCAGTGTAAATAGCCGCCGGAGCCAACGTCCGAGGTTCCGGCGCGCGCGCGCTTGCGGCCCGGCCGGAGCCAGCGGCCGCGGAGCCGGCGCGCGCTCGCTCGCGGCCCGGCCGGACGTTGGCTCCAGCAGCTATTTACACTGGATCCGGTGTAAATAGCTGCCAGATCATAATTACAGTAAACTAGTAAATACAGTTTTCTGCATCTCGCTCCTTTTTCTTTTATGTTTGTCGCCTTCCTCGCATTCAAACCGATTTGAGCCGAAGTCCACTACATGTCCAAAATGGCGGTCGCATTTACGAAGGTCATGTGACTGAAAAGGGTCCATAGCCCAGGTCTGGTTTTATCCGTATCGGTGAGATTGCTTCTGGAGCGATTTTTCCAGACCTGGACCTGAGCTGATAAAATATCTGACCAATCAAGTCATTATTTACGTGATGTTGTCTGAGCACGTGCTGTTTTTCCCCGGGTATCTTTGTCCATCCTTGTTGCATCATGAAGTCATGGAATACGGATTCACAGAAAATAAAAAATATAATACAAAGCACGTATCTTTTATTCACAGATATGTGATTTTCTGTGAAATATCAATAGTAAATTAATAAAGTAAACAAATAAATGCAGGTAAGCTATTGTAATTTTGAACTTTGTCAATCCAAACATTTAATTGTTTTAGACTTCTTAATTTTTTATCCGTGATGCATCATCCATATGAAATCAGTAACCGAACTGTAATAAACTGAAACGTCCGTGACCAATCCGTAAATTATTAGCATCCGTATTAAAATCCGTAACCACTCTGTATTTTGTTTCCTTTTTTATTATATTTCTGTAGTCCGTGACCTATCCGTATTATATCAACCACTGGAGTGTGCGCATGGGTTGTTTTGAAGTCCAAGCTGTACAGTATGACCCGGAATAATGTGCTACTGCTTGGAAAAAACTTCCATGACTGTTCCTAAGTTGCGTGCATTTATTTCCCTGAGTGTCAGGACCAAGCGATATTATAGTGGGGATTATAGTGGTGATGTGACTGCTCCAGACTGGAACTAAATTCAGGCAGACGTACAGTCAGAGTTGGAGTTATTGGTATAGTTATAGTTATAGGTGTTGTGGGACGGGCCCTTATTGAGTAATCTAGTTTTGAATTCACAGCAAATCAAACTATGACATTCACTTCCATTAGTCATGGTGTATCCCACCATCGTAGTTCGGATACTGCTCGATTTCAGACACAGTTATGAAAAGATATCTCTACTGCCAGCATTTTATGTTGAGGTACATGTAAAAACATCATTTCATAACATGCAATCTTTTTCCCCTTGATATAAAGGCTAATATAAAAATGTGCAATTGTTATCATATCAAATGATGGAAGATCTGGATCGTCTAGCTTGTTCAGGAACAAACGCCAGATCCAGAGTGTTTGCCTGGACCTTATAACGACTGACAGAACAGCTCAAAAGTAAAGGCAGTGAAATTACCCTGAAGATAACCCAGGATTCATCGGGTTAAGTAGCACAACATTTGAGCTTGAACCAGCGTTGCAGGAAATCCTCAGAAAACAGCCCCTTCTCACCAATCACTGTCATCTCAATGTCGTCAGTGAGCGTCTCGGACTCCTCCCATTGGTGCGTTACAATTAATGTGCTGAAAATGCTGAAATGTTTCATGTAATTACCGAATTAGCAGCATTTACCAACCAACAAAGTAGCACCAGAATCACTAAACACACCAGATATTTAAACATCAACAGTTTAATGGGTTTCAGTGTGGCGTTTGTGAGTTTTAAGACTGAACGAGGACTTGTAGTGTGTATTGCCAAGTCTAGATGTGGCAGGCTGACAGACTCTGACTCAAAAAGACTGAATGCTGTAATTAAATCAAAAGGTGCTTCAACAAAGTATTAGTTTAAGGGTGTGCGCACTTATGCAACCAGCTTATTGTATATTTTTTATGTTTTCCCCCCTAATAGATTTGTTTGTTTTTCAATTGAATTGTACAGGTTATAGGTCACATTAAAGGTGGGAAAAGTTTTGAAATTATTTATCATGGTCTCATTTTTTTTTTTAACATCAGAAAAACCTATCAGTTAAATGGGGAGTGTATACTTTTTATCTCTACTGTATCATGTGATTGTGCAAATAGATTTAACAAGAAGCTACAGGAGCTCTCTTTTTACTCATCTCATTCATCTCATTATCTGTAGCCGCTTTATCCTGTTCTACAGGGTCGCAGGCAAACTGGAGCCTATCCCAGCTGACTACGGGCGAAAGGCGGGGTACACCCTGGACAAGTCGCCAGGTCATCACAGGGCTGACACATAGACACAGACAACCATTCACACTCACATTCACATCTATGGTCAATTTAGAGTCACCAGTTAACCTAACCTGCATGTCTTTGGACTGTGGGGGAAACCGGAGCACCCGGAGGAAACCCACACGGACACAGGGAGAACATGCAAACTCCACACTGAAAGGCCCTCGCCGGCCACGGGGCTCGAACCCGGACCTTCTTGCTGTGAGGCGACAGCGCTAACCACTACACCACCATGCCGCCCTCTTGTTTTACTGACTGCTGAAAACTAAAGAAAAGAGAAGCAAATGGAGGGAGTACAAATGTTCATAAAAGTTTATTAAGAAATGCTCTATTTATTAATAACTTTTTCATTTTGAATAAAAGGAATATTTTAGTTAAGAGCAATTCCAGCGTTATGGACGTGACACTTGAACTCAAAATGGCAACAAATGACCCAGTGCATGTTTTATTGTCTCCCAGTATTTAAACAGGTGTTGCATATTTTAAGGCTGTACCATACTGGAGAAGTGATAGAACAAGAACAATTCCCATAGTACATCTAGGGCATGCCAGAAAACGCCAATAAAAGATGCGTTATGGATGTGACAGAAAAAGTATCACTTTTCTTGGGTTACTGTACATTTTTATCAAACTCTGTGAAATTGTAAACCTAATGTCGAAATGGAGATATCCATTTGATAGAGGGGTCCAAGGTGAATATTAAAAAACCTTTGTTTAAAATATTTTGTATTTCATGCAGAGTTTCGGAAGGAAAAGTCAGCGTTATGGATGTGACGAAATTCCGTTATGGATGTGACGCGTCTGAAATAGACATGGCATATGTTTAGAAAATCAGCAATTTAACCACCATAACCCTTTGAAAAACTCTCTAAATATCAGCTAAAACTATCAAAGTTCCTAAATAATATTTAGAATGGCTATTGTTTTGCTGTTTTGTGGATTTTAGCATACATTTCTGTGGCTTGTGGCAATAATATAGAATTGTACATGATCGAAGTTGATTTTAGCTTGGGTTTTACATTATAAGAAAGAAAGACTGACAGTGACATATTAGGTTGGTTACAAATTGGTTCAGCTTATTCACATCTGTAAAATACAGGCCTAGGTGAGATCTCTGGGAGTGGTTTTGATGTATTACATGTTGCTTTATTTTTGCATGGTGAGGTTGACATTTACATGGAATTGCCCTTAAAAGGAATATCCTAATTAATAAAATTTTGTTATATTTTACTCCAACCTTTACAAATGTGGGTAAATAACTGCTGTTGGTTATTAAGAAAATGAAACAAAGTTGTTTTTTCTTAAATTATCAAAAGTAAGATTTAAGTTGATAAAGAATAGGAAAATAAATATTGCATTTTTTTTGGTAATCAAATTTTCTTCATTTAATTTTTCTTCATAAAAATATAATGGGAAAATTGACTTGTGAACCCAATATTGTGGATCGAATTGCACGGTGAACTGACAACGTTCCAGACCAACTAAAAACACAGTGTAACTGACACAATACTGATATTTTATTCTATCCACATTCACTGGATATGAGCAATCGCACACTCTGATTGGCTCCTCTACTACTAGGATATCAGCTCATACACCATGAGTACAGAAAAACAAAATGGCGGCGCGTATTGCTGAACCAATCGAGGATGAAATAAAAACTCTACTTGAAAACAAAACTTCAGAAAATACAATCCCGATTCCAAAAAAGTTGGGACAAAGTACAAATTGTAAATAAAAACGGAATGCAATAATTTACAAATCTCAAAAACTGATATTGTATTCACAATAGAACATAGACAACATATCAAATGTCGAAAGTGAGACATTTTGAAATTTCATGCCAAATATTGGCTCATTTGAAATTTCATGACAGCAACACATCTCAAAAAAGTTGGGACAGGGGCAATAAGAGGCTGGAAAAGTTAAAGGTACAAAAAAGGAACAGCTGGAGGACCAAATTGCAACTCATTAGGTCAATTGGCAATAGGTCATTAACATGACTGGGTATAAAAAGAGCATCTTGGAGTGGCAGCGGCTCTCAGAAGTAAAGATGGGAAGAGGATCACCAATCCCCCTAATTCTGCACCGACAAATAGTGGAGCAATATCAGAAAGGAGTTCGACAGTGTAAAACTGCATTCCGTTTTTTATTTACAACCCCGATTCCAAAAAAGTTGGGACAAAGTACAAATTGTAAATAAAAACGGAATGCAATGATCTGGAAGTTTCAAAATTCCATATTTTATTCAGAATAGAACATAGATGACATATCAAATGTTTAAACTGAGAAAATGTATCATTTAAAGAGAAAAATTAGGTGATTTTAAATTTCATGACAACAACACATCTCAAAAAAGTTGGGACAAGGCCATGTTTACCACTGTGAGACATCCCCTTTTCTCTTTACAACAGTCTGTAAACGTCTGGGGACTGAGGAGACAAGTTGCTCAAGTTTAGGGATAGGAATGTTAACCCATTCTTGTCTAATGTAGGATTCTAGTTGCTCAACTGTCTTAGGTCTTTTTTGTCGTATCTTCCGTTTTATGATGCGCCAAATGTTTTCTATGGGTGAAAGATCCGGACTGCAGGCTGGCCAGTTCAGTACCCGGACCCTTCTTCTACGCAGCCATGATGCTGTAATTGATGCAGTATGTGGTTTGGCATTGTCATGTTGGAAAATGCAAGGTCTTCCCTGAAAGAGACGTCGTCTGGATGGGAGCATATGTTGCTCTAGAACCTGGATATACCTTTCAGCATTGATGGTGTCTTTCCAGATGTGTAAGCTGCCCATGTCACACGCACTAATGCAACCCCATACCATCAGAGATGCAGGCTTCTGAACTGAGCGCTGATAACTTGAGTCGTCCTTCTCCTCTTTAGTCCGAATGACACGGCGTCCCCGATTTCCATAAAGAACTTCAAATTTTGATTCGTCTGACCACAGAACAGTTTTCCACTTTGCCACAGTCCATTTTAAATGAGCCTTGGCCCAGAGAAGACGTCTGCGCTTCTGGATCATGTTTAGATACGGCTTCTTCTTTGAACTATAGAGTTTTAGCTGGCAACGGCGGATGGCACGGTGAATTGTGTTCACAGATAATGTTCTCTGGAAATATTCCCGAGCCCATTTTGTGATTTCCAATCACAAAATGGACCCATAGGGTACCATGTGGTTACTGCTTAAAAATAAAATAGCTTTCTGATCCCATGTCCATACAGTAAATACAGCATACATATTTACTCTATGAGGCAGTAGCCACAAAAATGAAGCGTAATCCAAAACTGAACAATTTAAAAATCACAGAAGTAAAATATACCAAGTGTCTATACTTTATATTATTCTACTCTTACCTCTTACAGTTTTCGAAACTGAAACCTCTGAACCGAGGCTGACATACACACGCTGTCACCATGACCCAAACTCTTATTTCCCGGAAATGGCCTGGCGCTAGAGCTCAGTGGTCTCAATACTCTTTTCAACAACTTCCTGTAACGACTCGGAAGTGCGAAACATCGACATCGCGCATGGGACCACTGGCTGAAGAAGGCGAGGAAAAGGGGGACGACCTGGAGTATGTTTTAAAATAGGAACGCACTTTCCCTCGGTAATAAGCATAAACGTGTCTGAAAGTGATTTCTTTAGTCTACTCCATTTATTTCGAATGGTGAACCGAATTGTATACACACACTGGCCATTTTAATAGGAACACCTGCATGCGCAATGCGCTACTGTTATACTCATTCTTGCATTCTTACAACATGATGACTAGTGGCCCTTTTCCACTACCCTTTTTCAGCTCACTTCAGCTCACTTCAGCCCGACACGGCTCGCGTTTCGACTATCTCAAAACAGCACGACTCAGCTCGCTTCAGCCCTGCTTAGCACCCAAAACTCGCACCGTTTTGGAGTGGGGCTGAAGCGAGCCAAACCGAGCTGAGTGAGGCTGGGGGCGTGAGCAGACACTCCCCTGTGCACTGATTGGTGAGGAGGAGTGTCCTCACACGCCCACACACGCCCCGCGAGCACGCTGGGATCTGTAAACACCGCAAACCCGGAAGAAGAATTACGAATTACGAGAATTTCTGGAGCCTTATGCGCCTCGCCTCATCTATACGCTCTTGCCAGTATCTGTTGGCGTTGTCGGTGACAACAAGCCACAGCACCAAGACCAGCAACACTAACGACTCCATGTCCTCCATGTTTATTGTTTACTATCCGGGTCGTGAGACTACCGCTTAAAAGATCACTGATGTCACTGTTTGCGCCGCTTAACGACATCACGTGACGTCCACCCACTTTCGCTAACTCCACCCAATGTGTCCACCCACTTCCAGCCAGCACGGTTCAGCGCGGTGGTAGTCGAAATGCAACTCCAATAGCCCCGCTCAGCCCGACTCAGCACGGCACGGCTCAGCCCGACTCAGCCGCGTTTGTAGTGGAAAAGCGGCAATAGTGGCTACAGCCTCGATATGTCAGTAGCCACAATAAAAATGCTCTGTTTCTCAAAATCCAGTGAATGTGGATAGAATAAAACAGTTATTCCACTCAATCTAATCGTACATGGCTTATAGCCAACTCAGTGCTACATGCCTCACCGGCTACCAGCGACTCAATTTCGTGAAATAATTGTTAAATACACTGCAAGAGAATAGTGTCCAAACAATACAGACTTTTATAGGGAATATGGCACTGTTTTGGAGTCAATGAAATGAATCATAAAAAATGTTCTTCTTCTTCTTCTTCTTGAAACACACTGAAGTGCAGAGCTACGCATTAGCTTTTGCGTCTAAAAATAATTGGGGCATTTGGCAGGAATTTTCCGGTTGGTGCTGAGGAACGGGAGGCTCATATTGATAACATTAGATGACAGTAACTGGATAAGAAGCATATTAGGATCCATGTCTTCTTGTTCTCCATTGTGGAATATGGTTTATCCCGGTAATAACTGCTTTATAACACAGTCATAAACATTTTACACATGCGTCTGTGGAGTGTGCAAGCTCAAAGCTGATGTATGATATAATAAGAACAATGGGCTTCAGTGTTGCATGTTCGTATGTGAGTGTGTGTGAGTGTGTGTGTGTTTGCTTTTCTCTGTATTGATCTATCGGCTGTGCTCTAACTCCTTCGCCCTCTTTCTGCCTCTAAAAGCAGACGCTTCACTGATCGATATGTAAAAACCTCCACTGAGGCTGCAGGATCTCCTCACTTAACCAGCCAGGCTGACAAAACGAGCACAGAGCAGCATGAGTGTGTGTGTGTGTGTGTGTGTGTGCATGCGTGTGTGCATGCGCGTGCATGTGTGTGTGGACAGATGAGGGCAGCGTTGCTCTATCCTCTCTCTCTGAATAGTCATATCTCTGTCTCTCCCACCTCCATGCCTATCTGGCAGTCATGCACGCCTTCTCGCTTTTCTCCGAGTCTCTCCCTCAATATCGCTGCTTATCTCTGTCCCCACACCCCCACTTCCTCTTTTACAACCCAAACTCTGTCATCCGTACTTTCCTCTCTCTATCTCTCCTTCACTTGCTCACTTTCTCTCTCTAACTGCCCCCCCATTCCCCCCGCACACTCGACGGCTTAATCACGAGTGCTGTAATATACATCGCCCTCTTCCTGCCTGCTCCATAATGTGTCTGAGAGCGAACAAGGGAGAGACACGGAAGGTAGAGGAATGAGAAAGATGAACAATATTGAGCTAAAGAGAAAGAGAGAGAGAGAGAGAGAGAGAGAGAGAGAGAGAGAGGAAGCAGTAAATAAAGAACTGAAGGAGAGGACAAGAGAAAATAACGGGTTGGAGAAAGAGCGAGGGGAAGTGATAGAGAAATGACAAAAAAAATTTTTTTGCAAAACTAAAAGAGAAGGAGGAAGAATATACAAACAAGAGAAGAGAAAGAAAGGGATAGAAATTGATAGAGAGAGGCATGAATAGAAAAGAATAATGAGCTTCATGAGTGTTTATGTATAGAAATGAATACATATCTGAAAAAAATGATGGGGTGGAAGAAAAGAGGAAATCAAGAGCTGAAAGAGGAGAGAAATTAGAGACATAGGAAGAGAAAGAAATGGAGGGGAAAGGAGAGAGAGAGAGAGAAATTGAAATAAAAAAATCCTATTTTGAGGACGAGGGAGCAAGAAAAAGGAAAAGGTGTGTACAAAATAGAGGGAAAAAAGGGAGTGAAATGGATAGCAGTGAGAAAATGATAACTAGAAATGATACAGAACTGAAAGAGAGGAAAGTAGAGAAATAAAGGGATCAAGGAACAAGAGAGAGAGAGAGTAGGAGAGAGGGAGAGCAGGTAGCCAGGCAACAGCGGCTGTAATGTTGAGCAGATGGTGCTCATAGGAGCCATGATGGACGACGGCGGGCGGCAGCTTCTAGCACACACACACACACACACACACACAGGGGAGGGGGGGGAGTGTAAATAAAGTGCCGTGCCTCTTTTATTCTTTCCTCTGCCTCTTTCTCTCGTTCTTCACCTCCAACGCCCACTAAAGTAAACCCCTCCTTTCTCTTTGTTTTCACTCGTTCCACCTGATCTGTCGTTCATACAGTGGACACACAGTCTTGCTCACTGTGAAGTAAAGCACACCCTGCCGTGTCTCACACACACACACACACACACGAATGGATTATATCCTATAGGGTTAGAAAAAAAATCCACCGTTTGGTGAAGTCACTTCATCTCACACTGAAAAAATGAGAAAAATCCAACCTTTAATTGAAATAAATGTATTACAAACCCCCCCAAAATTATTTT
Organism: Neoarius graeffei; assembly: GCF_027579695.1. NCBI lineage: Eukaryota > Metazoa > Chordata > Actinopteri > Siluriformes > Ariidae > Neoarius > Neoarius graeffei. The sequence continues at coordinate 77,549,839 of NC_083575.1, read as the reverse complement.
CAACAAAAACCCATGCGCCAGTATTATTGGCACCTCTGCATTTAATACTTTGTACACCCTCCCTTTGGTAATAAAACAGCACTGAGTCTCTCCGATAACATTTTATAAGGTTGGAGATACAGAACAGGGCATCTGAGCCCATTCCTCTTTACACAATCTCTCCAGATCACCCAGGGTCCGGGGCCCTCTCTTCTTGTGCACGCTCATCTTCAGCTCAGCCCACAGGTTTTCACTGGAGTTCAGGTCAGGGGACTGAGATGGCCAGGGCAGAAGCTTGATTCTGTGCTCAGTGAACCATTTTTATGTATAATAAATACTTGTCTGGGATTTGTAACAAACGAAACTGTCCCCGGTCCCCCTCGGTTTGGGTTAAGCCCTGAATGTTGACGACATCTGCCTGATGGGGGTGTACATACAGTAACAGTCAAAACTTTGGACACGCCTTCTAATTCAACGTTTTTTGTTTATTTTTATTAATTAAAAGACGCTTCATGTCTTCAAGTAATCGTGGATGTCGTTTCTCTTTACTTAGCTGAGCGGTTCGTGAGTTGCGGTGTTAGGGCTATTTACTGTATTTTTATTATTTACTATTTACTGTTTGATCTCAAACACATTAAGCAGGCAAGAAACTCGTCCACTAATAACTTTTGACGAGGCACAGCCGTTGATTGAAAAGCATTCCAGCAGACTACCTCATGAAGTTGGTTAAGATAATGCCAATAGTGTGCAAAGCGTCATCAAGGGAAACGCTGGATACGCTGAAGAATCTAAAATATGAAACATTTTGTTTACTATACATACCATAGTGGCGAAAGTGTAGATTGGCACTTTGTGTCTCTCTGTAATCCTCCGTTCACACAAGCAAGCGACAAAGTGACAGGCAATTGTTCATTCTCTATGTATAGGTCAAGCAGAAAGCCACGATTTTTGTTAGAGCAATGGCAACATTTGAACTGAGATTTTCTCAATTTTATGCAAATTAGTTATCTCATCTCATTATCTGTAGTCGCTTTATCCTGTTCTACAGGGTCGCAGGCAAGCTGGAGCCTATCCCAGCTGACTACGGGCGAAAGGCGGGGTACACCCTGGACAAGTCGCCAGGTCATCACAGGGCTGACACATAGACACAGACAACCATTCACACTCACATTCACACCTACGGTCAATTTAGAGTCACCAGTTAACCTAACCTGCATGTCTTTGGACTGTGGGGGAAACCGGAGCACCCGGAGGAAACCCACGCGGACACAGGGAGAACATGCAAACTCCGCACAGAAAGGCCCTCGCCGGCCATGGGGCTCGAACCCGGACCTTCTTGCTGTGAGGCGACAGCGCTAACCACTACACCACCGCAAATTAGTTATGACACAATAAAATGAATCCAAACAAATGGCTTAAATGACTCCCGAGACTAATCATAGTGCTTTCTGACCAACAGGGAATGGGTTCTTGAATCAGTTCTGTTCAGGATTCTTTGAACCTTGGTGTCAGCTCGAGAACCAGCCCATGTTTTCATCAGTTTTGATCGGAACCATTGTAATCAAGGATGCGTCATGAATGGATAGCATTGCAGCATAATTCACACCGGGAGTAAACAGTAGGAGCAAGATGGCGGAGCACATTGCTTACCTGCCAGCTTTTGTTTTGTTATTACAGATATTTGTGGTCATTCCATTTTCTCTGAAAGTGTATCCTTTTCCATTGCATTCTTTTGGTTCCAGTTGGGAACCAAATTTTCAGATTCTGAACCATTATATTTTTGGTCGAAATGCTCTGAATGGTTCAAAATTTGGTGCATGAATCAGAACCTGTTCCCTTTTGGTGGAAAAGGGGCATCCTCGTGGTGCTTCATTCACAACTTTCATTCCTAGCTGGAATGGGGGAAGCCATGGCCTAATGGTTAGAGAAGCAGCTTTGGGACCCAAACAGTGTTGTAGTCGAGTCACTAAACCTCAAGTCCGAGTCGAGTCTCGAGTCCCCAGTGTTCGAGTCCGAGTCAAGTCCGAGTCATTAAAGAAAATTTCGAGTCAAGTCCGAGAACAAGACTCCAACCGCACCATTTGACGGTGGCTGCCTTTATGTGAAAGCGTCTCTGCTGCTGTGTTGGACTAACGTTACTGCTCAACTGCCCCATTTTAGTTAACAGGCTACAGATAAAAAGCTTGTTCATCGCTCAGCAAGCCCCACCCACTATCAACAGGGCAAATAACATGAGAGAGGGTTAGCACTAGCGAGTTCATCGCTCAGCAAGCCCCACTATCAATAGAGCAATGAACATAGCGTGCCACTCCCTTCTCTGGGTGGAGTTTTGCCAAATGACGAGTGAAGTTCGAGGTCGTCCCCGTCGTCTCCTTGATGGTTCTTCTACATATGGAACACATAGCAGTGCATTTTTTCCCGCTGCACGAGAAGTCTTTATAAGCAAAGCGGACAATCCGAGGGGCTTCTCTCCAGGCATTTTAGCGCCGTTAACGTTATTTTGTTCCTGAACATGACATATGAACAGGTGAATGTGCATTCTCTTGCATGAAATTAGTATAAAAATTAATGTAGATATAAATATTCATTCATTATCTCTAGCCGCTTTATCCTTCTACAGGGTCGCAGGCAAGCTGGAGCCTATCCCAGCTGACTACGGGCGAAAGGCGGGGTACACCCTGGACAAGTCGCCAGGTCATCACAGGGCTGACACATAGACACAGACAACCATTCACATCTACGGTCAATTTAGAGTCACCAGTTAACCTAACCTGCATGTCTTTGGACTGTGGGGGAAACCGGAGCACCCGGAGGAAACCCACGCGGACACGGGGAGAACATGCAAACTCCGCACAGAAAGGCCTTCGCCGGCCACGGGGCTCGAACCCAGAACCTTCTTGCTGTGAGGCAACAGTGCTAACCACTACACCACCGTGCCGCCTTAGATATAAATATATTATGCCAAATTATTATGGTATGTTACAAAAAATAAAGAAAAAATCCGAGTCCTCGTCTCCAATTTATGAGTCGGAATGCAGTTAATGCACGAGGCCAAGTTGTCAGTGCTCAAGTCCAAGTCAAATCACGAGTCCTTAAAGGAGATACGCAGAGCCTTTATTTTTAAATAAATTTCTGAGTGGATAGTGTCTCCATCCTTGACTCTTGTATGCTGCATAAATGGGAATTAAAAAAAAATATTTTTTTGAGAGTTAAAATCGACCGCAAAGTTGGCATTGGAGCTGCCCCACTGAGCCAGCCAGCCCTGAGTGCGTGACGCCACAGCAGGAACCGGTTTTAAGGCCGAGGCCTTTGACAGCTACAGACCAAAGTCATATAAATAAAAATTTATGGTGAAAGTAAGAAATAGCGTTACCGACTTGCTCAACTAAGACTGATTTGACTTCACTGATTGTGGGTTGACTCTCATTAAAACAGGATGGGTGTTATAACTTATGCAACATACATGTACATGCATGCATTTTCACTGATAAAACATAAAAGGCTATTTAAATAATCAGATGAACTGAGACAATCGCATTCTGAAGCAAATTAAATAATCTTATACCCGTAACTTAAACACACAATAAAAGTTACATGTATTAATCTAAATGCAGGTCAACAACGTGTTGTTTTTTTTTATCCAAATGAGAGTCGGAGCTTACCCGTCTGTGTTCTCACTTCTTGAAGGCCAACTGTTTTTTAAACAATCTGACTTTCACTTGTTCGTTCAGTTCTCCGTTCATTCATTTCTCACACACATAAGGGTGAGATGGCAGCGATATCCAGTTTAGAAATAAGATGGCTCCTCCACTCATTCACTTTTCTTCATACTGTGTACTCCGCCATTACTGCTGGGCTCAGGCAATTACTAAAACCCGGGACGGAACAGGACGACATCGGTTTTAGCAACAACTATAGGGAGGTCACTACCTGAGCGAGAATATGTCCCATCCCGTTCCGTCCCGGGTTTTAGCAACAACCCTCGGCTCACTCCGGGAGAATTGGTGCAACTGAACTCACTTTCCTTTTAAAGAAAAATGAATGAATAAAATAAATACTTTCCTTTTCTTGTAGTTTTCTTTTTCTTTAACTGTTGGTACTGCACCCTCTTTCAATACGGGCTTATAGCCAACGCTCCTCAACAGATCAGAGGTTTCGTACGAGTCTTCAGTAAAATGTGCAGAGCAGAGGAGAAACCACTTCGTAGGCGCCCAATGTGCCCGTGAACTTCTCACAAAACACGTCCAAATCTTTGCAGTTTGAACATTCTTGGACCATGAATGCAACGTAAATCCAGCTTCTGTTGTGTTGCTGCACCGGCCAAAAACACATCTACGTGGCATGGCGATAAATTAGCTCAAAATGGAGGATCGGAGTTGCAGTCAGCTCTGTGTTTTAGTATCACGGAAATGGCGATGAGACCGATAGACTTCCTGCTGTGACGTTATGGACATCAACGTCATTCACTCAGACCGCTACCTATATAAATCACTTTAATCGTAAAAAATTACTATATTAGATTTATTGTTAGCGCTTAAAACTATTCCTGTGCCGTTCTTGAGGTCTCAAGGCATTTATAAACGAAAGTGAGGCCATGGCTCTGCGTATACCCTTTAAAATTAGAGCACGAGTCGGACTCGAGTCCTATTCTTGCATACATGCCAACCCCTCACGGCTCTCACCTGTACTCCCTGGTAAAGAAATCCATAATTTTCATACCAAATCCATAGTAATATTTCATGCATAATAAAAATGTATCAGATCTTACCTAATATATGCACTGGTTTATTTCTGTACATCCACATGTACTGTTAACACTCAATTAAACAACAGTCAGTGTTTTCTTAACCCTATATCAGTTCAACAAAATTTAGTGTATCTTCTCACATAATCCAATAATTTGGGGTTCACTTGGCACATTGTTCAGCAATGTTCCTGACTGCTTTTGCGTGAAGAAATTAATTGACGGCTGTCTCTTTTTCTGGTTTGCATTCTTCACATGCATTTGAGATTTCGTGTGTTCCCTCACGTCGTAAATTCCAGAGGCAAACACTTTCATGTCTCTACAACAAATTGTGCAGTTGACATACTCAGCACCCATTTTGGAAGCGATAATTATTCCATTGAATGTTTCTGTCCATTCGGGAAGAAAGCGACCTCCAGTTTTAGATGTTTTGAGTTTTTTCTTCGGTGGTGCCGACTTCTTGACCTCTTGACCTGTCTATTGTTACGCTACATGTGCTGTTACTTCCCACTCGGTGTGCAGGAAAATCACAATTGCGCATGCTCAGACATTCGGAATGGCTTGTTGGTACTAGCGGAAGTACCGGTTGAGTAATTCTAAATGTAGAAAATGGTGGCTCCCATGCATTTTCGTATTTCCTGATGATTTTTTTGATGGTAATAAATCAAAATAATTTTAAGGTGAAAAGGTAGAAAAATCCGTAGTTGAATACCACTACGCCCGTACCATTTTTAAAATGCCAAAATCCGTAGGGAATACAGGAAATCCGTCGGGGTTGACATGTATGTTCTTGGACTCAAGTACTACAAGTCTGGACCCAAAGGTCACTGGTTCGATTTCCTGGACAGCAGGAATGGATGAAGTGCCCTTGAGCAAGGCACCTAACTCCTAACTGCTCCCCAGGCTGCTCTGGGTATGTTGTACGTCGCTCTGGATAAGAGCGTCTGCTAAAATGCCATTAATGTAATGTAATGTACCTGCAGTTTATGCAAAAATGGAAGAATAACTTTCACTGGTGGTTTTATCTTATCCTGTCACACACAGTGCTTTATTAAACGTGTCTAGAGACATTATGAAGAAAAAAAAAAGCTTGGAAAGGAGTAGCAGACATCACCAGTGCCTCTGGCGAGTGTACATCGCTCGTACTGTTAGCTTGCTTTGCTAATCTGCCGATGAAGCTACGGTAGTACGAAGCCCAGAATGTAAATCAATTTTCAGTTAATTCATTTAATTAATGTTTTAATTTGTGTTTAACACAAATTAGAAGCTACAGTATATAAAGCTACCACTGTTTCTCATCAGAACAAAACAGAAAACAATGCCGCACCCAGCGGAGTGTGAACGAAGAGTAGAAGAGGAGTGATTAAGGACCTGAGTTCTGACACTGAAAACAGAATTCCTCCATTTTGCTTTAATTAACTACGACTTTCAGCTAGTGATACTGTGGGGAGGACGACGAGTGCTGCAGGAGAGTACAGTTACCTCGGTATGCTTGCTAACTCATTCCCGAGTAAACCGTATAAAACACTTCACGGATATACTGTAGCATCTAATCATCTCGCTGCAGGAATTACGTAGTAACTGACAGCCAGGTTAAGAAGTATTATAGAAATTCTCAATTCGACCAAAAGCCATTTTTGCACTGCAGTGTGAGAAAGTCTAGCTCTTTCGAGGTCAGCACAGGAAATACAGTTGTGCTGATGGTCAACAGCATAATAACATACTGAGAATTTGTGAATTCATATAATTTCGCTCGCAAAATGTACTCACACCGTGACGCAAAACTGCTGACAGGAGAGAAATGGAAAAATAATTTCAGTGATAAATTATGAGAGTAGTGTGACTGGGTTTAAACCGAATATCAGTATCCCAAAAATGTGTGTGTGTGTGTGTTTTAAACTGTTTCAAACACCTTTCTTTAGAGCTAAAAAACTGCACACACACGCACGCACGAGAGAGAGAAAGAGAGAGAGAGAGAGAGAGAGAGAAATGCCGACCGCACAATAATCAAAGCTACCATTTGGCACAAGCAGCTGGACTGATCACTTTCATTGATCACACACACACACACACACACACACACACACATAAAATGATTGATTAGCACAAGCGAGCCTTGGCCTGATCACACACTAATCTGAGGGGTTCGTTCCCAACATCCCTCCTAATAATACACCACACGCCAACACACGCCTCCAGGGGTGCTCACACACACACGCACACACACATGCGCGCAAACACACACACACACACACATGCACTGAGCACCCAGAAGTCATTTATGCTATCATTCCAGTTCACATCCTGTAGTGTGCTAAACAACTGCATGATGATAAATGCTATTATTATTATTATTACTAATATTATTATAGTATAAGCACATTTATGATTTTGTAAATCTTAATCACTGTGTGTGTGTGTGTGTGTGTGTGTGTGTGTGAGAGAGAACTGAAGACCTTAAAATGATTATTAGTCAATAATATGATCAAATATTTTACTTTATGTCAGATGGTTAATCAGAATCCACTCTCTCTCTCTCTCTCTCTCTCTCTCAAAGTCTTAAAGTGCTTCCTCCCCTATCATATGCTATAGGACGGGAGGTTTATTTCTCTCTCTCTTCTGTCCCACTCCTGCTTTCACCTCGACATTCCATCTTTCTTTTTTTTTTTTACTCTCTGTCCCTCCACCTCCCTCCCTCTCTTTATCTCCCTCTTGCTCTGTATTACTCTGCTCCTCCTCCTCCTCGGCCCCTTCGTGCTCTCGCTCTCTGCACAGAAGCCATTAGTGGTGTCTGCAAAGCCATATTTCTGTCCACAGCTCAATTACACACACACACACACACACACACACACACACACACACACACACACAGGTTCAGCTTTAGTTCACCAAGCATTATGGACAGAAATCTGATTAAAAAGCGTGTGTCCACCACACACACACACACACACACACACACACAATAGTACTTGCAGGAACAGGTGCCGGTGAAAGGGTAAAGCAGGAGTGATGAAATCTGATGTAACAATGAGAAAAGATGGATAACAGCAGGATCAAGATGAAAATGTCTCTGTCTCACTTCCTGTCTCACTTTCGCTGTGTCTGTCTCTCAGGGTGTGTGAAAGCAGTGCCACATGGATTCATCAGTTGTGATCTGTGACACATCAAAAGGGACTCACTAAACGAGGGACACAGAGAAGGGGACTCTAAAAAGGACACACACTAAGAGGAACACATTAAGAGAGGGACAGATTCAGAGAGAGGGTGACACAACAAAGAGGGACACACTGAGAAGGGGACACGATCACAGACAGTGACACACTGACAGGGACACACAGAGAGATGCTACAAGACACACACTGAGAAGGACACGTGCTGAAGAACTCCGCGTCATGCACACCATGTGTGCACCGTATCCGTGCAAGGATGCTTTGGCCTTAGGAGAGAGACATTGAGAAGAACACATACACTAAGAGAGACACACTGAGAAGGACATACTAAAAGAGACATGCTGATAAGGACACACTAAGAGTGACACAGTGAGAAGGATACAGTAAGAGAGACACACACTGAGAAGGACACACACACACACACACACAATAAGAGAGACGCACTGAGAAGGACAGACACTGAGAAGGGCACACAAACTAAAAGAGACACACTAAGAAGGACACACACACACACAATAAGAGAGACACACTGAGAAGAACAGACACTGAGAAGGGAACACAAACTAAAAGAGACACTGAGGACACACACAAAGAGAGACACACTGAGAAGGACACACTAAGAGATACACACTAGGAGAGACATAACAAGAAGGACACACGAAGAGAGACACACTGAGAAGGACACACGAAGAGAGACACACTGAGAAGGACACATGAAGAGAGACACACTGAGAAGGACACACTAAGAGATACACACTAAGAGATACACACTGAGAAGGACACACTAAGAGATACACACTGAGAAGGACACACTAAGAGATACACATTGAGAAGGACACACTAAGAGATACACACTAGGAGAGACATAACGAGAAGGACACACGAAAAGAGACACACTGAGAAGGACACACGAAGAGATACACACTAGGAGAGGCATAACAAGAAGGACACACTAAGAGATACACACTGAGAAGGACACACTAAGAGATACACATTGAGAAGGACACACTCAGAGATACACACTAGGAGAGACATAACGAGAAGGACACACGAAGAGAGACACACTGAGAAGGACACACAAAGAGAGACACACTGAGAAGGACACACTAAGAGAGACACACTGAGAAGGACACACTAAGACATACACACTGAGAAGGACACACTAAGAGAGACACACTGAGAAGGACACACAAAGAGAGACATACTGAGAAGGACTCACTAAGAGAGACACAACGAGAAGGACACACTAAGAGATACACACTAGGAGAGACATAACGAGAAGGACACACGAAGAGAGACACACTGAGAAGGACAAACTAAGAGAGGCACACTGAGAAGGACACAATAAGAGAGAGACACACTGAGAAGTAAGAGAGACACACTGAGAAGGACACACTAAGAGATACACATTGAGAAGGACACAGTAAGAGATACACACTAGGAGAGACATAACGAGAAGGACACACGAAGAGAGACACACTGAGAAGGACACGCTAAGAGAGACACACTGAGAAGGACACACTAAGAGATACACACTAGGAGAGACATAACGAGAAGGACACACGAAGAGAGACACACACTAGGAGAGACATAACGAGAAGGACGCATGAAGAGAGACACACTGATAAGGACACACTAAGAGATACACACTAGGAGAGGCATAATGAGAAGGACACACGAAGAGAGACACACTGAGAAGGACACACTAAGAGATACACACTAGGAGAGACATAACGAGAAGGACACACGAAGAGAGACACACACTAGGAGAGACATAACGAGAAGGACGCATGAAGAGAGACACACTGATAAGGACACACTAAGAGATACACACTAGGAGAGGCATAATGAGAAGGACACACGAAGAGAGACACACTGAGAAGGACACACTAAGAGATACACACTAGGAGAGACATAACGAGAAGGACACACGAAGAGAGACACACACTAGGAGAGACATAATGAGAAGGACGCATGAAGAGAGACACACTGATAAGGACACACTAAGAGATACACACTAGGAGAGGCATAATGAGAAGGACACACGAAGAGAGACACACTGAGAAGGACACACTAAGAGAGACACATTGAGAAGGACACACTAAGAGATACACATTGAGAAGGACACACTAAGAGATACACATTGAAAAGGACACACTAAGAGATACACACTAGGAGAGACATAACGAGAAGGACACACGAAGAGAGACACACTGAGAAGGACACACTAAGAGATACACACTGAGAAGGACACACTAAGAGATACACATTGAGAAGGACACACTAAGAGATACACATTGAGAAGGACACACGAAGAGAGACACACTGAGAAGGACACACTAAGAGATACACACTGAGAAGGACACACTAAGAGATACACACTAGGAGAGACATAACGAGAAGGACACACGAAGAGAGACACACTGAGAAGGACACACTAAGAGAGACACACTGAGAAGGACACACGAAGAGAGACATACTGAGAAGGACACACTAAGAGAGACACAACGAGGACACACGAAGAGAGACACACTGAGCAGGATACACTAAGAGAGAGACACACTGAGCAGGACACACACACTGAGAGACACATTAAGAAAGACATTTACACCACAGTATAGCTGAATTCTCGATTCTGATTGGTCCACAGAGCTTTAATCATGATGAAACACTCTCGGAAGTGTAAAAGAGACTAAACCCGGATATCATCAGTACAGGTATGTGAATAATGTCCTGGGGTTCGAGTGAGAAAACTGTCCAATATATAAAATAATATTACGTTCAACATCATTTTGTCAGATATAATTGTGTTGTGTGTAAGTGTGTAGAACAGTGCGGTCACACACTGCTCTGAATGTGCTCACACGCTGAAGTGTCTGGAGCTGTGTGTGTGTGTGTGTGTTCTAACCATATCACAGCTGTCCGATCCCAGCTCTCCTCAGCAGAGCACACACATAATGACCAATCATCTGCTGCCCACTGTCGGCACGGCGACACCACCACATATCGGGCCAAGGGGTCTTAGCCAGTGTGTGTGTGTGTGTGTGTGTGGTACAGACACTCTCTCTCCCAGGCACTTTTTCTCCTGAGCAGCAATTACCAGAGCCGTGATTTATGTGACCAGTCAAAGGAGCCTCTCCCTCTCTCTCATGCTCTCTTTTCTGTCCATTTCTCTCACTCCCCTCCATCTCACTCACCTGCTTTCACTTTATCGCTCACTCTTTATCTTTTATGCTTTCTCACTCTCCCTCTTCGTTTCTCTCTGTCTTTTACTCTTTTGGCGGTGGTAACGACACCGTGCGGTTAACTAACCTGAATCCTGAACTATCCCTACCTGGAACAGGTCACGTCCCAGTGCCTGGAAAGCAGCGAGTGGTTTTCTCTGAAGCTTGTGGGGTGATAAATACGGTACCACAGAATTGATTGAAGTGCATACATTTCCTTGGGGGAGAAAAAGTACGCTTGTGGCAACTGCAGTAAGCAGCCTGGGGGTGCCAATACTTTGATTTCTATGAAAATACGGAGAAATGTTAAGTGTAAAGATTTTAAGTTACATCAAAATGCAACGTGCACAGATGGTGTCTTTCTCCAGCAGTTATGCCTACCACACACACACACACACACACACACACAGCAATTAGCATGGTTGTGTCCTCACACACACCTCTCCCGCCCTCCCTCTCCATTCCTTTTCTCTCCCTTTATTTAAAGATCGTTAACAGGGGGAAGGGGTGAAGAATGCACTGCCCCAGGGGACACCCTGTCCTCCCGTCCTCCCATCAGAGAGAGAGAGAGAGAGAGAGAGAGAGAGAGAGGGAGAGATGGAGGGAGGAGGGCAGGTAAACACTTAGACAGCAGAAGAGGGAAAATAAGAGAGAATGGGTAAACATGTGTTTAGCGCGCGCACACACACACACACAGCCTGAAAAGAGCAATCAGTGGGTGAGACAGAGACACACACAAGTGCACTGGTTGTCTCAAGAGTAGCAAGAGAAGACAAGCGAGAGGAGGAGAAGACAAGAGTGAGAGAAGACAGGACGTCTACGGTGTGACAGCCCTGCGTGCTAGTGACGGACCCGCGCTAACCAGAGACAGAGAGACGGAAAGAGACAGAGAGAGACGTGGTGTTTGTGTGACAAGAGACTGGATGTGCTAATTACTGCCTGATCCACTAATCAGAGAGAGAGAGAGAGAGAGAGATGGAGGTGTTGTTATGCGCACATATGGATGCACACTGTAAAAAAAAATAGTTGAGAATACTTGAAATTTCAAGGCAACCATCTGCATTAAGAATTTTATGTTTTGCCAACGATGTGCCCATGATAATCCAAACTATGATAAAACTGTTATCTTTATTAAGAATTCTTGATTAAGTCAATTTTCAATTCCTCATTCTGCCAACATAGATTTCTCTTTTTGCTGAACAGTGGCATTCACAGTAGTGCAAAAAGGCAATTGAGGTTATCACAATTTTTTTTTCACCTCTATTTGGATAGGACAGCGTAGAGACAGGAAATGAGCGGGAGAGAAAGGGAGGGATCAGGAAATGACCTCGGGTCAGAACCGAACCCGGATTTATGGTATGGCGCCTTATCCACCTGAGCCACGACACCCCCAAGGGTATCACAATTTATCATTAAACTATACATGCCTTTTTTCATTGTTCTAGACAATTACAAAACTTCAATATTGAAATAAAGTTTTTAAAACCTATGCCATGGGTATGGCGTCGTGGTTCAGGTGGATAAGGCGCCATACCATAAATCCGGGGACCCGGGTTCGATTCCGACCCGAGGTCATTTCCCGATCTCTCTCCCGCTCATTTCCTGTCTCTACACTGTCCTATCCAAATAAAGGTGAAAAAAGTCTGATAACCTCAATTGCCTTTTTGTACTACTGTGAATGCCACTGTTCAGCAAAAAGAGAAATCTATGTTGGCAGAATGAGGAATTGAAAATTGACTTAATTAAGAATTCTTAATAAAGATAACAGTTTTATCATAGTTTGGATTATCATGGGCACATCATTGGCAAAACATAAAATTCTTAATGCAGACTGTTGCCTTGAAATTTCAAGTATTCTCAACTATTCTTTTTTACAGTGCATGCAAAGTAAACAATCTTATCTGACTGATGCCTGACGAATTTAAATACCTTCATCACATTGTCTCTATAGTATTATAAAATTGAGAGAGACAGAGAGAGAGAGAGAGAGAGAGAGCAGTTTTCTTTCTGTCCTCCTTTTTTTATTACTATTTGTATATCATTTCAATACTTCAGTAATACTGTAACTGCTTTCATGCTCATGTCAATAAAGCCCAGTGAAGTGAACAGAGAGAGAGAGAAAGAATGCAAGAGGTATTTTGAGATAAGGATATAGAAAAGGTATGCAGATAAAGAAAGGGAGAGGAGGTTGAGACAAGGCTGGAAAGAGAGAGAGACACTGAGTAAAAAAAACAGGAGAGAAAGAACATTAGAGAGAATAATATCATCATGAGAAGTGTGTAAGGGTGCACTTGAGCCTCACATCCTCTGTGTTTATTACCCAGTGTGCTTTGCTGCTAGAGTCATCCCAGTAAAAGCCATCAGGCTGAGAAAAGCCCCACCCTCTTATTATTACATTGTTATTACAGGGTTATTAGCGTGTAGCAGCAGTGTGTGATGGTGTGACAGTCGATGAGCGCTAAATCATCGTCAGACATTAACAACACTCTGTACGGTCTGATTGTACAGTTAACGTCCATTTTATTGTCAATACACTCACCGGCCACTTTAATAGAAACTTGTTGTTGAGTTGAAGAGGAGTGGAACCCAACGTGGTCTTCTGCTGGTGCATGCTGAGATGCTTTTCTGCTCACCACGGTTGTTGCTATGAGTAGCTATAATGCTCGGGCATTTAAGTAACAGCAAAATGAGGCACTGAAATCAAGTGAAGCGATTCGGTCTGGTAGATACAGATTGTACAGGAACCAGTGCCATAATGGTGCCAGGATTCTATACCTAACACTGGTTGACCTCGTCAGGACATTACTACAGCTTTTAAGGAAAACTACAGCTTTTATTTAAAATAATAATAGTAATAATAATGATTTCCGTTTGGTTATTAAGGTTAAGGTTAGGTCTGGGAACTAATAGCATGAACAGTAATACAGTAATATTGGAATAGAAGGTCCTCACAAGGATAGTGTAGGATTAGTGTGTGTGTGCGTATCTAGAAATGTTCTCCTTTGCCATGTTACTTTTTGAGAGTACAGAAGCTTCTTCCTAGCAGTTACTCATCCTACTTTATTATTGCTATCAGTGTATATTACTGTTATTATAGTAGTAAGGATGTAGCACTTGGAGTTTGACTGACTGCTTCATGACTAGTGTGTTTAGCCTTCCTGAGTCTTTTTCTTGTCTCTCCAACTGCCAATCACAGGGAAACTCATCCTGAGGTGCACAAGCTCCTGCTCTGTCTTTATTACCTACTCAGTGTGACCCAGAGACAAGAACTCAAGTCTCACACTCACAGTTCCAGTCCCTCAGCTCAAACTTCAGAACTTCCATCCATCCATCCATCCATTATCCATAACCGCTTATCCTGTGCAGGGTCGCGGGCAAGCTGGAGCCTATCCCAGCTGACTACGGGCGAGAGGCGGGGTACACCCTGGACAAGTCGCCAGGTCATCACAGGGCTGACACATAGACACAGACAACCATTCACACTCACATTCACACCTACGCTCAATTTAGAGTCACCAGTTAACCTAACCTGCATGTCTTTGGACTGTGGGGGAAACCGGAGCACCCGGAGGAAACCCACGCGGACAACATGCAAACTCCGCACAGAAAGGCCCTCGCCGGCCATGGAGCTCGAACCCAGAACCTTCTTGCTGTGACGCAACAGTGCTAACCACTACACCACCGTGCCGCCCGACTTCAGAGCTTAACAAGGTTTAGTAATTATCAATTTAGAGTTTGAATGTGTTCATTTCACATTTTTCAGTCCCACAACTATCCTGTTGTTAAACACTCTCTTTCATTTCACTTCTTCAGATAATTAACCTGTTGTGTAATTATACAGATTATTATTATTACTAATGTATACAATTCAGGTGCTTTCTATCAGTCTTTGTAAATATATCATACTGTATTTAAAAGCTACTTCATTGCCATTAAATTAATACTAATGAATCAAGTGAGTCATTTTCCTGAATAAAAAATACACTTCTAAATGACAATTATTATTATTATTATTATTGTAATGGGACTCAAAACCGCGAGTTGGCCTAGTGGTTAGTGTGTCCGCCTCTTGCCTGGGAGATCAGGAAGTTCTGCTTGCAGTCGGGTCATACCAAAGACCATCATAAAAATGGTACCTACTGCCATCTGGCAAGGCACGCTGCAATACAGATGTGAGTAGGGAGTCGAACTCTCACGGTTACCAGAGGACTAGCCCCCCCCCATAACCCTAGCTGTATAGGCGAGAGGCCGAGGGCTATGGAAACTGAGATTGGTGCTGCACCCATACGCCTCAAAAGAGCTGGTTAGTACTGGGATAGGAAACTGCCTGCGAAGACCAGAGCCTGGCATGGAAGGGACTTTGACTTTTTGACTTTGACTTGAATGGGACTCAAACTAAACTCAAGATTTACTGTAATTCCTGGAGTAAAATACTGTGTTCAGTATATTTTAAATGCTTTACAATTTGATACATTGGTCCATTAAAACAACCAACCAACCAACCAACCACCCAACCAACCAACCAACCAAACAGACAAAAACATTTACCTGAAGAATCCCAGGGACCTCATCTGCCAAATATCCCCCACATTAAAAAAAATTCTTCCATTATTTTGTCGTTGATGTATAGCTTAAATTATTTTAGTGCATCAAGTTTAAACTGGGGCAGCATGGTGGTGTAGTGGTTAGCACTGTCACCTCACAGCAAGAAGGTTCTGGGTTCAAGCCCAGCAGCTGGCGAGGGCCTTTCTGTGCAGAGTTTGCATGTTCTCCATGTGGGTTTCCTCCGGGTGCTCCGGTTTCCCCCACAGTCCAAAGACATGCAGGTTAGGTTAACTGGTGACTCTAAATTGACCGTAGGTGTGAATGTGAGTGTGAATGGTTGTCTGTGTCTATGTGTCAGCCCTGTGATGACCTGGCGACTTGTCCAGGGTGTACCCCGCCTTTCACCCGTCGTCAGCTGGGATAGGCTCCAGCTTGCCTGCGACCCTGCACAGGATAAGTGGTTATGGATAATGGATGGAAGTTTAAACTGAAAGTTAAGCTAAAGTTAGCCTAGCAAGACAGCTAATGCTAGCTAGCTAGCTTTGTTTATTATTATTGTGTAATTTGATCTTTTATATCTGTCTGCTCACTTTCTGTTAAGATTCACTTTCATTTCATTATTCATTGCTTTTACTATGGTGGTGCATTGGTTCATACTGTTGCCTCACAGGAAGAAGGTTCCGGGTTCGAAACCTGCTGCTTGACTGGGGCCTTTCTGTGTGGAGTGTGTATGTTCTCCCCGTGCCTGTGTGGTTTTCCTCCTGGTGCTCTGGTTTCCTTCCACAGTCTCAAGAAATGTAGATTTGGTCAACTGGCTACTCTAAACTGCCCATAGGTGTGAGTGAGTGTGAATGGCTGTCTGTCTCTCTGTGTTACCCCGGCGACTGATTGGTGACCTGTCCAGGTTGTACCCTGCCTCTTGCCCAATGCCAGCTGCAATTGGTTAAGTGCTATAGATAACTGATTTTACTTTAACAGATGAACTTTATTATTTCTATCTATCTATCTATCTATCTATCTATCTATCTATCTATCTATCTATCTATCTATCTATCTATCTATCTATCTATTATACTATACACACTCACTAGCCACTTTATTAGAAATACCCATACACCTGCAGTTTTCTGCAGGTCTCTAATCAGCCGATCCCTTGACAGCAGCACAATGCATAAAATCATGCGGATACAAATTAAGAGCTTCAGTTATTAACGTTCACTTCAAACACCAGAACTGGAAAAATTGTAATCTCAAAGCGTGACTTTCTTTCACTGTGGCATGGGTGTTGGTTTGAGCCAGATGGACTGGTTTGAGTATTTCAGAAACTGCTGATCTCCTGGGGTTTTCACACACAACAGTCTCTAGAGTTTCCACAGACAGAATGGTGTGAAAAACAAAAAACACTGACTGAGCGACAGTTCTGTGGGTGGAAACCTTGTTGATCAGAAGGGTCAGAGGAAAATGGCCAGGGGTCATCATAACACAAAGATCATCGTTAAATGGTAGAGTGAGCATCACAATGAACACTCTATCTTCTAGTTAAGATGCTCTTAGCATTAAGAGGCTTTTGGGAAACCCACCCCAGGTTGTTTTGAGGTGCCAGGAAGGATATAGTAACTCATAGCAACTTTTGACAACCGTGGTGAGCAGAAAAGCATCTCAGCATGCAACAGCAAAAGACCACATTGGGTTCCACTCCTGCAGCCAAGAACAGGAATCTTAGAATCAAGAACAAGTTCCTCTTAAAGTGGCTGATGAGTGTATTTTTTTTTTTCGAAAAATGTATTTAAGAGCTAAAACAGGAGTAAAATCGTCAAACTTTTTTTCAGTTTATATGCTGTTACTAATCTGTAGTTCTGTATAAATACAGTTGTTCGTTCTATTTATTTTAAATACTGTGCAATGTGTCAATACTGTAAACATTCCAGTGAGAATGCTGTAAATGTATTTACTTGTACATATTGTATATTCGCCCTGTGATGACCTGGTGATTTGTCCAGGGTGTACCCCGCCTTTCGCCCGTAGTCAGCTGGGATAGGCTCCAGCTTGCCTGCGACCCTGTAGAACAGGATAAAGCGGCTAGAGATAATGAGATGAGATATTGTATATTCACTATAGCTACTTGAACACTCCAGCTACTATGCATTTACAAGGTCATGTTTTCTAAAGCTAAGCTATGCTACATTTGAATGTACCTTGTAACTTGAAAACAAAGAAAATGCCCCGTCAATACAGAATTCCAACATGTAAACACAGTATAATGAAATCTTATTGCTAAATGAGTTATACTGCATATACAGTACTGTGCAAAAGTCTTAGGCACATGTAAAGAAACGCTGTAGAACTGCTGCAGGGGAAGTCATGGCCTAATGGTTAGAGAAGCAGCTTTGGGACCAAAAGGTTGCTGGTTCGATTCCCTGGACCAGCAGGAATGGCTGAAGTGCCCTTGAGCAAGGCACCTAACCCCCAACTGCTCCCTGGGCTGCTCTGGGTATGTTGTATGTCACTCTGGATAACAACGTCTGTTAAATGCCTGTAATGTAATGTAGGCCAAATATGGCTTAATGAAATAAAATGTTTCAACATTAAAAATATACTATAAGCAGTAAGCCATAATAAATGAAACAAAGTCAATATTTGGTGTGAGACGACCCTTTGCTTTAAAAAAAAAATAGTCGTCTCAGGCAGTGGTTACGTTAGACTTTTTCATTGTCCGTCATTTTGACAGACAGGGTCGTAAAAATTCCGTCATTGTCCATTATTATCTGTCATTTTATTTTAACTTTTAAATGACAATGTATATAGGCTATAAATGCTATATATTTAACAACTTGTGTTTTCATGGACTCATTTTCATTTAAAAATTAATTCACAGAACAAGCTTGTATTAAGGGCGGCACGGTGGTGTAGTGGTTAGCGCTGTCGCCTCACAGCAAGAAGGTCCGGGTTCGAGCCCCGTGGCTGGCGAGGGCCTTTCTGTGCGGAGTTTGCATGTTCTCCCCGTGTCCGCGTGGGTTTCCTCCGGGTGCTCCGGTTTCTCCCACAGTCCAAAGACATGCAGGTTAGGTTAACTGGTGACTCTAAATTGACCGTAGGTGTGAATGTGAGTGTGAATGGTTGTCTGTGTCTATGTGTCAGCCCTATGATGACCTGGCGACTTGTCCAGGGTGTACCCCGCCTCTCGCCCGTAGTCAGCTGGGATAGGCTCCAGCTTGCCTGCGACCCTGTAGAACAGGATAAAGCGGCTACAGATAATGAGATGAGATGAAGCTTGTATTATTTAATCATTTATTTATGTATTTATGATGCAAAAAGATGAACAGAGATTCTGACGTTCGGTCACTTGTGAACCCATTTTCCCTCCGCTAAAAACATTGCGGCTGTTGAGCCTTAACGGGCATATGAACAATGTTATTTTACAACGTAGCAAGACAACTGCAGTTAAAATATGAACAGTCCACTACAACGATTTAAGTGACAATCTAATTTGACCTGTTTGCGTGAGCTCAAACCTTCCTTCTGGCCCGCATGGATTTAAATTGGGAGCTCGCTTGTGCATAATCAAAGTCGTCAATGGAGACTGCTGCCGAGGCAATTGTCATTAAATTTTGCGTCTTTGCCTCGGATAGACGACTTCTCATTGACGTTTTAATTTTATTCTGAAGGCTGAACCCGCTGCTGCAACACTGGAGACTGGAATAACCAGCGCCACTTCAGCCAAAGTTCTGAAGTCAGGAAACATTTCTCCCAGGGAAGTGATCAGAAGCCGGCAAGAGCCTCTGAAAGTTGGATTTCCCGACCCTGCTAGTACTCTCTTCATAGGGAGGAAATCCTGCAGCATGCGTTCTTTCTGCACTAGTGGTGCAGCTGCACCCCGTAGTGGGCTGACACGGAAGGTCTTAAATAAAACGAAGTTATGTTTAAATGTTAGTTTGTCTACCTGTGCTTTCATTAAAATGATAGTTTAGCAGATATTCGAGCAGTGATGTTCCTAAGCTTCCTAAGGCCCCGGTCACACCGCCCGAACTTTGCTGGAGCGTTCCTGCAGCGGTGAAAAAAATTCATCACCGCTCGTAACCGTTCACCACCGTTTAACAAAAGTTGGCCCCCGTTAAAGCAACGCCGTATACGCTCGGCCACCGCTGATGTTTCTCGAGGGGCCCTCCTACCGCTCCGAAAGTTTTGAGCTGCACAAAATATTGCGAGCGGTGAGGAGGGGGCAATTTTCCGCCCCGGCAAAGTTCAGCCCCGCTCCACCAACGCCCAGTCAAAGTTTGGCACTGCTAGACGCAAGTTCGTGGACGCTTGGGTCCGCTAGGCCAACGCAGAAATCTTGAACGCTGGACCACCGCTGCTTCGCCAGCGTTGCCCGGGCGGCGATTAAACGTTGCACAAACTTCGGTGGAGCGGTTGTAAGCGTTTTACGAGCGGACACGGGGTTGCTGGAACGGTGTCGGGTGTTGAAGCAGCTATCCATGGCGGCGATGAACTTTGGTTTGGCGTTGGTATAGAGGTGTCGGAGCGGGACCAGAATTTGGCTATAAATATGGGGAGAAATGGACCAGGAGCTCATTTGGAATCGAGCTGCCGTTGAGTTCAGACCTCATCTATATCGAATTTGCTCAAAGTTACAGTAAAACTGTATCACCATGGATGCTGAGAGACTTGCTATGATTGGTGCTAAACCAACTTTATACCCCCGCCGAGCCAAAGCCGCTATACCAACGCTCGCGTCACCGCTAAACCAACGCTCACTACCGCTAAACCAACGCTAAAGCAACGCCGTCTTCAGCGGTGCACTGCTAAGCCAACGCCCGTGTTTTCGATTTTTTTCCCATTTTGTGCACGGTGACGAGCGTTGTCGAAATTCGGCCCCCCCCCACCGTTAAAGAAACGCTCCAGCAAAGTTCGGGCGGTGTGACTGGGTCCTAAGCTTGCTGGGGAAGAATACAATAAATCGGCATTTGTTTCATTTTAAAAACAAGAAAACAACTAGCCTAAATGAGCGCTATTGTACAGGCAGGGAAACGACACAAACAACCCAATGCATCTCTTTTTTTAATAGCAAAAATGACGTGTCTTCTGCAGAGAAGGGAAACATTAATACATCTCACTGTGCTAGTGGTTAGAAAAGTCCTAGTGCGGTCAGGAGCGCGATGGGGGGAACAGCCTTGCGCAGTGGCTACAGTGTATACATGAGCAGCCTATGCACTGAACATCAAGACTGCCGCAACGTCGGCTCAGATTGAAAGTGACGGCAGTGAAGACTGTGTGTACGAAAACTCTGCCACAACTTGCCAATCATTTCAATTGTGTGTTTCATTATGTTTTATTATTGTTATTATTAGGCTATTATTGTTATTGGTAATGGTAACGGTAAACATCCGTCAAAATGACCGACGGCCTTCAGATTTTTCCGTCATAGCTAAAAAAAATCCGTCAATGACGGACAATTGTCGGTTAACGCGACCTATGGTCTCAGGCACAATGAGTGAAGTTTTATGCGGAAATGAGCTGGAGGTTTTACTGAGCATCTTACAGAACCAGCCACAGTTCTTCTGGACACTTTGACTGTCACACTCGCTTCTTCATTTGCCCCAAAACCCAGCAGCCTTCATTATGTTTTCTTTTTTAATCTGAAAAGTGGGCTCTTATGGAATACACTGCTCAGATACAAACTTTTTTTTTCTGTAACATTTAATTTTGTGCTGGAAAACGAATGTGTAGAGGGCGGCACGGTGGTGTAGTGGTTAGCACTGTTGCCTCACAGCAAGAAGGTCCTGGGTTCGAGCCCCGGGGCCGGCGAGGGCCTTTCTGTGCAGAGTTTGCATGTTCTCCCCGTGTCCGCGTGGGTTTCCTCCGGGTGCTCCGGTTTCCCCCACAGTCCAAAGACATGCAGGTTAGGTTAACTGGTGACTCTAAATTGACCGTAGGTGTGAATGTGAGTGTGAATGGTTGTCTGTGTCTATGTGTCAGCCCTGTGATGACCTGGCGACTTGTCCAGGGTGTACCCTGCCTTTCGCCCGTAGTCAGCTGGGATAGGCTCCAGCTTGCCTGCGACCCTGCACAGGATAAGCGGTTACGGATAATGGATGGATGGAAAATGAACGTGTGTAACTCTAAAATGTTTTTGTACTGACTCGATAATGTAGAAGTCTCATCTCATCTCATTATCTCTAGCCGCTTTATCCTTCTACAGGGTCGCAGGCAAGCTGGAGCCTATCCCAGCTGACTACGGGCGAAAGGCGGGGTACACCCTGGACAAGTCAATGTAGAAGTCATTAAATAGAAATCTATAACAAAGTTTGTTTGGAAAAAAATAGGTTGCCTCAGACTTTTGCAGAGTACTGTATAGGTTTATTTTAGATCAGTTAGAAGGGCACTTGGTAGAGTTCATACCTCCACCAAGCCACATATTATCAACATCAAAATCAAATCAGTTGAACTGAGGATAATACTAAAGCTGGACACCAAATTTCATCAAAATCTGCTTGTGACTTTTTGAGTTACGTTGGGAACAGAGTAACAAACAACCAAAAATGAACGGATGCGAAAACACAACCTCCTCCAGCACAGCTGGTGGAGGTAATTAACATACAGACATATTCATTTGTTCACATGGAACATCACCTGTACAGTTTCTTGTTTTGAGGCAGTAAATATACACCACTCATTAGAGTTAGTAGCTGGCTAGCTTGTTGCTAACAAATGACAAACATGGAGGCGTCCCTGGTTTTTCCCTCCACTTTATAGCTTACAGTGGCGCTTGAAAGTTTGTGAACCCTTTAGAATTTTCCCTATTTCTGCATAAATATGACCTAAAACATCATCAGACTTTCACACAAGTCCTAAAAGTAGATAAAGAGAACCCAGTTAAACAAATGAGACAAAAATATTATACTTGCTCATTTATTTATTGAGGAAAATGATCCAATATTACATATCTGTGAGTGGCAAAAGTATGTGAACCTTTGCTTTCAGTATCTGGTGTGACCCCCTTGTGCAGCAATAACTGCAACTAAATCTTTCCGGTAACTGTTGATCAGTCCTGCACACCGGCTTGGAGGAATTTTAGCCCATTCCTCCGTACAGAACAGCTTCAACTCTGGGGTGTTGGTGGGTTTCCTCACATGAACTGCTCGCTTCAGGTCCTTCCACAACATTTCGACTGGATTAAGGTCAGGACTTTGACTTGGCCATTCCAAAACATTAACTTTATTCTTCTTTAACCATTCTTTGGTAGAACGACTTGTGTGCTTAGGGTTGTTGTCTTGCTGCATGACCCACCTTCTCGTGAGATTCAGTTCATGGACAGATGTCCTGACATTTTCCTTTAGAATTCGCTGGTATAATTCAGAATTCATTGTTCCATCAATGATGGCAAGCCGTCCTGGCCCAGATGCAGCAAAACAGACCCAAACCATGATACTACCACCACCATGTTTCACAGATGGGATAAGGTTCTTATGCTGGAATGCACTGTTTTCCTTTCTCCAAACATAATGCTTCTCATTTAAACCAAAAAGCTCTATTTTGTTCTCCTCCATCCACAAAACATTTTTCCAATAGCCTTCTGGCTTGTCCATGTGATCTTTAGCAAACTGCAGACAAGCAGCAACGTTCTTTTTGGAGAGCAGTGTCTTTCTCCTTGCAACCCTGCCATGCACACCATTATTGTTCAGTGTTCTCCTGATGGTGGACTCATGAACATTAACATTAGCCAATGTGAGAGAGGCCTTCAGTTGCTTAGAAGTTACCCTGGGGTCCTTTGTGACCTCGCCGACTATTACACACCTTGCTCTTGGAGTGATCTTTGTTGGTCGACCACTCCTGGGGAGGGTAACAATGATCTTGAATTTCCTCCATTTGTACACAATCTGTCTGACTGTGGATTGGTGGAGTCCAAACTCTTTAGAGATGGTTTTGTAACCTTTTTCCAGCCTGATGAGCATCAACAACACTTTTTCTGAGGCCCTCAGAAATCTCCTTTGTTCGTACCATGATACACTTCCACAAACACATGTTGTGAAGGTCAGACTTTGATAGATCCCTGTTCTTTAAATAAAACAGGGTGCCCACTCACACCTGATTGTCATCCCATTGATTGAAAGCACCTGACTCTAATTTCACCTTCAAATTAACTGCTAATCCTAGAGGTTCACATACTTTTGCCACTCACAGATATGTAATATTGGCTCATTTTCCTCAATAAATAAATGACCAAGTATAATATTTTTGTCTCATTTGTTTAACTGGGTTCTCTTTATCTACTTTTAGGACTTGTGTGAAAATCTGATGATGTTTTAGGTCATATTTATGCAGAAATATAGAAAATTCTAAAGGGTTCACAAACTTTCAAGCACCACTGTAAATGAAGGTTGAAAATGGTGTAATACTGAGTTCTGAGGTAAGTCGAATGCAGTATGTTATATGTAGCATATTCATGCTAATTATTTCTTCCCAAGATTTCTCCCTCGTGACCTTCATCTCAGGAGAGTTTCATCTGCCATTGTTGCCGTTGGCTTTATCCTTGGCAAAGTCTGTAAATCAGCTTTAAATCCATCTGTATGGTTTTAAAAAAAAGGCTATTAAAATATAGAACAATCTTTTCCCATTCTATTTCTCTTACAGCTATCTCATGCTTATTACTGGTCAGTTGATAACCGCTGGCTCCTTTGAATACGTCTCTGCCAAGTGAATAACTGAAATTGCATGTTTTGTCTCTTTACGGCTGTGTTCTGGGTATTCCAGTATTCTGGGAAAAGATCAGTCGTGTCAATAAATTAAGCGATAAACGAGAATGTGAATGCGGAACTTGGAAAGTTTTCAGAGGACAAAGACAGCGCTCGAGAAGAAGGAAAACCAGAACCAGAACACGTCGATATTCTGTGCCTGCGTGGTGTTTATCTGCTGCTGAGGAGCATCAGAAAATTTTGCTTTATGCTCTTGGACTAAGTCTCTGGTTACACAGGGGTCAGAGGTCAAACTGTCACCGTGGTAACTACCAGTTAGACTGAATTGGGTTATTATGGACACAGGATGGGGGCTGGAGGGTGGTTGTCATGGCAACTGCTACACCCAAAGGTGATATTAAGGGTCCGGAGAGGAGTGTGTCAGTATCAATGTCCTGCTTATGATACAGAGAGAGCAAGAGAAGGGGGGGGGGATGACAAGAAGAGGTAATAACTTGGATAAATAGAGCAGAAGAGAAGAAAAGAGGGAGAGACAGAAGTGCTGACACAAAAGAAGAAGGAGGAAAAGCAGAGCGCTCATTTGCAGCCTGTTTCGGCAGAACGGGTCGTGAGTTTCTGCACGCGCTCAGAGCGTGCCTCAGTACAGCAGCTACAGCACACACTGCACATGAGGCTAATGCTAGACCTCACACACACACACACACACACACACACACACACACACACACACACACACACACACACACACTCTCTCACTATTAAGGAATGATAAAAGAGCTAGACTAAGACCCTAAATATCACCAGGATTTAGGCTTTGGAGAAAGAAAAAGTAAGTGAGACAGGAGAAAAAGAAAAGGTTTCACTGCTTTAGCATTAAGTCATGAATCCACGTGTCTCCGTGTTCATCATTTCACACACTGTAGTCTCCCGAGAGGCCGACTGCATATTAGATGATGAAATATCTGAAATCAGGAAGGCAACAATACCTTTTTTTATATATTTATATTAATGAAATATCAGAACTCTGTGCATCAGCTGATATTAACATCCTCACAGTCACTAACAGAGTTGTGCACATTCCAAAACAACCAGTTCCAACACTGATTCGGATTCAAATGGGATTGGTTGGAAAGTGGTGATTAATTTTCGAGAAGAGCGGCTCTGACAGTAGTGCCAACCGTAATTCAAATCCCAGTTTGATATTAATGCACTCGTTCGAATACGCTGTTTTTTTACAACTTACTCAGTTTGAAAGAAAAAATAAATGTGTAATGGTTAACACGGAGAACTTTTCTGTGTTGTTAGCGTTTTTGTAACAGTCCGAGGTAAACGTGTTAAGTTTAAGTTTTACAACTTGGGAGAATCTTCAGGGCAGTGGAGTTTGTGCTTTCTCTGGAATATGACAAGCTGTGAGAGTCTGGGATGGGTTTCCCGATAACGTTGCACTTTAGGGCTAAAGAGTGAATTTAAAGACGCTCTTAAGCAACAACTGTTGTCTCTGTACATGGTTTTCCCAAACTCACTCGTAAGAAGGTCTCTTAAGAGCAACTTTGCAAAGAGTGTCTTTGTAATGCATGTCCTCGATATAGGCATTAGTAGCTGCTCAAGGCATTAGTAGTCGATAAATCCAGTCAACGAGGTCACATGGTGTTCGTTTTTTAACCCCAAAACAATGAAATATAAAGTGTTAAAATATTTTAATATACTGCATCATCATTAAGCGTTACATATTGCGTGGTAATTAATAATTGAAACTATTTTACATTTTAGGACAATAAAACTTTTTATTCCAAGCATCTTTTTTTTAATTAAACAAAAGAATGAACAAATAATAAGCTAAATAAGGCCAAACAAAATAATATATGTGTTTCCTGTTTCCTGGGTTTTCAAAATAGGGTAGGTAGGTAGGGAAAAAAAATTTGTCTATCCCAAAAGTTTACAACAAATTTTCTAGGGTAGGTAGGAAAAAGTGAGAAGTTTCCTTTGAAAACTTTTTTTGCAAAATACTCGTTCAAAACTAAACCTAGTCATCAGATATCGTTGATGATATAAGGATGCACTTGTATATCTCATCTCATCTCATTATCTCTAGCCGCTTTATCCTTCTACAGGGTCGCAGGCAAGCTGGAGCCTATCCCAGCTGACTACGGGCGAAAGGCGGGGTACACCCTGGACAAGTCGCCAGGTCATCACAGGGCTGACACAGAGACACAGACAACCATTCACACCTACGGTCAATTTAGAGTCACCAGTTAACCTAACCTGCATGTCTTTGGACTGTGAGGGAAACCGGAGCACCCGGAGGAAACCCACGCGGACACGGGGAGAACATGCAAACTCCACACAGAAAGGCCCTCGCCGGCCCCGGGGCTCGAACCTGGACCTTCTTGCTGTGAGGCGACAGCGCTAACCACTACACCACTGTGCCGCCGCACTTGTATATAAATTGTTCTAATAATGATGGCATACTTTCATTTTCCAGGTAAAATGGGAATATTTTGGTGGATGATCTATTTGGTGGTGGCCAGTGTGGTGGTGGTGGTGGTCCAGTACCTAGATCTATCCCTTCAGTTCTGAACATTTCCAAAATATATTTTTATATACTAGTGGGGACTTTCATACTTAAAACTGATGTCTTGTGTGTTTATCAAAATTGGGTGCATGCCTAACATCTCGGCCTTAATGACATTATATTTGCTTCATGTTTTTTCTTATTCTGTCTATGAATGCAATGTTCACTTATGTTGTTCTTATGAATACAGCTGCTCCGTGCCATTTTCTTTTCAAATAAAGAAACTAAATTTCCTATATTTAAGTTTCCTATTCTGTGTTTGTAAATTGTGTTGCAAAATAAATGCAAATGCTTTCATTTTTCAGCCCTGTTAGTCCATGGTTCATACTATTTGCTCTAAGGTTTAAATCAGGAGGAAATCAAGGAATGTATCATTTCACTGACACAAACTCCTCCAATTTCAGATTTATTATCAATTCAGATATCTTAAGTTGAGTATAGAATAGCATTGGAAGTGTTGAATACCTGATTTATACCCTGAGCAAACAGTTCCTTGTGATGTATGCATTATTTCAATCACTATCTAGCCATATCCACACTAAATTATTTTCCCCGCATGAGACCTCTGCCCTCTCCCCAACGAAGCAGCGCTGCCAGGCCCGGCTAGCCCCGCGCCTCGGGACGAAGAGCCACGGTGCTCTGCTTTAGTTTCGTTTCTATCGCCCGCACCAGCCCGACTTTGGACGCTCGTAACTCGCACAGGGGAGGTGCCAGCCAGCGACTTCTGCCCTGTCCCCAACGAACCAGCGCTGCCAGGGCCGGCTAGCCCCGCGCCTCGGGACGCAACTGGGCGTGTTGGTTGTCAATTTACTCCTGACAGGCCTCGTGTCTTTCAGCAAATACCGAGTGGTTTATATGACACGCCCTAGCGGTTCTCGTTTGACTCGCCAGGTGGCTGCCAAGCAGGTAGGGTCGGGCGCGAGAAATAGTTTGTTTATCGTGGTCATAAACAGTTGAAGGGTCGCAGTGTTTTTACAGGGTCGGTCGGGTAACCGGAAACACATATATTATTTTGTTTGGCCTAATTAAGTTGCTTGCTCACTTCACTGTTACCCAAACATTCAGTCAGGATTATTTCAACTCTTATCCACAATGCCAAGTTGGAAATGTTCTCCCTTATATATATATGTGCAGAAATTTGTCTCATTTATGACACTAAATTATATAATCATTTGTCTAATGGAGCTAAATTTGATTAAAATGTGGAGATATGAATGTGACATTACAATATCTGCACATAATTCCATAACATATTGAAATTTATTCTATCCACATTCACTGGATATGAGCAATCGTGCGCTCTGATTGGCTCCTCTACTACTAGGCTATCAGCTCATATACCGTGAGTAGAGAAAAACAAAATGGCGGAGTGTGTTGCTGAACCAACCAAGGATGAAATAAAAACTCTATTCGAAAACAAAACCTCAAAAATACAAAAAAGCAACAAAATATGGAATAGAAGTATTTGATCATATCTTTTGTATTTTTCAAGAATTATTATCATCACATTTTTCACAAATTGCTACTGACATTTCGCCAGTTTGTTTACATTCTAAGCGGAAATGGTTATGTTGGACGTTTTGTATAAAGTTTTATTTATCGAATTTGCAAAAAATAAAAATAAAAATGCTCTGTTTCCCAAAACCCAGTGAATGTGGATCGAATAAAACAGTTATTCCACTGAAACTCGTTGTACATGTGTCAGACCTGTGTGCTTTGGCGCGTGCACCAGATGGACTCTCGAGTGTGCTTTGGACTGCGCGCGCCCAGCGGACTCTCGAATGCACGCCGTTAACGAGGCACACCTGCACAGGATTAAGACGCATCAGCGTGCCTATATAAAGACTGTCAACGCACGCTCAGTGTGAAGTACTGAGTTCATAGTGACACTTTATCAAGCCGTGGCTCCGTTTCGATCTCCTGGTTTCCTGATTCCTGTTTTTTGATTGTGCTTTCGTCTGTGCCCTGGATAGTCTGTTTGTGCCTCGCCTGACCTTCTGCTTGTTTAACGTTTATGATTTCTGTTCACCGGCTTGGATTGTTTGTCTGTTTTCACTTTTATTAATAAAGTTATCTTCTGCACATATGTCCGTCTCCAACCCATTCCCTGACAACATGGCTCGGTGATACGCACCTCGTCAGCTATCAGCTCACGTACCGTACGACTCGATTTCGTGGAATAACTGTTAAATATTCAGAATGTTTCGCGTATATTTATTTAATAATTAACTCAATGTACTTGCAAAGTACAAGAAAACTAATTGAACACCGGCAGCAGGTTCAACACCAGTTTCCCCCATGTGACTTGGAGGCGCATACGCATTCTGTGTATTCGGCTGTGAGCAAGTCACTCTTTGTTGTGAAAGAGTGATCCAGGTCCAGCATAAGTTAAGAGCGCACTAAAGTACTACTTTGGTTACGACGTTGTTCGGGAAAACCACGTTAGCTTGATGATGGCTCTTAAGAGGGAGTTAAAGATGCTCTTAGCCTTAAGAGACTTTCAGGAAACCCAGCCCTGACTGTTTATAGCTGCTATCATGTAAGTAGGAACCAGGCTGTTTCTCAATATTAAAAATACAACTGAAAAATAATGTGCAATGTGCTGTGGTGTAAGAGGAATGAATTATTAGAAATTATTACTGTATACATACGGGCCACTTTTTCCATGGAACAAAAACAGGTCTTCTATTCCCTTCTAGCGGGTTTATTAATAGCATGCAATATTGTTATCATATCGCTTATCCTCCATGTATTACGCCACTCTCTCCAATGGAGAATGAGTGTGCAATATTGTTACAACATTGCACATTGTCAAGACAACACGACATCACATGTCAGAGCTCTTGTGAAGATCCAATGACAAAATCTTTCTGCTGTGCATGCATGCAATCATTTCTTTGTCCGCTGGGAAAGAGAGATGATGAGGCTAATCCAGTGCTACTGCTAGAATTAGCTATGCTGTAATTAAGCACTAAATAAATAAACTGAAAACTGAAACTAAAGACGTGCTGAACACCTGAAAGGCTACCAAAACTTCATTATATATTCTTCATGCATATTTACAAGAGAAAAACATACCAATGGACATCGAAAAACTGGAAAAGAGACACATTGGAGATGTAATACTTCTGCGCTAGCGAGTGATTGTGACAGTTTGTAAACAAACATGGCCGCGAGGTTTGCTTCATTAAAAGCGGAAGATTTTGGGAGAATTTTGGCTGCCAGGTCGCTCAGTTGTGTGTAGCTGTCGATGCTGATTTTAAAAGTAACGAAGTAAATTATACAGGGAAAATAATAGTAATAATAACAATAATATTCGGCTTGACTGCGCTAGCATTGGCCTTTGCTAGCGTTGGCCTTCACTAACACTACACCAGCTAGAAGTTAACTGGATTGCCACGCTAACAGCACCAAGTTACGGGTAAGCTTGAGTTGGCCTTCGAGAATGCTGATATGAAGAGAGTGTATGTATAATAATAATAATGGGGCGGTACGGTGGTGTAGTGGTTAGCGCTGTCGCCTCACAGCAAGAAGGTCCTGGGTTCGAGCCCCGGGGCCGGCGAGGGCCTTTCTGTGTGGAGTTTGCATGTTCTCCCCGTGTCCACGTGGGTTTCCTCCGGGTGCTCCGGTTTCCCCCAAAGACATGCAGGTTAGGTTAACTGGTGACTCTAAATTGACCGTAGGTGTGAATGTGAGTGTGAATGGTTGTCTATGTGTCAGCCCTGTGATGATCTGGCGACTTGTCCAGGGTGTACCCCGCCTTTCGCCCGTAGTCAGCTGGGATAGGCTCCAGCTTGCCTGCGACCCTGTAGAAGGATAAAGCGGCTAGAGATGATGAGATGAGATAATAATAATATTGACTGGATTTTTTTTCGTGGTCTATCAGATATATTCTATTCAGCTAGCATGATACTGAACCTATCTTTGACTTGTTCAGTATCATGTTAGCTGAACGGAATATACACTACCGTTCAAAAGTTTGGGGTCACCCAGACAATTTTGTGTTTTCCATGAAAAGTCACACTTTTATTTCCCACCATAAGTTGTAAAATGAATAGAAAATATAGTCAAGACATTTTTCTGGCCATTTTGAGCATTTAATCGACCCCACAAATGTGATGCTCCAGAAACTCAATCTGCTCAAAGGAAGGTCAGTTTTATAGCTTCTCTAAAGAGCTCAACTGTTTTCAGCTGTGCTAACATGATTGTACAAGGGTTTTCTAATCATCCATTAGCCTTCTGAGGCAATGAGCAAACACATTGTACCATTAGAACACTGGAGTGAGAGTTGCTGGAAATGGGCCTCTATACACCTATGGAGATATTGCACCAAAAACCAGACATTTGCAGCTAGAA
This sequence comes from Neoarius graeffei, assembly GCF_027579695.1. Taxonomy (NCBI): domain Eukaryota; kingdom Metazoa; phylum Chordata; class Actinopteri; order Siluriformes; family Ariidae; genus Neoarius; species Neoarius graeffei. The sequence continues at coordinate 77,518,556 of NC_083575.1, read as the reverse complement.
TAGTCATTTACCACATTAGCAATGTATAGAGTGGATTTCTGATTAGTTTAAAGTGATCTTCATTGAAAAGAACAGTGCTTTTCTTTCAAAAATAAGGACATTTCAAAGTGACCCCAAACTTTTGAACGGTAGTGTATCTGATATACCACTCAAAGCCAGCCAATATTATTTAAATAATTGATGTTTGGCTGATGACAGTGACTGCTTTGTTGATTATTTTCTTAGTACAGCACACCTTAACTTTGTTTTTAGCTCCAATGCAGTTGCATTGCTTACAGTCAACACTTTGTCACTTTGGTCTTCTTCACAAAAAATCAGAGAGGAGATGGAGCTTACCACACCTTACGCTATTTTAATAAATCGTCTGGTGCTGTTCAGGAAAATGAATTCAATTCAAAACTGATTAATGCTCACTGAACCATCTTTGCTGCCATCATTTTTTATTTTTTTTTAAATGTGTTTAATTTAATGTGAAATCATGAAGCAGGACAGGTGCATCTTATCTGAATATGAATTCGCTAATAACGCAAGTGTCTACACGTTGCGTTTTTCAGAATTACACTGACTATGGCTGTTCGTGAAGCATTTTGCTAAAATATTCACTGCAATGATTTTCACCATGGGCGGCACGGTGGTGTAGTGGTTAGCGCTGTCGCCTCACAGCAAGAAGGTCCGGGTTTGAGCCCCGTGGCCGGCGAGGGCCTTTCTGTGCGGAGTTTGCATGTTGTCTGCGTGGGTTTCCTCCGGGTGCTCTGGTTTCCCCAAAGACATGCAGGTTAGGTTAACTGGTGACTCTAAATTGACCGTAGGTGTGAATGTGAGTGTGAATGGTTGTCTGTGTCTATGTGTCAGCCCTGTGATGACCTGGCGACTTGTCCAGGGTGTACCCCGCCTTTCGCCCGTAGTCAGCTGGGATAGGCTCCAGCTTGCTTGCGACCCTGTAGAAGGATAAAGCGGCTAGAGATAATGAGATGAGATGAGATTTTCACCATACTGTCAAGCTCAAGTAACTGAGCCAACTGCTTATTCTGATGATGTCATGTTTTAGGACAATCTGTGTCTTGTGTTCACATGTTGCATTAGTTACACACAAATCAGTGAATCAACAATTCTGCATCGGGTTGAACTGTACGTTAGAGGAGGGAAAACACAACAACGTGCAAAGCGATGATATTTCAGCTCCAAGAGAACATGAGCACTTTTTACACAGATATTTAAATAATATTGGCTGGCGTTGAGTGGTATATCAGATATATTCCATTCACTTCAATATCATGCTAGCTGAATGGAATATATCTGATAAACCATGAAAAAAAGCCATTATTATTATTATTATTATTATTATTATTATTATACACACACATTCCTTTCGGGTGTTCAACATGTCTTTCTCTTTCAAAATTCTCTTAAAATCTTCCGTATTTAACGAAGCAAACCTGGCGGCCATGTTTGTTTACAAATTGTCCCAGTCGCTCGCTAGCACGGAAGTTTTACATCTCCGATGCATAACGTCATGTTGTCTTGCCAACCATGCAATATCGTAACCCATATTCAACGCTCATTCTCCATTGGGTAGAGTGACGTACAGTAATACAGGTAGGATAAGCGATATGTTAACAATATTGCATGCTATCAGAGCAAATGAATGAAACCCGCTAGAAGGGAATAGAACACATGGTTTTATTCCATCCAAAAAGTGTCCTGCATGTATAATAATCCGCAATATTGCCGTAAATAAGACGCTTTAATATTCCAGCTTTGGTTGTTTACACTGAATCAAAGAAAGCAGCTCCAGTGCCAGCGTTCCGCAACCCAAGATGCGTGTGACACTAAGGAGTGTTGATGTCTAGGGTGACGTATAACACACAACAAAAACAAGCATTGGAAATACAAATACCCTGAGCATACTGGCGTTGCTTTCAAAACAATAATAGCGGGGAGACAGAGCACTGAGGTGGTGTAGCGGTTAGCACCGTCACTTCATGGCAGGAAGGTTCTGAGTTTGAAGCTCACTGCTAACAGGGGCCTTTCTGTGCAGAGTTTGCATGTTCTCCCCGTATCTGCGTGGGTTTCCTCCGGGTGCTCCCGTTTCCCCTACAGTCCAAAGACATGCAGGTTAGGCTAACTGGTGACTCTAAATTGACTGTAGGTGTGAATGTGAGTGTGAATGGTTGTTCATCTCTATTGCCGCTTTTCCACTACAAACGCGGCTGAGTCGGGCTGAGCCATGCCGTGCTGAGTTGGGCTGAGTCGAGCTGAGCGGGGCTGTTGGAGTTGCATTTCGACTACAACCGCGCTGAACCGTGCTGGCTGGAAGTGGGTGGACACATTGGGTGGAGTTAGCGAAAGTGGGTGGACGTCACGTGATGTCGTTAAGCGGCGCAAACAGTGACATCAGTGACCTTTTAAGCGGTAGTCTCACAACCCGGATAGTAAACAATAAACATGGAGGACATGGAGTCGTTAGTGTTGCTGGTCTTGGTTCTGTGGCTTGTTGTCACCGACAACGCCAACAGATACTGGCAAGAGCGTATAGATGAGGCGAGGCGCATAAGGCTTCATAATTCTCGTAATTCTTCTTCTTCCGGGTTTATGGTGTTTACAGATCCCAGCGTGCTCGCGGGGCGTGTGTGGGCATGTGAGGACACTCCTCCTCACCAATCAGTGCACAGGGGAGCGTCTGCTCACGCCCCCAGCCTCACTCAGCTCGGTTTGGCTCGCTTCAGCCCTACTCCAAAACCGTGCGGGTTTTGGGTGCTAAGCAGGGCTGAAGCGAGCTGAGTCGTGCTGTTTTGAGGTAGTCGAAACGCGAGCCGTGTCGGGCTGAAGTGAGCTGAAGTGAGCTGAAAAAGGGTAGTGGAAAAGGGCCATATGTGTCAGCCCTGCGATAAGGTAAAATACCCAGCCACTGGGTTTGCACAAACCAGTGCGTACTTTGTACCGGTCCCAAGCCTGGATAGATCAGGAAGGGCATCCGGTGTAAAACCTATACCAAATCAAATATGCGGACCCGATCCGCTGTGGTGACCCCTAACAGGAGCAGCTGGAAGAAGAAGAAACTGAGTGCTGAGGTGTTTTGTTCGCTGTGTAAATTTATATCACTGTTGAGCAGAAAGTGAAGAGAAGTAGGAATCAGAAAGGCTCACGAACTTTAGACACCGTAGATGGAGACGTTTGAATTTGCGCTGGTCTCGGAAAGAAGAATGTCAATGTCACAAACATCACACCCCTGTCCCGCCGTGCCGGCTGTCCCTTTTACACAGACATCAATCTCACCTCTGTTACTATCAATCGTTCCGGCTCAGAGGCGGAACAACACAGACCCCTCATTCCGCAGTTTATACAGAACGTGAGGTGGAATAAAGGCGTTAGGGTCCCGCCTTGAAAAGCCTAGATAAAAGGTGCTCCTGAGAAACACTGTTTAACGCCAATATCACTTTTTGATAACGATCCTATCAGATCAAGACACTTTTTAAGGAACATTCCAGATATCTGATGTAATTTCTGTATGAGATATGGACAAGAATTTCTCACTTTCCCTGTAATGAGAACAGACTTGTTTACTTGTTTAAGCCTCAGGGCAGTTGTTGAATCTCATTGATGAACCTTCACCCAAAACATTCGTGAGCGCTTCAGTCGAAGTTGTTTCTAAATTAAAATCTCAATCTTTAAAAGGCAGGGCTTTTCAGTGGGAAGCATGTTTTTGAGTGGGAAGTAGTTCTGTGGAAAGTGTAAGCAATCTGAATGACTTTTTATAGAGTACATTAGAAACTACACAAGAACAGCATTAGTATGATATTTTCTGATGTTTACTCACAGTGATGCAGTGGTTAGCACTGTCGCCTCACAGCAAGAAGGTCCGGGTTCGAGCCCCGTGGCCGGCGAGGGCCTTTCTGTGTGAAGTTTGCATGTTCTCCCCATATCTGCGTGGGTTTCCTCCGGGTGCTCCGGTTTCCCCCACAGTCCAAAGACACCAATTAGGTTAATTGGTGGCTCTAAATTGACCGTAGGTGTGAATGTGAGTGTGAATGGTTGTTTGTCTCTGTTGCCCCTTTTCCACCAAAGCAGTTCCAGGGCTGGTTCGGGGCCAGTGCTTAGTTTGGAACTGGGTTTTCTGTTTCCACTGACAAAGAACTGGCTCTGGGGCCAGAAAAAACGGTTCCAGACTAGCACCAACTCTTTGCTGGGCCAGAGGAAAGAACTGCTTACGTCAGCGGGGGGGCGGAGTTGTTAAGACCAACAACAATAGCAAGACCACGAAAGGTCGCCATTTTTAAGCAACGAGAAGCAGCTGCTGTACAAACGCGAAGTCATCCATTATTGTTGTTGTTGTTGCTGCTTCTTCTTCTCTGTGTTGTTGTTGCTTCGATGTTTGCGCCAAGGTTTATGCAAACGCAGCGACGTAACTGATGTATACAGCGATGTAACTGACGTATACAGCGACGTAACTGACGTATACAGCAACGTAATGACGTGGCTCCCCTTAGCACCCCGAGCTTTGGAAAAGCAAACTGGTTCTCAGCTGGCTCGCAAGTTGAACGAGTTGTGAACCAGCACCAGCACTGACCCCGAACCAGCCCTGGAACTGATTTGGTGGAAAAGGGGTATATGTGTCAGCCCTGTGATGATTCGGTGACTTGTCCAGGGTGTACCCCGCCTTTCGCCCGTAGTCAGCTGGGATAGGCTCCAGCTTGCCTGCGACCCTACAGGACAGGATAAGTGGCTGCAGATAATGGATGGATGGATAAGTATCTTTATTTTTTTATTATTATTTTTTACTTTGTTAGCAGATATAGAGCCCGAAGAAGCCGCACTCACTTTACAGCACACTGGCTAGCCAGCTAGCTAGCTCAGATTGATCAAGACCTGCTCAAGACTGCTATCTGTCCTGGTGCCTTGTTGGTGGAATGACCTTCCCATTGAGGTCAGAAATGCCGACTCACTGGCCACCTTCAAGCGCAGACTGAAGGCCCACCTCTTCAGGCTGCACCTCTCCCCTGCTTCCCCACCCTGTGTAACTGAGTTTCAGTCTAGACCAACCCAGGCTGTGTACCGTCTAGCCTGGGGTTAACCGTTTTGAGTTCTCTATTTAGTTGTACTTTGTATGGTTGGTTTGTTTCCTTGGCTGTTTGAGTATTGATACTTCAACAGAATATTCCACCAAGTATTGTTGTCCCTTTTTCAGTTGGCACTAGAACTTTCTTGTCTAGAAGTTCAGCACTTCATGTACCTGACTTTTGCACTCGTTGTACATCGCTCTGGATAACAGCGTCTGCTAAATGCCATGTAATGTAATGTAATGAGTCATCATTCATAGCTTTTTTTTTTACCTTTATCAACATTACGCAGTGGGTGGAGTGGAGTCAGGCTCAGAGCTGAGGGTGAAGTTACACTTTAGCTGAAGCTCTTGACCTGTATCTGTGCGAATGGGTGAGTGAGGTACAGGTGTTCCTAGTAAAGTTAGAATGGTGTAAAAGCCTGGTTCATATGAATAGTGTGTGTGTACGCAGTGTACATTCAGTGGTTGTGAGTCTGCCTAAGTGAAGAGATGGTTGTGGTTTCAAATCCCACAATAGGACCAATCCTCAGATCCACTCTTAGAGCCTTTAGTACAACTCTTAAACCCTCAAATGCTCAGCTTTGTGTTCGGATTAGATTCTGTCTGGCTTAGATAACTGTGTGTGTGTGTGTGTAAATAATAACTTCTTGACCCCCGAGAGCCCTCAGTATAAGCCAACAGTGCCATCTGTGCCCTGCTGCTCTGGTGCCTGCACTAAACCGTCTGGAGTTATCCAATTAGTGCCGATTCATTTGCTCTAAACATGTCCTAAATAACGAAATATTATTTAAAAGTCAATAAAAGCTCCAAAAGCCACAGTGAGAGGGCCGACAGCGCGGCTCCTCGTAACAGCAAGCGCTCTTTCCACTGCAGCTCCAGTTAAATGGGAAATGCATATTCACCACAACAGAGGCACAAGTGCATCCAGCTAAATAAACTCATTTAGCACACAATCCACACACACAAATAAGAAGTCAGTCTGTACGATGTCAATTCCCAGGTGTGTCTGAAGACCTGCTGACGGCTATTTCGGTCTGAAATACAAAAAAGAGCGAACGGAAAAAAAAAGAGAGATGGAGAAAAGGAACGGAAAAAGGAGGAACGGAAACAAAGCTAAATATAGTCTGATGCGACATTCCAGAAGAGAATAATACTCTTTCCTGCAGCCTGAACGCACGCACACACACACACTTCTATACAAAATAAACCTTTCAGTTTGTATTTTAAACCTTCACACTATACACACACCAACTGAACAGCCATGCTAGCCAACAAAGTTCATTTTCTAACGGTTTTATAAAGTTCATAGCCGTTTCGTTTTCCGTCTATACGTTTAATTTGTGCTGAAAGAACATTTGGGTTGGTCCAGTTCCACCTCGGCTCCTCCGGAATTCGCGCTCTGCTGCTGATAAGAGCTGAGTTACAGAGAACAGAGAACAACAACAAGCGTGTGATTCTTCACGTGGCCAGGCGCTGACCTTCAGCAAGACTGAGAGCAACAGGAGGAGTGGGAGGCTGCGAGACACTGAAAAGTGGGAATGGTAGTAAAAGAGAAAAAAGAAAACAGCAGGAGGGGAGAAAGAGAAACAATGCGATAGGAACACGCAAATGTTCAGGTCCCACCCAAAAAAAAAAAAAAAAACACACAAAACTTCAGGATGATTTGCTCAAGCTTTCCAGGAAAGAATGCTACGTACAAAACAGAAGAGACGGGGAAAAAGACAGACAGAGAACAGAGAGAAACAGAGCATCTTCTTCTTACAGACTTTCTAAAAGCTGTACATTTTGCAGTAGGACTGGGTGAAAAGACAAAACTGTAGTGTTACGATATTTGACAGTATTACACAACATGTATGTTTAGTGTCGTTACAATTAAATCGGGAACAAATTAACAATACAGCAGCGCAAAAAAAGATTGTGTGTGTTAATCAATTGTAAAACCATGCAAGGATAAAAACACGACTAGGTACGCTGTTCGAGAAAAAAAAAAAATCAACTAGTGCTGGCCAATCAGAAGTGTGCTGTTATCATAAAAAATAAACCAGAACGCCAAGGACGTAGCAGCTCATCTGGCCTGCCATCAAACAACCCTGACTACTAAAACATCAAACAGAAGCTGGAGCCTATCCCAGCTGACTACGGGCGAAAGGCGGGGTACACCCTGGACAAGTCGCCAGGTCATCACAGGGCTGACACATAGGCCGAATCCCATTTCACCCCTTGGACCAACCCCTTGGACCAACCCCTTGGCCCTTCCCCTCCATTTTGCGCGTTCACGTGAAGGGGTAGGGGTATCCCAATCCCAGTTAACGCGGAGGGGTAGGGGAAGGGGTAGGGCTTCTGTACCCCTCCAAACGGAGATTTTCCTGGAGCTGACTCCGAACGAAGGGGTTTGAGTGATTTCCCACAATGCCATGCGGATTTCAGCGAGATTTCATGCGGACTTCAGAAAGATGGCGGTTCCCGCGGCGAAAGATTGTCATAAATGTATTTTCTCCATTAATTACGTGTTTTAAGTTGTTATAACCGTTCTATTACTACGTCAATAGTGTTAACTAGCCTATTAACGTTAACGTACTATAACATTAACGTTGTGTGATCGGTTGATGCAATGAAAATTGTGAGCAAAGTTGTTATTTAGCAGTTAGCTCAAGTAATTACAAACAACAGAGGATCTGCTTTTCTGTTGTGTCGTTACGTTAACCAGCTTCCCATCCCTGTGTACTTGAACTAGGGAATCCAGAGGAAACACGCCGCTTGATTCGCTTTCGAGCTGAGAATGAGCAGCGATTTCTGAAATCCAAGCTGCTGCTAAAAAGCTTTGGGAGTGAGTATTGTTTTCGGTTGCTTGACTGCGTACGTTTTGTTCTGTTATTCTCACTTTTATTGTTTACATGAGTGTTCTGACACCTCATTCTGTCGGATGTGGTGCACGAAGCGCCAAAGATGTCCCATTCAGTGGTGTTAGTTAACAAATCACACCCTACATTAGCTTGCTCTTCACAGTGTTTACATCACTCCTCATATTTATGATACAGGACGCTGATCAAGGAGCTTGGCCTGGAGGGAAAGGTGACCTCCCAGCAAGCATCAAAAAAGTGGGAGAACTTGAAAAAGAAGTATAAGGTATGTGGGCAGCAATGTCGTTCTAGTAGATGGATGAATGTATTATTTAAATGATTTTCAGTTAGCCCAGGACACAGTGATCACAACAGCAGCAGACGGCATTTCAGCAGAGATTTCTGGTTCTGCCTCTGGCTCTGACTGTAGCGGCTGGTCGCAGCCAATGACGCATTTGGTCGCGTTTTGCTAACGTAAACGCTGACGGAGGTACGCGATGACGTATGCGATCGTTGACGGGCTATCCCAATACGTAGGGGTTGAATTTCAAGCCCTATCCCTTGTAGCTCAGTTTCAAGGGGAAGGGGAAGGGGGAGGGGTAGAAATTAGAATTGGGATTGGGCCATAGACACAGACAACCACTCACACCTACGGTCAATTTAGAGTCACCAGTTAACCTAACCTGCATGTCTTTGGACTGTGGGGGAAACCGGAGCACCCGGAGGAAACCCACACGGACACGGGGAGAACATGCAAACTCCGCACAGAAAGGCCCTCGCCGGCCACGGGGCTCGAACCCGGACCTTCTTGCTGTGAGGCGACAGCGCTAACCACTACACCACCGTGCCGCCCGCAGAAGGTCTCGTTCTTTCAAATAAAACAGTCAGAACTGAAATCCATTGAGAACTGAGGGAGGAGACACGATTTAACTGTCAACAAAGTTGTAAACAAATTGTTTACAACAAGAAAATCAACAAACAAATGACCAGGTTTTGTTCCTCGAGGGAAGCTCTACCCAAAGCATCGATCAGAACTGAAATCGGGTCAGAACTGCGAGAGGAGATCCAATTCTAATGAGAAGTCCCAAAATTCACCAAGGTGACCTCATTAGCAGTTTGTTAGCAAAAGTTTGACAATACAGCGACCAAGTTTTGTCCAGAATGACAAGTTCTTTCAAATGAAACGATCAGAACTGAAATCTACTGAGAATTGTGGGAGGAGATACGATTTAACTGAAAATAAAGAAAGTTGTCAACAAATTGTTTACAACAGGAAAATCAACAAACAAATGACCAAGTTTTGTTCCTTGTGGGAAGATCTACCCAAAACATCAATCAGAACTGAAATTGGATGAGAAATGAGAGAGGAGATACAACTCTAGAGAGAGGCCTGGAAAATTAATTAATTTGGGCTAATTACTAACTCGTTAGCAAAAAATTGACAAAACGACCAAGTTTTGTGCGGAGTGATGAGTTCTTTCAAACAAAGCAATCGGAACAGAAATCTGTGGAGAACTGACAGAGGAGATACGATTTAACTGAATTGTGGACGACGGATGGACGACAGACACCACGCTACGGCAACAGCTCATCGGCCTTATGGCCAGATGAGCTAATAACAACAGGATGGTGTGTGGTGGCCTGCTGCAAAGCGGAGTTTATTCTTGGGTTTCAGTCACGTGACTTTTCTTAGCGATTTCACTTCTGGTGAAACAGCTGGTGGTCGAGCAAACCAAAACAGCTGCTGTAGTGCAAACAACTAGCGATAAGTTATCAGAGTACGCTCGTAATCTAGAATCCACTGCTGGCTTTAGATATATTCATTAGATTGCTATGTGCAATGGAATCGACCCCTACAGTCTGGGAAAGAAGGATTTGTCATACGAGCTCGAAAACTACCCTTCAGTCGAGTTCCCCGACATCTCGAACTATCTGGTGTTGCAGACGTCCTTCTACACCGCAAAACAGACGAAAGCATGGAAGCTTACAACTTTTTTGTATGTGGCTGGGTAAAGGACCTCGCGATCAAGTCACTGCCGAATGAATCCTGTATTGTTTTTGCCCGTCTAAGTATGTTTTTTTTTTAAGATGTTTTTTTGGGCTTTTTTTTTCACCTTTATTATTGGATAGGACAGTGTAGAGACAGGAAACAAGCGGGAGAGAGAGACGGGGAGGGATCAGGAAATGACCCCGGGCCGGAATCAAACCCGGGTCGCCCGGACCCCCATCCACCCGAGCCACGACGCCCCCGTAAGTATGTTTTTTTTTAAGCTTTTTGTTCACGTCTTTACAACGAAGCGCTGCAAGTTGAAGTGTAAACAAACAGTTCAGTTGGTTCTCACTTGTGTTGGCTCTTATCTCTCAGGTAAATCATTCACAAAGATCATCAGAAACCCCTTTAAAGACCTGGATCTTAGTTAAACAAGACGGAGAAGTGATCACGGCGCATTGTAACTGTACGGCTGGGGAAGAATTTTGTCGCGACCTTCATGCATATGGACTTTGTGAGGAGAAAACAAAGAAACAGCTGGGGACTTTAGCACTTCGGGACTAAAAAAGTACCATAAAATAACGACACGTAGCAAGAAAAGTACTTGGAAAATGCTAGCGATAGCTGAGAGGGAAATACAAACCTTTCACCAAGTGATCACTGCAAACTCGAGCATGCTTCGACTCGGCTCCCTTCGATTTCAGTGAGGGGTTCAAAAGCCACCTTTCTCGACGTCTGTTTGTGAAATCCTGTGTTCGTTCACCATTTTTTATTAGTTCACGGGGAACCCTGAAGAAACTTTGATCAGTTTCACAGTTTGATCGATTCGAACAACCTAAAACAACGCAAGCGTGAGGCGTTTTTCATGCGAGCAATGCACCTTCTCCGTACAAACGCTTTGTCAACTGAGCTTTGGTAGACCACCAGCTAAAGTTTTAAATAACTAATGAGGCGGATGTGACGGCACATGAACATACATGTCAGCCTATAAGGAATGTCCGTATTTTATACGGATTTGATTCAATAAACGTAGTATACGGGCGTATAAATAAAGTTATACGGATTCTTTAAAAAAACTTCAATATTTATTTAGAGCTATAATCAATTCCCACGATGATAAACGTACTGTACACCACAGACAGCCAGTAAAGAGTCTTATGAAATCGCACGTTATCTTGTGGTAGCGAGACTTCGTTCCACTTTTGATCATGCGCACACCGCATTGCGAGAATCCCGCCAACCGTGAAGTCATAGACATATAAACATAGACGCCGCCTTCTGCGTAGAATCATACGTTATCCTCGCCGCCATATTGGATGTGGCAAAGTGGAGATTCTTCAGCCGTCTCTGGTATAGCGTCTAGACAGTAGCCGAGAATAAAGATGCCTCATTCATGCGCTGCGTTTAACTGTACCAACAGGTTTACCGTCCAAACGAGATCACATGGGATTACCTTTCACAGGTGAGACTGGAAAAATACTTTGTATTCATTCTGAAGGTTTATTGTTATTAATATTGAATAAAAAGTAACTGGGATATATCATTGCTAATTATCATTCAAATTTGAGGTAAATTATTTTAATTTGCATCTTATACGGATTTTATAAGGGAAATACGGATTTTGGAGGTTGGTTATACCAGGGTCTCTGCACATTTCTGACCAGCAAAAATAATACTTTTTAAGACCATTTTAAGACCACTGAGTACAAAAAATAAGACCACTACCGCGGAACAAATACGTACAGTAAAAAAAAAAGCACACTCTAGGTTAAGTTCAAAGCATTTTTTTTAATAAATAAGTGCATCTTCTGCAGAACCCACAGTATTTCTGCCTTCAGCGTAGCGGTTGGGGCGAATGCCGCAAAAGCACTTGTGCTGGGACCCGGAGACGCTAAAGCTGGCGTTGCACTTTTTGTGACCGTAGAGGCGAACATTGGCATGGGGACTGTTGTTGCCCGACTAGCAGCATAGCGCATATGCTTTTCCCCTTTCGAGTGAGCGTCAAGGGCTTTACAGCCCATTGTTGTTAACTTGATGTCTTTCCGACATACCTTACATCTCGCTTCATATTCTGAAGTTGCTGTTGTTAGCCAACTTTTGTATTTTGGCTCCTCAAGCCACTTCTTACTAAACTTACACTTCCCCATCTCCGCTCATGTTCAAGTTCAACCACTTCTTCCTCGTCTGCTCTACTCTCAATGGTTCTACTACATGGATAAAAGAACACACTGCCCCCTGTGGCGTGGTTCCTGCGCTATTAGAACTAGTGCTAGACACACAACGGCTCTTGCGCTACTTGTTCAGCATCTTGATAACAAACGACGCTGGTTGAATAAATAACGTTAGTGCGGAAAAAAAATCCAGACATATGTTTTTTTTTTCATTTACCGTAGGCTACCCGGATGAAATTTAATACCTCCCATGTGAAATTTAATACCATAGCTCAAAAAATAGCGAAATATAATGCTTTTTAAGACCTTAAAAAACACATATTAAAAATAAGACTTTTTAAGACTTTTTAAGGATCCGCGGAAACCCTGTTATACAGGTTTGATTGACCAAAGGTTGACATGTATGCATGAAACCCAAGAATATCCCTTTCACACAGCCTGTTCAGGGTGGGAATATTACACCTTTATTAAGTCTTGCGTTCTATTTAAAACGTCCGAATGTGGAACTTGGGGTTGGTGTTGTTCTATGTCTGAGCTAGAATGAGTGACAGTAACAGAACTGGAATCGACATCTGTGTAAAAGGGACAGCCGACACGGCAGGATTTTAAATCCTGAAATTGATGTGGAGTTTATAATACAAGTCACTGTGTATGTTGTTACTCTACAGCGATTCGAGCCAGCACATTAATAAACACCTTCCATCCAGAATGAGTGTCACAGAAACCTGATCAATACCTTCTGAGCAATCAGAATCAAGAATTCAACAGCGCTGCGGTATAAATGTCAATAATCGACATGATCAGCATTGTTTGCGTTGAATCTTGAAACTACCCTCATGACTCAGGATAAGCATTTTGTTGATAAGCAATTGTTTCAAAGCATTTTCCACACAAATAACAGTAAAAACGATATGTATGGCACAAAAACATGACTTTTTACGCACTGTGTGTCTGTGTGTGTACGTAAGAGTGTGTATGCACCGTTACAGCCCACACACACCACCACATCCCACACTTAAATTTAATTTCATGTCACAACATCCTCATGAGGTGCTGCGTTACCACCGAAATGCTTTACTCGCTACACTATACTGTACGTGGCCAAAAGTTTGTGGACACCTGACCATCTCACCCATACATGAGCCTTCCACAACGTTAGAAGCACAAAGTTGTCTGGGATGTTTTTGTATGCTGTACCATTACAGTTTCCCTTCACTGGAACTACAGGCCCAAAGTTATTCCAGCATGAAAATATTCCTGTCCACAAAGCGAGCTCCAGGAAGACATGGTTTGCCGAGGATGGACTGGAAGACCTTGCGTGTCCTGCACAGAGCCCTGATCTCAACCCCATTGAACACCTTTGGGATGAACTGGTTTCTGTCGCCTCACTGTAACGCCACATAGTTAGTGACTGCACATAGTCATGAGCGACAAAATCATTTTGTACTGCTTAAATGACTATTTTCCGAGAGAGAGAGACAGAGCTTTCTATTTTACACCTTGCAGGCATAATTAAAGTTTAATAAAACTCAAATTTGACCCCCTTTGCTGCTCACCTTTCAAAATTCAACCACTGAGACACTGCATGAAAAATTGTAAAAAAATAAAAATTTCGGATAACTACTTAAAGAAAATATGCATTTTAAATACTGCTATAATAAGAAATCTCATCTCATTATCTCTAGCTGCTTTATCCTGTTCTACAGGGTCGCAGGCAAGCTGGAGCCTATCCCAGCTGACTACGGGCGAAAGGCGGGGTACACCCTGGACAAGTCGCCAGGTCATCACAGGGCTGACACATAGACACAGACAACCATTCACACTCACATTCACACCTACGCTCAATTTAGAGTCACCAGTTAACCTAACCTGCATGTCTTTGGACTGTGGGGGAAACCGGAGTACCCAGAGGAAACCCACGCGGACAACATGCAAACTCCACACAGAAAGGCCCTCGCCGGCCACGGGGCTCGAACCCGGACCTTCTTGCTGTGAGGCGACAGCGCTAACCACTACACCACCGTGCCGCCCCTTATAATAAGAAATATGGTGTGATTTTTTTCACATTTTGAAATGATAGTCTCGAGCTTTTGGACTTTAAAGTAGTGTATAACGTTTATAAGCGACAAATACTGAGCTGGATGGCAGTTTTGTTTAAGGAAACATTCTTGCATTTTTTTTTTACAGAATTGTCGTGAAGCATACACTGTAACGAACTCCTTGGCGGACGTCCAAATACTTCATTATACTGAAAAGTTCATAATACTGAAATGGACCCACTTGTCACATCAAACACTCACTCTTACATAAAAGAAGACCAACTCTGTGTAATTTAGATTTATGCTTAATTCACTTACATATTTACAAAGTAAAGGAAATAAGTCACATTTGCTGTTGTTTGCTTGCCGCATCTTCTTTCTTTTCAGCCCATCATGTTGATTGCAGTTATGGATGAAGTCTTGGCACTCTTTTGCTTTAAAAGTTGAAATTTATCTGCAGGACAGCCCTGAATTGGTTCAAGTCCTATCTCTCCGGTCGCTCTTTCCAGGTTACTTGGGCTGGTATAGTATTGGCACCACACCCACTTCACTGGTGTCCCCCAAGGTTCAGTCCTTGGTCCGCTTCTCTTCTCGCTCTACACCCAGTCTCTTGGCCCAATTATCTCTGCTCAAGGTCTATCCTACCCCTGCTATGCTGATTACATTCAATTGTTTCTCCCTTTTCCTCCTTCTAACACACAGGTCTCCGCTCGCATCTCTGCTTGCCTGCGTGACATCCAGAGCAGGATGTACAACCATCACCTGAAGCTTACGGTAACTAAGGCAAGATGGAGGTGATCTATATTCCTGCTCCATCCTCTCCATCCCTGGACTTTGTTATCTCCCTGAGGGACATTCTTGATATCACCTTCACTCAGCGCGAAGAACCTAGGGATGGCGTTTGACAACAGACTCTCTTCTCTGGCAAACACTGCTGCAGTGACCCGGACGTGCAAATTCTTCCTTTACAACATTCGAAGGATCCACCCCTTCCTCACCACCTATTCCACTCAGCTCCTGGCCCAAGGGCTGATCTTCTCCTGCTTGGGCTACTGCAAATCTCTCCTCACCAGCTTCCCAGTATCTGCCATCAGACCCCTGCAGCTCATCCAGAACACTGCAGTCCGCCTGGTCTACAACCTCCTTTGTTCCTCCCATGCTACCCCTCTGCTCGCTGCCCTTCACTGACTGCCTGTGGCAGCTTGCATGAAATTTAAGATGTCAGTGCGAGCTTACCAGGCAGTCAAGGGGTTAGGTCCAGCATACCTCCAAAGTCTGATCCAACCCTACATGCCAGTCAGACCCTTATGCTCCGCTGCTACTGGTCACCTGGCCCCTCCTCCTCTCTGCTCCTGCCCAGCCTGCTCAAGACTGCTGTCTGTGCTGGCTCCCTGTTGGTGGAATGACCTTCCGATTGAGGTCAGAAATGCAGACTCCCTGACCACCTTCAAGCACAGACTGAAGACTCACCTCTTCAGGCTGTAGCTCTCCCCTGCTTCCCTGACCACTGTGTAACTGCATAGCGGTCTTGACCAACCTAGGCTCTGTACTGTCTGTTGGGGTTTTTATTTTTCTCTGTTTAGTTGTACATCCCCGATTCCAAAAAAGTTGGGACAAAGTACAAATTGTAAATAAAAACGTAATGCAATAATTTACAAATCTCAAAAACTGATATTGTATTCACAATAGAACATAGACAACATATCAAATGTCGAAAGTGAGACATTTTGAAATTTCATGCCAAATATTGGCTCATTTGAAATTTCATGACAGCAACACATCTCAAAAAAGTTGGGACAGGGGCAATAAGAGGCTGGAAGAGTTAAAGGTACAAAAAAGGAACAGCTGGAGGACCAAATTGCAACTCATTAGGTCAATTGGCAATAGGTCATTAACATGACTGGGTATAAAAAGAGCATCTTGGAGTGGCAGCGGCTCTCAGAAGTAAAGATGGGAAGAGGATCACCAATCCCCCTAATTCTGCACCGACAAATAGTGGAGCAATATCAGAAAGGAGTTCGACAGTGTAAAATTGCAAAGAGTTTGAACATATCATCATCTACAGTGCATAATATCATCAAAAGATTCAGAGAATCTGGAAGAATCTCTGTGCGTAAGGGTCAAGGCCGGAAAACCATACTGGGTGCCCGTGATCTTCGGGCCCTTAGACGGCACTGCATCACATACAGGCATGCTTCTGTATTGGAAATCACAAAATGGGCTCAGGAATATTTCCAGAGAACATTATCTGTGAACACAATTCACCGTGCCAACCGCCACTGCCAGCTAAAACTCTATAGTTCAAAGAAGAAGCCGTATCTAAACATGATCCAGAAGCGCAGACGTCTTCTCAGGGCCGAGGCTCATTTAAAATGGACTGTGGCAAAGTGGAAAACTGTTCTGTGGTCAGACGAATCAAAATTTGAAGTTCTTTATGGAAATCAGGGACGCCGTGTCATTCGGACTAAAGAGGAGAAGGACGACCCAAGCTGTTATCAGCGCTCAGTTCAGAAGTCTGCATCTCTGATGGTATGGGGTTGCATTAGTGCGTGTGGCATGGGCAGCTTACACATCTGGAAAGACCCCATCAATGCTGAAAGGTATATCCAGGTTCTAGAGCAACATATGCTCCCATCTAGATGACGTCTCTTTCAGGGAAGACCTTGCATTTTCCAACATGACAATGCCAAACCACATACTGCATCAATTACAGCATCATGGCTGCGTAGAAGAAGGGTCCGGGTACTGAACTGGCCAGCCTGCAGTCCAGATCTTTCACCCATAGAAAACATTTGGCGCATCATAAAACGGAAGATACGACAAAAAAGACCTAAGACAGTTGAGCAACTAGAATCCTACATTAGACAAGAATGGGTTAACATTCCTATCCCTAAACTTGAGCAACTTGTCTCCTCAGTCCCCAGACGTTTACAGACTGTTGTAAAGAGAAAAGGGGATGTCTCACAGTGGTAAACATGGCCTTGTCCCAACTTTTTTGAGATGTGTTGTTGTCATGAAATTTAAAATCACCTAATTTTTCTTTTTAAATGATACATTTTCTCAGTTTAAACATTTGATATGTCATCTATGTTCTATTCTGAATAAAATATGGAATTTTGAAACTTCCACATCATTGCATTCCATTTTTATTTACAATTTGTACTTTGTCCCAACTTTTTTGGAATCGGGGTTGTACTTTGTCAGCGCATTTGTATGGTAGCTTTGTTTTCCTTGGTTGGTTGCTAATTGTTGGTACTTCAACAGAATATTACACTAGGTGTTATTCTGTCACTTGTACATTTGGCACTAAAACTTTCTTATCTAGAAGTTCAGCATTTCTTGTACCTGACTTTTGCACTTGTTGTACATCGCTCTGGATAACAGCATCTGGTAAATGCCTGTAATGTAATGTAATGAGATTGAATTGTTCAGGATACCATATCCTTTAGACAAATTCGTTGCTTTCTCTCCACGCTTTAGATGGTCCAGGATATGAAGTTTGTCTTCAATGGTGTCACATCCGAGCACGCACAATGGCACACCTCGAACTGCTTCTCACATACAGCACCATTAAGACTAATTACCATGCGCCTGTTTCGGATTAGAGCACAATCTCAGCGCACACTTATAAGGACTTTCACTACATGCAGACTTTGTAAAGTATACGCGCTGTACCTTGTGTCTCATATTACCAAGCCATATGTTGCACTGTGTTGATATTCTGGTTTCTGACTGTGTTTTGTATTTTTGATTTTGCCCTTTGTCTCCACCGTTGATATCCTGTCTGTGCCTTGCTTGACCATGGTCTGTTTCTCGACACTGATTTTGATCACTGATTTGGATCTGTTTGCCAGCATGTTTTTAAATAAAACTCTTCCAGCGATTACATCCATCTATCGCCTGCATTTTCTAACAGACGGAGAGTATCTTAGGCTTATGAGTAGCCATGACAACAATGGTTATGGAGTAAAGACTTGAGTAAAACTGCATTCAGCTCATACAATAAAGTCATTTTAAGGGATTTTTGAAGTCAAGGATCACCGTTCTCGAAAACTGTTAGTGATCGACACCTAAGCGAGACTAGTTAAGCCTTTGTTTTATGATGTTAAAGGAACAGTCCACCATATTTCCATAATGAAATATGCTCTTACCTGAATTGAGACGAGCTGCTCCGTACCTGTCCGAGCTTTGCGCGACCTCCCAGTCAGTCAGACGCAGTCAGACGCGCTGTCACTCCTGTTAGCAATGTAGCTAGGCTCAGTATGGCCAATGGTATTTTTTGGGGCTGTAGTTAGATGCGACCAAACTCTTCCGCGTTTTTCCTGTTTACATAGGTTTATATGACCAGTGATATGAAACAAGTTCAGTTACACAAATTGAAATGTAGCGATTTTCTATGCTATGGAAAGTCTGCACTATAATGACAGGCGTACTAACACTTTCTGCGTGCTTCGGCAGCGCATTGATACGGAGCTCAGATATCAATGCGCTGCCAAAGCGCGCAGAAAGTGTTAGTACGCCTGTCATTATAGTGCGGACTTTCCATAGCATAGAAAATCGCTACGTTTCAATTTGTTTAACTGAACTTGTTTCATATCACTGGTCATATAAACCTATGTAAACAGGAAAAACGCGGAAGAGTTTGGTCGCATCTAACTACAGCCCCAAAAAATACCGTTGGCCATACTGAGCCTAGCTACATTGCTAACAGGAGTGACAGCGCGTCTGACTGCGCCTGACTAACTGGGAGGTCGCACAAAGCTCGGATAGGTATGGAGCAGCTCATCTCAATTCAGGTAAGAGCATATTTCATTATGGAAATACGGTGGACTGTTCCTTTAACACGTATCATTAACTTGACTGCGGACTTGATTACTTATTCTTTGTCTCTGGGGGAAGAGGAGCGCATGACTCAATCATGTTCTTTTGAAGTCTTCAACTCACCGTCATGAAAGAAGGGGGATACGAACTTAGTTCATTATATGCGAAAGTTCAAAGTAAACGAGTTTGTTATAATGAGGCTACAGTGTAGTGAGAAAACACACAAATAAGGCTACATCCACACGACAACGGCAACGAGATGTTATTTAAAAAAATATTGCATCCAAATGGGCAACGATCAGTAAAATATCAGGTCCATATGGCAAAGCAACGCTTGCTGAAAACGATGCAATATACATGCCACACCTCTAGGGGTGCTGTAAGACGGTTCCTTCGGAGACACCAGAACAATAGAAGAAGTAAGGACGCATGTGCATAAACTATTATGCGCGAGACTTCATATTAGCCACAAAGTCAGAAAAATCTGTTCGTAAAATTACATTATAATGACCAAATACAATGAAAAGTATTTTTCCAGTCTCACCTGTGAAAGGTAATCCCATGTGATCTCGTTTGGACGGTAAACCTGTTGGTACAGTTAAACGCAGCACATGAATGAGGCATCTTTATTCTCCGCTTTGACCCATCCAATATGGCGGCGAGGATGACGTATGATTCTACGCGGAAGGCGGCGTCTTTAATGGTCCGGAATAAATTGAATGCTACACATTGATGGATTAATTTGTTCTTCTACGCCCTTTTTGAGGAATGTATTGTAGGACTTAAACCAACATCTGAAGAGGTGAGATCGCTCCTTTTTTTCCCCTATTTTTGCTGGCGGGATTGACTCTGCCCTAAGGGCTATTTTCTCTCTCTCTCTCTCTCTCTCTTTGCACCATTACACAATAAATATTCACAGTGAAAATATTTTGTAAGCGCGTTTCATGAACCAAGTTATAGGATTTGTTGACAACTCGCATCGAGTTCGTTACACTTCTACCCGGCGTGAAGCACTCATAGTCATGTGGTTGTGATGTCATCGTAAACAAATCCGTTCTACTCATCCAGACGACTTCGCAACGGCAACATTGCCAGATCTTTCCACTCTGGAACCCGTTCTCAAAAGATTGCGTTTTGGGGCACCCAAAACGCCGGTGCCGTGTGGACACCAGGCCGAAACGATAAACAATTGTATCGGATTCACCTGAATCCGTTGCCGTGTGGACAGGGCCTAAATCTCCAGACGGGAATTATTGTGTGCTGGACACATTCTAGAAACATAAACTATACAGACTAACTACATGCAGGCACACATACTATAGATTTGAGATCTGACAATTAGGCATGTAACGATTGACCCTGTTCATGATTCAATTTGATTTTCTCATGATCTTTTTGGGAAAAAAATTAAATGAAGAAAACGTTATTACCAAAACATGCAACTTTATTTTCCTATTCTTTACCACCTTAAATATTCTTTTTGCTAAGTTAAAAAAAACAACAACTTTTGTTTCATTTTCTTAATAACCAACAATAATTATTTACTGAAATTTGTAAAGGTTGGAGTAAAATATAATAGACAATTAACTAAATATTC
Source organism: Neoarius graeffei (assembly GCF_027579695.1). Classification (NCBI taxonomy): domain Eukaryota; kingdom Metazoa; phylum Chordata; class Actinopteri; order Siluriformes; family Ariidae; genus Neoarius; species Neoarius graeffei. The sequence goes on along the minus strand of NC_083575.1, from coordinate 77,498,039 downwards.
ATTTTATTACAAATCAAAAACATTAATAACAAATAGAACTTTTCTTAATAAACCTTTATGAATATTTGTACTACATCCATTTACTTCTCTTTTCTTTAGCTTTCAGCAGTCAGTAAAAAGAGAGCTCTGTTAGCTTCTTGTTAAATGTATTTGTATAATCATACAACAGCTCTTTCCCAATTTAGATCTGTTTTTTGTGTTTTCATGCCATTAGAGCTGTGTTACTTCCACTGACGGTAAAGTCACATGCATTCTCGCTATTGTATGTTATGTCTAAATAATGCAATTACAGTCAAGAAAAACTAAGATATTATGCAGCCTGATAATAATCACAATTATTTTTTATTTCAATTTGAATTGTCATAAATTAGTATCATGATTTATCATCACACAACATATCACATGCTGTCTCATGATATATTTAACAGTTATTCCATGAAATCGAGTCGTGCATGAGCTGATAGCTGATGAGGTGTGTAGCACTGAGTTGGCTATAAGTCATGTATGTCGAGATTGAGAGGAATAGCTGTTTTATTCTATCCACATTCACTGGATTTTGAGAAACAGAGCATTTTTATTTTTTGCAAATTCTATAAATAAAAACTTCATACGGGGCGGCACGGTGGTGTAGTGGTTAGCGCTGTCGCCTCACAGCAAGAAGGTCCTGGGTTCGAGCCCCGGGGCCGGCGAGGGCCTTTCTGTGTGGAGTTTGCATGTTCTCCCCGTGTCCACGTGGGTTTCCTCCGGGTGCTCCGGTTTCCCCCACAGTCCAAAGACATGCAGGTTAGGTTAACTGGTGACTCTAAATTGACCGTAGGTGTGAATGGTTGTCTGTGTCTATGTGTCAGCCCTGTGATGACCTGGCGACTTGTCCAGGGTGTACCCCGCCTTTCGCCCGTAGTCAGCTGGGATAGGCTCCAGCTTGCCTGCAACCCTGTAGAAGGATAACGCGGCTAGAGATAATGAGATGAGAAAAACTTTATACAAAACGTCCGACAAAATCATTTCTGCTTAGAATGTAAACAAACCGGCGAAATAACAGGAGCAATTTGTGAAAAATATGATAATAATAAATCTTGAAAAATAAAAATGATACATTCTTACCATCAAATACTTTTATTCCATATTTTGTTGCTTTTTTGTATTTTTGGGGGTTTTGTTTTCGAGTAGAGTTTTTATTTCGTCCTCGGTTGGTTCAGCAACACGCTCCGCCATTTTGTTTTTCTCTACTCACGGTATATGAGCTGATAGCCTAGTAGTAGCGTAGCCAATCAGAGCGTGCGATTGCTCATATCCAGTGAATGTGGATAGAATAAATAGGTTTATAACCCTATGCACTGAAGTCATGTTCATTACAGCTGTATTTGTAATAGACTGTTATTTTAATCATCAATCTCCAACAAGCCTGTGCTCACACTACATGGTGACTAAAATTACATGGACAGCTCATGTCGTTGTCTGGTTTTGACTTCCTTCTCTTTTTGCTTGTGTGATGGGTGAGACTTGAGCATGTGAAATGTGAGTCGATGAGCAAAATCCTGCAGCTTTTATTGACTGGTATGACCACAGTCTAGTCTAAAATGGTTGTCCAAAATAAAACACCAATACCATTAATCATTTAACATTTTCACTTTAAAAAATTGCAGAAACTAATTTTCTGTCCTATAACAATCATCATTCTAATGAGACCTCACTGCATCCTTAGGAGATTTCATCAGTGCTGTAGTCGAGTCACTAAACCTTGGGTCCGAGGCCAGTCTCGAGTCCCCAGTGTTCAAGTCCGAATCAAGTCCAAGTAGTTAAAAAAAAATTTCAAGTCGAGTCCGAGAACAACACTCCATCCGTACCATTTGACGGTGGCTGTTTTAGCGCCATTAACATTAGTTTGTTCCTGAACATGACGTATGAACAGGTGAATGTGCTTCTCTTTATCAGGGAGTGTGAAGTATTCTGTCAGAGATGGTTGGGAGACGGATGTAAGTGCAGAAGGTGTGTTTATTAATACAAGTGAAGACAGATAAACAATCCAGAATGGCAGGCAAAATCGTAAAACAGTGAAACAGGCAATCGGTCGAGTGAGGCACAAACAGGCTATCGTAGACTCGGCAGAATAAAAAATGAGAAACAGGAAATCAGGGATCAGGAAACCAAACAGGGAAATAAGGCTCGGTAATGTGTCAGCAGCGCAACTCAATACTTCGCAAAGTAAGTGTGGTTTCACTGTTTTTATATCGGCGCGCTGATTGCGCTTTAATCCTGTGCAGGTGTGAGTCGTTTATGGCGCATGCGCGAGAGTCCGCTTGGCATGCGTTGTCCGGAGCGCACCCGAGAGTTTATCTGATGCACGCGCCAAGGCACGCAGGTGTGACCCTCTTGCACAAAATTAGTACAAAATTAATGTAGATATAAATAGTTTATGCCAAATTATTATGGCATGTTACAAAATATAAAGGAGTCCTCGTCTCCAATTTAAAAGTCTGAATGTAGTTAATGCATGAGTCCGAGTCCAAGTCCGAGTCATCAGTGCTCAAGTCCAAGTCAAGTCATGAGTCCTTAAAATTAGGGCATGAATCGGACTCAAGTCTGAGTCCTGGACTCGAGTACTACAAGCCTGGATTTCAGTTTGTGCAAAATCACTAAGGGTGTCAATACTTTTGGACATGACAGTCGGTGAAACTGTGGTGGCAGTTAATCACAATTTTCAAATGTAATTTATTTAACACACCCACTTGTTGTCTGTTCCACAAAAATAAAATAAGTAGCAAAAACATGTAACAAGGTGCTAAAGTCTAGTCAGTTTTTTGATTTATTTTTAATTTATTTGAATATCAAAGACACTTATTTAGATTTATAAAAACCTGTAATATTTGCAGAAACGTCTACCATGTGATAATTTTTCACAACACTGATATAATCATTATGTTTCCGATCCCTATTTTGCAGGATTGGTTCTCCTGTGTTGAGGTTCACGACCATCTAAGAGCATCTTCCTGACTTCCTGTCACCGCTAATCATTGTGTGTTTGTGCGTTTATCGATGTACAACGCAAGTTATGGTGTTCCATGCAGGGTAATTACTGTGTTCTTGCTGCCTGTGTAGCACAACCATGACCTTTTCTTTCAGAGACAGAGAGAGAGGGAGAGCCGGAGACAGACCGAGTCGTTTCCTGCTAGTTCAGCAGGAACTCTTTGTGCTTTTCAGATCCGTGTTCCATCACAAATTGTAGTGAGGGTGTGCGCGGGGGCAAAAATATACAAATGTTCAATAAGATACAGGAAAGACTGAGATGGAGACAGGACAATGAGAAAAGGACAGAATGGGACAGACGGAGACGGACTGACTGTCCATCCTGCAGCAGAAAACTGAATTACACTGTCAGGGAAAATATGGTTTGGTAAAATTGAGAGACAGTGTGTGTGTGTGTGTGTGTGTGTGTGTGTGTGTGTGTGTGTGTCAGAGAGAGAGAGAGAGAGAGAGGAAGGAGCACAGGTCAGCAGGAAAAGAACAGATTTGCTGACGTGCTATTTTTCAGTCCACACACCCTTCATAAGGTACGACTACACTGTACGGATTTTAAAAGAGAGAGAGAGAGAGACTAACACTGTTCTTAATGTGAAGTAACACCAGCAAATATGTCCCATAGTATTAACACATCACATGAGACATGCTATCTGTCAAGGTCACACACACACACACTTCAGAGGTGGTGTCCTTTACAAACCTTCACTACAGTTCACCGTTTATTAGAATAGCATGACACTCCCGGGAGTGTACTCGAGTACTTCTTTCCCGTCACTTGTGTTGTTTATTTATACTAGCTGATCAGCTGAGGAGACATTTTATTAAAGACATTAACTAAGACTGAATACATCTTCAAAAACTTTACAAAGCATTTTCTCATCTCATCTCATCATCTCTAGCCGCTTTATCCTGTTCTACAGGGTCGCAGGCAAGCTGGAGCCTATCCCAGCTGACTACGGGCGAAAGGCGGGGTACACCCTGGACAAGTCGGCAGGTCATCACAGGGCTGACACATAGACACAGACAACCATTCACACTCACATTCACACCTACGCTCAATTTAGAGTCACCAGTTAACCTAACCTGCATGTCTTTGGACTGTGGGGGAAACCGGAGCACCCGGAGGAAACCCACGCGGACACGGGGAGAACATGCAAACTCCGCACAGAAAGGCCCTCGCCGGCCACGGGGCTCGAACCCGGACCTTCTTGCTGTGAGGCGACAGCGCTAACCACTACACCACCGTGCCGCCCACAAAGCATTTTATTTAATTTTTTAAAATCCTGTCTCAATCATCATATTCATATAATCCAGAAGTTACTGAATGTGATGAAGGAAAATAACATACACTTTATTGCTTGGAACAGTATTACTCTGATTTCATTATCTTCTTCTCCCTTGTCCAGCACTGTTGCCAGGTCGTGGTCCATGTGGGCCCTATTGATCCACGCCGGATCAGTTTTACGCCGGATGCCCTTCCTGCCACAACCCTCCAATTTCTGGGCTTGGGGAAACAACCAAACACACCTACGGTCAATTTAGAGTCACCAGTTAACCTAACCTGCATGTCTTTGGACTGTGAGGGAAACCGGAGCACCTGGAGGAAACCCATGCGGACACGGGGAGAACATGCAAACTCCACACAGAAAGGCCCCTGTTGGCCGCTGGGCTTGAACTCAGAACCTTCTTGCTGTGAGGCAACAGTGCTAACCACTACATCACCATGCTGCCCAAGAGCACGCTGATTTGAGCGATATTAATCTAAATTTGATTAAATTAACCAAAGAAACATTTCCAGGTACACCTCTGGCCTAAACAATCACTGCTCGATGCAGAGCAGCGCAGATACACATGACACAGAGTTAACTCTCTGGTAGGAAGAATGAAATGCTTACCCATAATCCTCCTGATGCAAATATGCAAATACTCTGGATCCGGTGTCTATCCCAGGAAATACACCTCTGGAGGTGGGATGAGACACCAGTCACTACGCAAACACCATCCATCCATCCATCCATCCATCATTCACTCACTCACATCTGTCCACCTACTGACATGTTTTTGGGAGGTGAGTCCCCAGAGAAAACCCACATGGACATGCAGAGAACATGGATAAACCAGTGAGGATTAAACTGTGGACTAACGCTAGCTTCTGCACCTCTAAGCCACCACTGAAGCTGATGGAAAAGTAAATGATTCAAACCAGTCAAGTCAAAGTTCCTCCCATGCTAGGACCTGGTCTTCCCAGGCAGTCACCCATCCCAGTACTAACCAGGTCCTTAAGGCACCTTGGGCAGCGCAGATCTCCGTTTCAGTAGCCCTCTCGCCTATACAGCTAGGGTTACAGTGGGGGGCTAGTCCTCTGGTAACCGTGAGAGTTTGATTCCCCACTCACATCTGTATTGCAGCCTGCCTTGCCAGAAAGCAGTAGGCATCATTTTATGATGGTCTTTGGTATGACCCAACCATGAGTAGAACTCACGATCTCCCAATCAAGAGGTGGGCACGCTAACCAATAGGCCAGCTCGTGGTGATTCAGACCAGTGTAAATATTTAAAATTTGGCTGCACAGTCCAAAAACTATTGGCTGAAAGTGGGAACTCAAGTGTGACTATCTGTAGCAGTGATGTCTGACATCACGCACAGCTCTTTATTACTGTTCTACTATTGTTTGGACACTTTATCAAATTAGTTTCAGTTCCTCTTTCTCAATTAGTGATGCACTGAGGTGTACATTTTTGGACAAAAACAAAACTAAAGGATTGTCTAAAGCATGGTGCAGTCATCTCGAGCATAATTAACTGGTAAATGTTAATTATACTGGGAAATGTTGTGATTATGAAACATCAATCACAGGTGGAAATTAATTTTAAAAGATGCTCACACTTCCTTTCATATTTCATCATGTCAAATTTCATAATGTAAAATATAACAAAGTCTAGCTGTTTACTACACAGATTATACAGCTGTCTGTGTTACCCCTCTCCAAACTCTGGATTTCAACATCCATATTAAAGACGCAGTGATGGTGTGTCCACTGTGTTTGTGAGCATCACTCCGCAGCATTACCTTTACATTCAACTGGCTCACACTTTCACCCCAAGTGACATAACAGCGAGGCAGAATTCAATCTAAGCCAAGTATGGCTTGATGGCTGAGAACTCAAGGGCCCTACAGTGGCTCTCTGGAAATCCTGGGAACTCTGCAGTCTTACTTTTGCGAGCTTAGAACACAACTGAGCCGAGCTCTCACTACTCCCATGCCACATGAGAGCTACCGCGGCGCTGCAGTGCAAGAAGAAATAGAAATAATTTGACGGTTGGGAACACTTGTGGGCTGTGAGGACATTCCCTACGGATAATTACTTTATTTACTTTCCCATTACTCATCACAATGCATGGGTTTTTTGTTTTTTTCTTTTCAGGAATGCCCACCAGGATTTAGTCAACTAAGGTTAAACCCACTAACCTGAGATGTAAGAATGCTGCATGTGCCCAGAGTCTTCCCATCAACAGTTAAAGGTTAGAGAATCAGGGTATTTACTAGTTCTGTACAAGCTGTTAGACAGAACTGAGAACTTAACAATGCTCCCTGGGTGGCTCTCCAGAACAGGAAGGTATGTGCTGGGCTCCAGCTGCTGGGCATTGGACTGTGTTCAGGCAATCGGGAGTGACTACAATGATGGGAATTGGCTAGAACTAAAACTCAAAGAAAATGGCTACTGGCCATATTTCACTGCATGCCTATAATTTACTCACTATTAGTGTTGCAGCACAAAAACTCTTCTAGGAACAGTGGTTGTTCTTGTTATATGATTTTGCTCAAAACCATTGGCGTTACTGTAGCTTTATGTATCTAAATCATTAGCAAAACATTCCCCGTTACATTTTAAACATTATTCCTCCCTAAATGTGTTTAGTTCTTTCGTAGAGTTAGTAACAGATTGCATAAACACCATTGCTACACTTCAGAAACACCTTTGGCAAAACATCATCATCAGGAAGCTTGAAATGGATCCCTGTTGGACGAGCTTAGGGGCGAGCAGGACTCTAACAAATATCGAGTCAAGCTGTTAAAGCTAGAGTAGGCAATGTTGGAGAACCCAGCAAGAATAAGCTATATTTTGAAAGGATCCAACTGGAGCCACTCCTCTAAAACACATGAATGCGCACTGCCTGACTACTTCTGGAGGATGAGTCAAAGATGCCCCTTTTCCACCAAAGTAGTTCCAGGGCTGGTTCGGGGCCAGTGCTTAGTTTGGAACCGGGTTTTCTGTTTACACTGACAAAGAACTGCCTCTGGGGCCAGAAAAACCGGTTCCAGGCTAGCACCAACTCTCTGCTGGGCCAGAGGAAAGAACCGCTTATGTCAGCGGGGGGGCGGAGTTGTTAAGACCAACAACAATAACAAGACCGCAAAAGATCGCCATTTTTAAGCGACGAGAAACAGCAGCTGTACAAACGCGAAGTCATCCATTATTATTTATTGTTGTTGTTGTTGCTGCTGCTTCTTCCGTGTTGTTTTTGCTTCGATATTCGCGCCAAGGTTTATGCAAGCGTAGCGACGTAACTGACGTATACAGCGACGTAACTGACGTACCGTATACAGCGACGTAACTGACGTATACAGCGACGTAATGACGTGGCTCCCCTTAGCACCGCGAGCTATGGAAAAGCAAACTGGTTCTCAGCTGGCTCGCAAGTTGAACGAGTTGTGAACCAGCACCAGCACTGGCCCCGAATCAGCCCTGGAACTGATTTGGTGGAAAAGGGGTAAGAGAGAGCGAGAGTGTTGGAGGGAGGAGCGCAACACATTGTTGTCATATTCAATGACCTCATGTCTCGTTCGCATGTAAGAAAACACCTAACATTATCATAATGAATGCAAACAATGAACATGGCTATTGTTAGTACTTGAAGAAGAAGCCTTTATTTGTCACATGTACACTCAAGCACAGTGAAATTCCTCTTCTGCATTTAACCCATCTGAAGCAGAGAACACACATATACCCAGAACCGTGAGCAGCTATCCTGCAGCACCCGGGGGGTTAGGTGCCTTGCTCAAGGGCACTTCAGGCATGATACAGAGCCAAGAAGCCTTCATTTATCACACATACACTCAAGCACTGACTTAAGCACACAGTGAAATTTAACCTCTGCATTTAACCCATCTGAAGCAGTGAACTCACACATGCACACACAAGTGAGCAATGAGCACACACACATACCCAGAGCAATGGGTAATTATGCTACAACACCTGGGGGTTAGGTGCCTTGCTCAAGGGCACTTCAGCCCAACCTCAGGCCATGGCTGCCCCATCTTAACCAAACCACATGTCTTTGGACTGTGAGGGAAACCGGAGCACCTGGAGAAAACCCACGCAGACACAAGTAGAACATGCAAACTCCACACAGAAAGGCCCCCATCGGCCACTGGGCTCGAACCCAGAACCTTCTTGCTATGAGGCAACAGTGCTAACCATGACACCACTGTACCACCCTAATAAAGTGGAGGGGAAAGTGCTGTTCGTTCACTCAACTCCCCTCAGATTTTTCCTGCCAGTCCCAGGAGTTCTACTTGCAGTTGGGTCATGCCAAAGACCATCATAAAAATGGTACCTACTGCCATCTGGTGAGGCTCGCCACAATACAGATGTGAGTAGGGAGTCAACCTCTTGCGGTTACCAGAGGACTGACTCCCCACTGTAACCCTAGCTATGTAAGAGGCAAGAGATTGTGGGCTATAGAAACAGAGATTGGCGCCACCTGATGTGCCTTGTGGCATGGGAAGGACTTTGATTTTGACATCTGCCAAGCTTGCATGTTAGTAATAGCTAGCTTTGAAGCTTTAATGATATGTCTGTCTGGCCTTGTGGAAGACTCCGGTCACATGCAATGAGTATAGGGGCAGAATACATAGTTTTCACTGACGTCACGGCATTCCGGGGAACGCCCTCCAGCCGCCATCTTGTGGGGCAAACAAAACGGACCATCGCTATTACCGGCTATGTTATCTCGGACGAATTTATGAAGTTATATAGTCAGTTTTCTAAAATAAAGATCAATGTCGGCAAAATCAAGCAGACAGAAGTATATAGATACATTGGACGACATCTCACGACAACGGTATGCAGCCAAACTGGCCTTGATTGGGGGAATTGACCCCTACGAAGTGGACAAAGATGCATTTTCAAGTGACTATGCAGGGCTGCCATCCATATCGTACCCTGATATTGTGAACTATTTCGTGAATAGTAAAAATGCCTACACACTTGACGACCTCAAAGCATACAAGTCGCTGGAGTCATACAATTATTTTGTCTGTGGCTGGGTCCGTGAAGTCCACCATATAAAAACAAGTGACAGTCGTGTCCTAATTACAGCCAAGGTATGTAAACATTGGAATTTTAGAGCTCTGAACACTGCATATAAATAAGTGTCAAATAGAAACGTGACAAACGAGTGATATTAAGTGTACATTACAATGTAAACGTACACTCAGCGGTTCCAGTTAGGCATTCTCCAGAGATTGTTTACACAATGTTTTGGTTTCCAAAAACAAACTTAAACACAATTGATTGTTTATTTAAACAACTTACCACTTATAAAATGATCGGAGCAGACTTTGCTGTGTTTGGAAGGCTGATAATCCTTGCGGCTGATTCTCGCAAGCCATAGATTTCTCCTTTGTATGCTGAGTTTCTTTGTTTGCTCACCTTCGTGCTCCCGTACAGTGGGAATTCCATAAAAGCTCCGCTTGACGTCATCATCTGACCTATTACGACAGCCGTGAATACAACAGGTGTGCATCCATTGCTAGCTTTAAATAGCCTGCTTGGGTTCTTTTGAAGACTTTGTACTCGCGCGCTACAATGTGTGCTCAGTGACCCGTACGGTAAGCTTGACCCGCAAGATGGCCGCCACTAGGGAATCCCCGACTCTGTGACGTCATGTGCAAACTATGTATTGGGGCAGGTAGGTAGGCAGTAGACAAGCAGGTAGACAATATAATCCCTTCATTCAGACTGAATGACATGCTTGGATGGGCTTTTCATGACTCTGCGACTCCCAAAGATCATAGTTTTTTTTTTTCTTTTGTCAGAAAATGTCTTTTTATTTGCTTTATTCACTGCTGTCGGGATGTAAGGATAATTTCAAGAACACGCTCATTCTAATATGTAGATCATTCACAGGGTGACATGGTGGTGTAGTGGTTAGCACTGTCGCCTCACAGCAAGAAGGTTCTGGGTTTGAGCCCAGTGGCCGGTGGGGGCCTTTCTGTGTGGAGTTTGCATGTTCTCCCCGTGTCTATGTGGATTTCTTCTGGGTGCTCCGGCTTCCCCCACAGTCTAAAGAAATGCTGTTAGGTTAACTGGCTACTCTAAATAGGTATGAATGGTTGTTTCCCAAGCCCAGAAATGGAAGGGTTGCGGCAGGAAGGGCATCTGGCATAAAACTATGCTCCAATTAATATGACATGGATCGATAGGGTCCACATGGCAGTGACCCCACATACATAAGTGGGACAAACTGGAAGGAGTGAGTAACAGATCATTCATAGAGACTAGTATGGTGGACGCTTCATGTAGTCCCTGTGAATGATCCCTTGTGTAAGTCCCTTGCAGACCAAGTCCGAATTTTTGGACGAAGTCACACAGGTCATAAAATACATGTGTTCTTATTAGTGTTTACAGACCAATTTGGTAGAATGGAAAATGATGATCTGACCAATCAAATGAGGTTTCCACAAGCAGAAAAATTCAGCAAGTGGCCTTGAGTACAGCAGCGAGCCTCTGCTATGTGCTGGCGTCACCCGCGTCTGGGAGCTGAGCGGTTATATTTCACACGTGAACACGCAACACAGTGAGCGTTGCTTTCTTTCTTGTTGCCCAACATTCCATCTCCCAGCTTCAACTCTTGAATGTGATTATGAAACTTCCCCTGCTGCAGTCTCTGTTCTAACAACAAGCATACCCCAAACTTTCTCTTTCTTGAGAGCATGTCAATTATATTTCATTATAATAACTATAATTATTATACATACAGGCCACTTTTTCCACAGAATAAAAACATGCATTCTATTCCCTTCTAGTGGGTTTACTGATGGCATGCGATATTGTTATCATATTGCTTATCCTCCATGTATTACTCCTCTCTACCCAATGGAGAACGAGCATGCAATATTGTTATACTATTGCACGTTGTCAAGACAACACGATGTCACACTTCAGAACTGATGTGAAGATCTAATGACAAAACTTTTCTGTTGCACACGCGCACAATCATTTCTTTGAAGGCCGGGAGAGAGAGAAGACGGGGTTAATTCAGTGCTTGGATTAAGCACTAAATAAATAAACTGAAAACTGAAACTAAAGACGCGCTGAACACCCGAAAGGCTACCAAAACTTCATTATATATTCTTCACGCATATTTACAAGAGAAAAACATACCAACGGACACCGAAAAACTGGAAAAGGGACATGTTGGAGATGTAAATCTTCCGCGCGAGTGAGTGACTGACAATTTGTACACAAACATGACCCCAAGGTTTGCTTCATTAAAAGCAGAAGATTTAGAGAAAATTTTAAAAGAGAAAGACGCAGTGAACACCTGAAAAGCTACCAAAACTTCACTGGATATTCTTCATGCATATTTACAAGAGAAAAACAAACCAACGGACATTGAAAAACTGGAAAAGAAAGCAATAGTGGAAATATTGTCAAAGTTCTACTTGGAGGCGAGGAAAAGTGATGGAGACTTTTACAAGAGGACGTCACTCGTGGACTTCACTCAGCAAAGCCCTTTTGTTTTGAACAACTGCAATGGAACAGTTAACTACGACCAAACGTAACCTTGAACTTGAACTATTGACCTGTATGTAGCTTGTATGTAAGTTGGGTTGTTGTTCAGGCTTTTTGGACTTGTACCATTTTTATTGTTAGAACTTTGACTTTGTACAGTACATTGGATTGACAGAACACTGAATTACATTCGATCAGAATCAGTATTCAATATTAGTAAGTTACCCCCCTGTTCTTAACTTTTTGTAAAATCTATAATTATTCCATTGAATGTGCACATATAATAATAATATTGGCTGGCTTTTTTCATGGTATATCAGATATATTCCATTCAGCTACTCGTCTTTGACTTGTTCAATGTCATGCTAGCTGAATGGAATATATCTGATATACGACTCAAAGCCAGGCAATATTATTTAATTATCATCGCTACTTCATCACTACAACTCCATCATTCACTCAGGACACTACTGGCAGCTGAGACGTGAACTCATCAAACACAAAATAGAACGTTAAATATTTAAAAATTTGCATTGCACTAGGTATGCAAACTCTGCGTGTGAAAATTTCACAGATGAATTTTTCGCATTCTCACACTGCGATTTTGTGTCGTATTGATTTTGTGGAGGTAGCCATGGTCTAAATGTTACAGAAGCAGCCATGGGCCCAAACGGCCACTGGTTTGATTCCCAGCATGAAAATCTATGGCTGAAGTGCCCTTGAGCAAGGCATCTAACTCCCAAGTGCTCCCCAGGTGCTCTCTGTGTGTATGTGTGTGTATGTGTGTGTGTGTGTGTGTGCGCGCTCGATGTACATCGCTCTGGATAAGAGTGTCTGCTAAATGCATGTAATGTAATGTATCCGGTGTATAAAGGCCTTAAGTCAGACAAATTACGAAGTGTTTTATTTAACAAAGAAAAATAGCAAAGTGATCAGATGTTTAACATTTCCAGAAGGAATCTCCCGTGTTAGTGTCAGTGCTTTGTAACAGGCAGTTACAAGTTACAAGCTTTCCCCCATATAAAAGTCTTCAGGACAGCAGATTTTGTGCATAGTTTGAAGTAAAAAGAAATAAAAACTAGATAGATACTGTGCCTAAAGTCACAGTGATTTGTGCTAGCTCTGACAAACTGGGATGTCTGGTCACCCGATAGATCCGGAACGGTAAGAGATAGAGAATGACACTTAGTGAGGAAAAAAGCCCGTTTTTCATGGATCATTCCGGTTCGGTGATCCAGATCAGCACCAAAAGTCAGAGCAACTTAATTCAGCCCAGAGGTGTTCTTCATGTGAAATTTGGTGATGATTTGGTTGAAAACTGAGGGAAAAATAGCATCCTAAAAACATTAGAAGAATAATAACTAGATAGAGACTGTGACTAAAGTCAGAGTAATTTGCGCTAGCTGACCTTTGTCAATTGAAGGTCATGGTGAGGGTCATTTTGCTGAACAAGATAAAAAAAATTGATTGAAAAAATTATGAAAATTGACAGTTATAAGTGATTGAAAAAAAATCTCATTTTTCATGGATCTTTCTGGTTCGGTGATCCAGATCAGCACCAAAAGTCATAGCAACGTAATTCAGCCCAGAGGTATTCTTCATGTGAAATTTGGTGATGACTGGTTGAAAACTGAGGGAGAAATAGCGTCCTAAAAACGTTACAATAATAATAATAATAAGAAGAAGAAAGTAGAAAGATCCTGAGTGGGAGTAGCAATTTGTGCCAGCGCTTCTAGTGCAAATTAAATACAGGCTGATGAGGAAACGACTCTTTACAGCTGCTCTACACACAGTGATAATGTGAAAATGAGTCAATAAAAAGATGTGAGAATGTGGTATGAGAAGAATAAAACACATTGTGGCATGCTGTTACTGAATACACTTACTAATTATAAATAATAAACAACTTTGTTGCAGGAATTGCAACTCCACTTCACGCCACACCGCATCACACAACCCTCATTATCATTCATTATCTCTAGCCACTTTATCCTTCTACAGGGTCGCAGGCAAGCTGGAGCCTATCCCAGCTGACGACGGGCGAAAGGCGGGGTACACCCTGGACAAGTCGCCAGGTCATCACAGGGCTGACACATAGACACTTACAACCATTCACACTCACACCTACGGTCAATTTAGAGTCACCAGTTAACCTAACCTGCATGTCTTTGGACTGTGGGGGAAACCGGAGCACCCGGAGGAAACCCACGCGGACACGGGGAGAACATGCAAACTCCGCACAGAAAGGCCCTCGCCGGCCACGGGGCTCGAACCCGGACCTTCTTGCTGTGAGGCGACAGCGCTAACCACTATACCACCGTGCCGCCCCTCACACAACCCTGTCACTGATTATTTTCCTCTAAGAGCACACAGCTAAGCATTTTACTCCTTACATGTTTCATACATGCGTGTTTTTTTCTTTAATATCTAACATTTTCCTGTAATTGCACAGTGATCACTCATATGGGAGGACACCTTAAAAAGGCGGACATGTGCCAACAGAAATGTTTGTGGTTTGCTGGGCCGTGATGTGGTGTGTGGTCCGACCCGCAGGGGGCGGAGAGTAAAACACTGCGATTGGGGAGAGGCTGCATGTATCACGCGTTTACACTGGCTCTGGTTCATCAGCCAGGTCAGTCAGTAAATGAGTTGCACAATAAAACGTAGATATGAAGTGAGCGAAATAACAACGAAGGAAAGAAGGAAGGAAGGAAGGAAGGAAAGTAAGAAGCAGCCAGTTGAGTAAAGAATGAGAGAGAGAGAAGGTAATAGTCTCTGCTGCCAGATTAGCGTTTGACGTAGCATTATCACAGTGCTGATATGAGAGAGAGAGAGGTGAAGGCAAAAAGGAGGCTTTATGGCTGAAACACGACAGTCCTTTTACTGCCATGCAGCGAAAGAAAGAAAGAGGAGAGGCGCGAGAGAACAGGCTTCACAGCAGGAGACTGCAGGATTGGAGAGAAGACAGAAAGAGAGAGAGAGAGAGAGGAAGCAGAAGGAAAAAGCACTGAAAGATGAAAAACAAAAAGACAAAGGGAATGAGACGAGCACTAGGAGGTTAGAAGGAAGGAGAGGGTTGTTGAAGAGCGGAGGAGGAGAGAAAGAAAGGGAGGGTGAGAGAACGAGAGAATAGTAGACAAAGGGAAGAGTGTAAAAATCAAATGCATGAAGAGCGAGGAAGCGATTCAAATGGTGAACACGCGCGCACACACACACACAGGTCCAAAACTTAATTAATTTATTTTTATGTACTATTTCTTTATTATATGTTAATATATATGGTTTATTTTTACAATAATAAATATCACAATACCTTTTTAGAATAATAATAATTTTATCGGTTTATAATATTATGATAAACCTTTATTCTCAACTTTGAAACTAATTAATTTTTTTTTTATTAATTTATCCACAATACTATTTGTTCCTCATATTTATCTCGACGTGTCTCACACTGTGAGCTCCATTGTCTTCCGTCATCATCTCGTTTTTACAGAAAAGTTTTTTTGTTTAACCTTCGCTGCAGTGAACCCGATCCTGACACAATTACTACACCCGGATTCACGTGCCACCTTTGTCTTGTATGGAATCATCAGTAGCTTGGAGCACATGACAGCAGTGTGATCATTACCTCCACATCTTCTGTTTCTGGTCTTTGCTACACACACACACACACACACACACACACACACACACACACACACACACACACACACACACGCGTCTCTTCTCGGTCGTGGTAGAAATGAGAAATGACACACACGGTTTTTCACAGTAATGTGCCCTTCCGGATGAGACGAGAGAGGCAGCGCACATGCCAGGGATTCCAGCGGCAGCGGCATCGTGACGGGAAGAACGGAGGCTCGAACTCCCACCTACTCATGGAATGTAACTCTTTAACCTCTTAATCAGCACGGCGTCCTCGACAAAGACTAAACAGCTTGCATTTCACTCCCGCAAAAAACACAGCGCGCTTTGATCTTCGTAGCGCGACACCTGGAAATCGTTCTTCCTTCATGATCCAGATAGCGACACCTGTGTGAGGTCGCGTACGAGCGTGTGTAAGAGGTGAAGGGAGGAAACTCAGGGCCAGAGCGCAGAGCATCACTCGGAACCACGTGTGGCACACACACAAAGGAAAAGCATGAAAAAGACGTCGAGCCTCAGGACAGAAATACAACTCTATGCTCAATGTACATCAGAAGATTCCAACTCCTAACACAGACGCTGTAATAAGAGACGATTTTAGTACAAAGTTTAAGAATCAATAGTCAGAGGAGGGCTACTTCCTGCCAAACCTGAAGAGGAATAAACAGCAAAAAATAGAGATGGAACAGATCTGATACACAGGATCGATAACAGGCCGATAGCATGATGAAAAAAACAAAAAAACAAAAAGGGTCTGGCAATCTGAGAGAAAAAATAAATAAATTTGAAAGCTGTAATTCTGGGGCGGCACGGTGGTGTAGTGGTTAGCGCTGTCGCCTCACAGCAAGAAGGTCCGGGTTCGAGCCCCGTGGCCGGCGAGGGCCTTTCTGTGCGGAGTTTGCATGTTCTCCCCGTGTCCGCGTGGGTTTCCTCCGGGTGCTCCGGTTTCCCCCACAGTCCAAAGACATGCAGGTTAGATATCTGTGAAGATACTCAGTCATCCAGGTACATAGTAATCTGTGGTTGGTAGAAGAGAGCAACTGGACTTGCTTGAAAAGTCTTGAAGACGTTTCGCCTCTCGTCCGAAAGGCATCCTCGGTTCTGTCTGTCTAATAGGGAGTATTAAGTATTTATCCTCTCATGGATCATAATAGAATCCGAATCAGAATGCTGATGGCTGCATTGTGTGAAAACTGGCAGACATCTTAGGCCAAGTTTACATTAGACCGTATCTTTCTCGTTTTCTTCGCGGATGCACTGTCCGTTTACATTAAAACGCCTGGAAACGCCGGGAAACGGGAATCCGCCAGGGTCCACGTATTCAATCCAGATGGTGTCAGCTCCGGTGCTGTGTAAACATTGAGAATACGCGGATACGCTGTGCTGAGCTCTAGCTGGCGTCTCATTGGACAACGTCACTGTGACATCCACCTTCCTGATTCGCTGGCGTTGGTCATGTGACGCGACTGCTGAAAAACGGCGCGGACTTCCGCCTTGTATCACCTTTCATTAAAGAGTATAAAAGTATGAAAATACTGCAAATACTGATGCAAATACTGCCCATTGTGTAGTTATGATTGTCTTTAGGCTTGCCATCCTTCCACTTGCAAGTGGTAAGTGATATGCGCTGGGATCACACACACAGCGGCTCAGTCCCGAATCACAGTTTGTGCACTTCACTAGCGTGCTCTGTGAGCTGCGCAGGGCCGGAGTGCGCACCCTCCAGAGGGCACTCGCTGTTCAGGGCGGAGTGATTTGGAGCGCAGGGTGCCTGCGGAGCCAAGCGTATCCGTGTATTGGTGTTGCTGTGTGCACGCAAATCGTGTATTGGTGTTGCTGTGTGCACACTAATCGTTTTAAAAACGTTAATCTGCTGATCTGCTGATACGGTCTAATGTAAACATGGGCTTAGCCAGAGAGGATCGTTCATTTTTGTCAACCTGGAACGACCATCACTGAACAGAGGTGGGTGTCTATGACATCTATCAGCCACCTACAATGCAGCCATCAGCATTCTGATTCGGATTCTATTATGATCCATGAGAGGATAAATACTTGATACTCCCTATTAGACAGACAGAACTGAGGATGCCTTTCGGACGAGAGGCGAAATGTCTTCAAGACTTTTCAAGCAAGTCCGGTTGCTCTCTTCTACCAACCACAGATTACATGCAGGTTAGGTTAACTGGTGACTCTAAATTGACCGTAGGTGTGAGTGTGAGTGTGAATGGTTGTCTGTGTCTATGTGTCAGCCCTGTGATGACCTGGCGACTTGTCCAGGGTGTACCCCGCCTTTCACCCGTAGTCAGCTGGGATAGGCTCCAGCTTGCCCGCGATCCTGTAGAACAGGATAAAGCGGCTACAGATAATGAGATGAGATGAGAGCTGAGCTGTAATTCTGTGTAAGTCATGTTTTAGCGATGCGTCTTTCCGGTATTTTCAAGCACTCAAGTTTGAAAGAAAAAATCATTTTAAAGTATTTAAAGAAAAAAAAAATTCCACATGGGGTACTGATATCAGCTGATACTCAGGGATTCGGGACTGGTGTCAGAAAAGAAAATGTGGCATCAAGTCATCTGTCATAAAAAAAAAGAACAATATCCCTTGTCAAATGTCCCTCGTAGAAGCTGTGAAATGGCTCCAGACGGCCGACGTTTTCACTGTGGACCTGCAGCGAAACGGATAAAAATCAAGTCGAGATAAAAATCGAGTTGAGATAAAGTCGAGCTGAGATAAAGGCGTGTCAAGTCAGCTTATTTGTATAGTGCGTTTAACAAGACATTGTCGCAAAGGAGCTTGACAGAAAAATAAAGACTGAAAAGATATGAACTCATTTTATGCCTAATAAATTAATTTATCCTGAAAAATCAATAAAAATCAAGCCAAGATAGGAGCAATGACTAAAATATTACAACTGTGAAATGAGGAAGGGGGTGGGGCTTCCAGGTGGTGTTTTATACCGTATCAGCTCTGTTCCATCTCGATTTTTTGATGTTTATTCCTCTTCAGGATTGGCAGGAAGTCGCCCTCCATCAAATACTTTCATTCCATATCTTGTTGCTTTTTTGTGGTGTATTTTTGGGGTTTTGTTTTTGAGTAGAGTTTTTATTTCATCCTCAGTTGGTTCAGCAACACGCGCCGCCATTTTGTTTTTCTCTACTAACTGGATATGAGCAATCGCACGCTCTGATTGGCTACTCTACTACTAGGCTATCAGCTCATATACTGTGAGTAGAGAAAAACAAAATGGTGGAGCGTGTTACTGAACCAACGGAGGATGAAATAAAAACTCTACTTCAAAACAAAATACAAAAAAGCAACAAAATATGAAATATGAAAGTATTTGATGGTAAGAACATTGCTTTTTTTATTTTTCAAGAATTATTATTATCGCGGCGGCACGGTGGTGTAGTGGTTAGCGCTGTCGCCTCACAGCAAGAAGGTCCGGGTTTGAGCCCCGTGGCCGGCGAGGGCCTTTCTGTGCGGAGTTTGCATGTTCTCCCCGTGTCCGCGAGTCCAAAGACATGCAGGTTAGGTTAACTGGTGACTCTAAATTGACCGTAGGTGTGAATGTGAGTGTGAATGGTTGTCTGTGTCTATGTGTCAGCCCTGTGATGACCTGGCGACTTGTCCAGGGTGTACCCCGCCTTTCACCCATAGTCAGCTGGGATAGGATAGGCTTGCCTGTGACCCTGTAGAACAGGATAAAGCGGCTAGAGGAGATGAGATGAGATCTTGTTGCGCTTTTTTTGTGGTTGTATTTTTGGGGTTTTGTTTTTGAGTAGAGTTTTTATTTCATCCTCAGTTGGTTCAGCAACACGGTCCGCCATTTTGTTTTTCTCTACTAACTGGATATGAGCAATCGCACGCTCTGATTGGCTACTCTACTACTAGGCTATCAGCTCATATACTGTGAGTAGAGAAAAACAAAATGGTGGAGCGTGTTACTGAACCAACGGAGGGATGAAATAAAAACTCTACTTGAAAACAAACTCCAAAAAATACAAAAAAGCAACAAAATATGAAATGAAAGTATTTGATGTTAAGAACATTGCTTTTTTATTTTTCAAGAATTATTATTATCGCATTTTTCACAAATTGCTCCTGTCACTTCGCCGGTTTGTTTAGATTCTAAGCGGAAATGATTTTGTCGACCGTTTTGTATAAAGTTTTTATTTATCGAATTTGCAAAAAATAAAAATAAAAATGCTCTGTTTCTCAAAATCCAGCGAATGTGGATAGAATAAAACAGTTATTCCACTCAATCTTGCTGTACATGGCTTACAGCTGACTCAGCGCTACGCGCCTCATTGACTATCAGCTCATGTACGACTCGATTTCATGGAATAACTGTTAACTGTTAGCTACAGTCCTGTGCAAAAGTCTTAGGCACATGTAGAGAAATGCTGTAGACCAAAAATGGCTTAAAAAATAATGAAATGAAATGTTTCAACATTACAAAAAAATATTATAAGCAGTAAGCCATAATAAATGAAACAAAGTCAATATTTGGTGTGAGACGACCCTTCGCTTTAAAAAAAAATAGTAGTCTGAGGTACAGTGAGTGCAGTTTGATAAGGAAATGATCTGTAGGTTTTACTGAGCATCTTACAGAACCAGCCACAGTTCTTCTGGACACTTTGACTGTCACACTCATTTCTTCATTTTGCCCCAAAACCCAGCAGCCTTCATTATGTTTTCTTTTTCAATCTGAAAAGTGCTCTCTTATGTAATACGCTGCTCAGATACAAGCAATTTTTTTCCTGTCATGTTTAAAGGTAGACTGCCTTTCAGATTTTTCAAGTGTAAGTCATAAAAAGAATTTTCCCCGACACCCAATTATTTTTGTTTAGTGGACTGAAAGCGACTGAATTTGAATCGCAGACCTCCAAATGTATTCTTTTTTTTAAAAAAAGAACAATTAATGAATTTAGAGCCACGTGGCCCTAAATTCTCTGCTATTTTTTCCTGCTTCACCATGACCCGATTCAAGATACTACGTCATGCATGATGTGGTGGGCTTTCCCCGTTCACGCAAGGCATTGTGGGATACAAATTTGAAACAGGAGAGAAAAATGGAGGACGTGAGTGTGCGAATGAAACGTGAAACTGTCACAGTCCGGTCCAGTCCATCCATGCCTTATGCCCCTTTTCTACCAAAGCAGTTCCAGGGCTGGTTTGGGGCCAGTGCTTAGTTTGGAACTGGGTTTTCTGTTTCCACTGAACAAAGAACTGGCTCTGGGCCAGAAAAACTGGTTCCAGGCTAGCACCAGCTCTTTGCTAGGCCGGGGGGGGGGGGGGGGGGGGGGAGTTATTAAGACCAACAACAATCGCAAGACCGTGGAAGGTCGCCATTTTTAAGCGATGAGAAGCAGCAGCTGTACAAACGCGAAGTCAGCCATTATCATTGTTGTTGTTACTTCTTTTTCTTCTCCGTGTTGTTGTTGCTTCGATGTTCGCGCCAAGGTTTATGCAAACGCAGTGACGTAACTGACGTATACAGCGACGTAACTGACGTATACAGCGACGTAACTGACGTATACAGCGACGTAATGACGTGGCTCCCCTTAGCACTGCGAGCTATGGAAAAGCAAACTGGTTCTCAGCTGGCTCGCAAGTTGAGCGAGTTGTGAACCAGCACCAGCACTGACCCCGAACCAGCCCTGGAACTGATTTGGTGGAAAAGGGGTATAAGATTGTGGGACTTCCATGCCGGCTCCAGGACAGGAATTCAGGCGTGCCTTGCTGAAGGCCATTTCCTGAAGCGGCACTCCCACACCTGCTACCACTCCTCTCCCATCAGCCAGGGCTTTTTAAGAACTGTTTGGAGCTCCTCCATTTGCCAGACTGTCTCTTGTAGACTTTCCTCGCCTCGCTACAGCTCATTGGTATTGTGTCTTCTTGATTCCCCCTGCCTGTTTTTTGTCCCTGCTTTCGCCTGCCTGTTCTTTTGAATTGTGTCCTTTGCTACCTCTGCCTGGATTTCCCTTGTCCCTGTGTTCATCAGTTTTTGTGAAGATTTTTCTGCCCTGTTTTTTTGTCCCTGATCGTGTCTACCTGCTCCTCTGTGTTTTTGACCTCCTGGCCTGTTTTTTGACTACTGATTTTTACCTGAGCCCTACTGTACCTTTGCCTTTCTACCATCTACTTCATTAAATAAGTTTTCTCTTTACACTGCCTGTTTTCTGAGTCTGCTCTTGGGTCCTCACTTCACCTCAGCTCGCCATTCCTGACAGAAACACTGATTACAGTTTTCCGTTTCCGGTTGAGAGTACGTCGTGCGCGTTCTGGCTGCCGCTTCTCACCGGAGCTCTTATTTCTTTTTCTATTTTTTTTTCTTTCCTGTGTGTTTGTGTAGTTTGGTGTTTGTTTGAGTGTTTTGTCCGCCGGTTGTGGTGTAGCTCCGGACCCAGTTTTGGGCGTTGGTTTCCCTCCAGGCCTTGGTTTGCTGTGGGTGATGCCTGTGCTCCCAGCTATGGACTGCAGTGAACTCGTTGCTCAGTTTACATCGTGGTTGTCCAGCGATCTGCGCTCTAACGCTTGGCGTGATGTTCCGAGCGATGTTGCTCGGTGGCGTCGCGGCGGCTGTGCAGGCGGTTTGGGACACACCAGCGCTCTGCATGGCGGTGCTTCTCTGCTTGCTGTGTGGATCCATGGCGTGGTGTTCGAGCGATGTTGCTGACGGCGTCACGGCGGCGGTGCTGGAGATGTGGGACTTGTTTTCGTGTGCCTTTTGGTGGGACTGTGGCTGCTACACCACGGGAATTACATCCTGACCCCTACTTGGTGGACTTTTTACTTTTTTTTTAATTATATTTTTATTTATTTTTTTTTTTCTTTCCTTGTCTATAATTGTAAAGCGTCCTTGGGTTTTTTGAAAGGCGCTATATAAATTTAACTTATTATTATTATATTATTATTACAGTAACGGAAAGTGAGAAGAAAAGACTTTATGTTGCGAAGGAAACTAATAAATATCAGCGGTCAGTGAGCACCTCGGTGTGATCAGCTGTTCGTTTAGCAACAGAATGATGTAATTGTCAGTGCACGGTCAAAGGTGAACCTGTGTATGCGCACACGGACTTCCTCTGTCTGCCTGACTGCGCGAAGCGAGCAATTTCATGCACATTATTTGCTCAGGAATCCCCTCAAATTAAATAACTTCCCAGCCACAGAATGGCCTGATATTTTGTGAGGCATGACAGAAATAAACATATAGAACAATATCCAAATTTCAGAGGGAACAGAATTTCGCCGAGTTTATGAAATTGAAAGGCCGTGTAGCTTTAATTTTATGCTGGAAAACGAACGTTTGGAACTATAAAATATTTTTGTACTGACTCAATAATGTAGAAGTCATAAAATAGAAATCTATAACAAAGTTTGTATGAAAAAAATAGGAGGCCTAAAACTTTTGCACAGTACTGTGTATTACTCTCTACTCCGTGTATAGTGAGAATATTGTTATTGTTACTGTAGACGATACTACAATATAATTTGATGCTTATGACCAGACCATTTTTAAAAACACAGTTCATACACTACGGAATGAGTGTTTGAGAGTTTATACTCATCGGGGCATGAAAGGATTTGACTCGCTGCTTCCTGACGCTGTTGTCTGTACGGATAAAAACAGTGAATGTGAGATTTGGGTAATTTCATTTTTTTGTTTTGTCAAATCTACAAATAATGACCCTGTTCTTACAATATGTTCAGACTGTATTTCATAAAAGACAGTAGCTAATGTAATTGACATTCCCATAGTTGCAAAGTTATAATCATCTCCTCACGTGGCCAGTAATGTCTTTTGAGATTAATCAGTCTTCTAATTCTTAAGGCAATTCTTCTCTTGCTTTCTTAAGCACATTTTTTGTAGTCAAGACTACATGACTGTAAAACACCATGTTCCACTGATTCTCATCATGAGGATCAAGCTACACTCACCGGCCACTTACTTTAACAAGAACTTGTTCTTGAGTCTAAAATTCCTGTTCTTGGCTGGCAGGAGTGGAACCCAATGTGCTCTTCTGCTGTTGCATGCTGAGATGCTTTTCTGCTCACCACGGTTGTAAAGAGTTGCTATGAGTTACTGTATCCTCATCTCATCTCATTATCTCTAGCCGCTTTATCCTGTTCTACAGGGTCGCAGGCAAGCTGGAGCCTATCCCAGCTGACTACGGGCGAAAGGCGGGGTACACCCTGGACAAGTCGCCAGGTCATCACAGGGCTGACACATAGACACAGACAACCATTCACACTCACATTCACACCTACGCTCAATTTAGAGTCACCAGTTAACCTAACCTGCATGTCTTTGGACTGTGGGGGAAACCGGAGCACCCGGAGGAAACCCACGCGGACACGGGGAGAACATGCAAACTCCGCACAGAAAGGCCCTCGCCGGCCATGGGGCTCGAACCCGGACCTTCTTGCTGTGAGGCGACAGCGCTAACCCCTATACCACCGTGCCGCCCTTACTGTATCCTTCCTGGCAAAAAAGCTCGAACCAATCTGTCCATTTTCCTCTGAGCTCTCTGATCAACAAGGCGTTTCCACCCACAGAACTGTCGCTCACTCAATTTGATTTTTTTTGTTTGTTTTTCGCACCATTCTGTGGAAACTCTAGAGACTGTTGTGTGTGAAAACCCCAGGAGATCAGCAGTTTCTGAAATACTCAGACCAGTCCATCGGGCTCAAACCAACACCCATACCACAGTGAAAGAAAGTCACGCTTTGAGATCACGATTTTTCCCGTTCTGATGTTTGAAGACGTGAACATTAATAACTGAAGCTTTTGATTTGTATCTGCGTGATCTGATGCATTATGTTGCTGTCAAGGGATCGGCTGATTAGAGACCTGCATCAAACGGTAGGTGGATGGGTGTTCCTAATAAAGTGGCCGGTGAGTGTATATTAGAATATTTTCCATTTTATTTTATAACAGTAGTAATAGTCTCATTATAAAGGGGTGTCATAAATTAATTAGCGATACCACCCAGTCCGATGTTTTGGCTGCCTGGAAACCTCACTGACTCAGATAAAAAGTGATAGACGATCTAGTTATTAAATGTCCAAACACAGTGCGCTACAAGATCATGCCATCATTACCGTCACCAGATCACGCCTTGGCTGATGTGTGTAGTGCAGCAGTGTGTTGCAGTTACAGAATTGAGGTGTGTTAGCCCATGCTTTAAATTTAAACATACATATTCCCTGTGTCCAAAATCGCTCACTCGTTCACTACTCCCTATATAGGGAATTACTCGATAGAGGACTATATAGTGAGCTCATTGGTAAAATGAAAAAACGCTTTCGGACACTACTCCGTCGCGCTGGTATTTACGTCATTACTGTCGCACAATTAAAACGTACCAGATCAATCGGCTGGTGGTTTTTCAAAATAATAAATACATGCATGTGTTTTTGTGATAAATCCATATTATACTGAGCGTATTTCCCACATTAATAAACACAAAGTACCTGCATCTTTCAGTTCTTTTTTTAAAAAATCAAGGCTGAATACTTTCTCCTTTGCCGCTTCCTTTTGTTAAATCAAATCTGAGACTTTTGATTTCTTTCAGCGTGACCGCAATGCATGACGGGATATATTGCTTTGGTTAGTGACCATCGTTGTAAACTACTTTTCGTGATGCATTGTGGGATACTTTGAGCGCACTATATAGGGTGTAAATAATCCTCACTAAGGTTTCGGATAGCACTACAAAATGGCGTCCTCACTGTATAGTGCCCTATATAGTGAGTGGGGAGCGATTTCAGACACAGGGATTGTTTTGCAAAGGGAGAGCGTTTGCATTTTTTTTGTTCCACTGGGCAGCTCCAAATTAAAATCTAAATGCCCAGGCTATTGATTTGTCCACCCCTGCAATACACAGCCATATAATTACACAAAACCTACAAACTCGCTTTAATTCATTACAATTCAGGAAAACGTAACAAACTTTTCAGTCTGGGAAATATTTTTGGCGACAGGATGTGTATTAGCTGTTAAAATGTAGCTGTTAAACCATAATGAGGCTTCAGGACATCTCCAGTGAGAGAATCTCTGACATTTCCATCCTCCAGCATGTGAAATACACACAGATCCGGGCCAGTGTACAATGACATTAGCTAATGATAATCTCCTGCGACACCTGAGATGATCTGAAGAACGTCATGCTGATGAGCCGAGGACAGGAAAGAATGCGCTGCTAAAGATGATCAATAAAAAAAGGAACTCATTTCAAAAGGGGAAAAATCTCATTCACACCAATTTGCCACTCAGCCCAGATATACAGTACTGTGCAAAAGTCTCAGGCACCCTATTTGTTTTTCCATACAAACTTTGTTATAGATTTCTATTTTATGACTTCTATATTATCGAGTCAGTACAAAAACATTTTAGAGTCCAAACATTTGTTTAACAGCACAAAAATTAAATGTTACAGAAAAAAACGTGCATCTGAGCAGCGTATTACACAAGAGAGCACTTTTCAGATTAAAAAAGAAAATATAATGAAGGCTGCTGGGTTTTGGGGCAAAATGAAGAAGCGAGTGTGACGGTCAAAGTGTCCAGAAAAACTGTGGCTGGTTCTGTAAGATGCTCAGTAAAACCTACAGCTCATTTCCGCATCAAACTGCACTTAAAGTACTTGAGACTGCTATTTTTTTAAAGCAAAGGGTCGTCTCACACCGAATATCGACTTTGTTTTGTTTATTATAGCTTAATGCTTACTGTTTATAGTATTTTTTTGTAATGTTGAAACATTTCATTTCATTATTTTTAAGCCATTTTTGGTCTACAGCATTTCTTTACATGTGCCTAAGACTTGCACAGGACTGTACACTGAAAAAAGTGAAACAAAGCTGTTGTTCATTGAATGTATTTGTTTTCATTCCAGTGAATAAAAAAAAATAGTTTGCTCCCATATTCAAAAGTTGGGGGCGGCACGGTGGTGTAGTGGTTAGCGCTGTCGCCTCACAGCAAGAGGGTCCTGGGTTCGAGCCCCGGGGCCGGCGAGGGCCTTTCTGTGTGGAGTTTGCATGTCCGCGTGGGTTTCCTCCGGGTGCTCCGGTTTCCCCCACAGTCCAAAGACATGCAGGTTAGGTTAACTGGTGACTCTAAATTGACCGTAGGTGTGAATGTGAGTGTGAATGGTTGTCTGTGTCTATGTGTCAGCCCTGTGATGACCTGGCGACTTGTCCAGGGTGTACCCCGCCTTTCGCCCGTAGTCAGCTGGGATAGGCTCCAGCTTGCCTGCGACCCTGTAGAAGGATAAAGCGGCTAGAGATAATGAGATGAGATGAGGTTTAACAAAGATTATTTATAAATAAACCGTGGCTCAGTCGACTAAGGCGCCATACCATAAGTCCGGGGACCCGGGTTCGATTCCGACCCGAGGTCATTTCCCGATCCCTCCCCGTCTCTCTCTCTACACTGTCCTATCCAATAAAGGTGAAAAAAACCAATGTATTTATTTTAATTTAGGAAAATCTGAAATAATTGCTTTGGTTCAACCATCAGAAATTGGTTTACATGAAGTTAAATATTTCAGGTCAAATCAAATGAATTATTTATATTGTATAACACTACAATATTAGGTGTGATCGATTACCTCAATTTTTTTAATTTGAGCCAATGTTTAATTTTTTTCAGTGTAGCTATACAGCCAAGATATTTAGTGTCTGACAGTTGCACTTTAGTTTTGCATTGGAGCTACGAGGCTAAAGACCGTAATGAAAGCGAAATTGTTTTGTCGCTAAAGTAATACGTGTCAGTTTCATCAAACACCGTTTATAAATATGCACTCAAATGGTTATTGTCTTTCCTTGATTTTGGTATGGTCGATAATCTCAATTACAGCCAGTGTTGTAGTCGAGTAACTAAACTTTGAGTCCGAGTCCAGTCTCGAGTCCCCAGAGTTCAAGTCCGAGCCATTAAAGAAAATTCTGAGTCGAGTCCGAGAACAAGACTCCAACCGCACCATTTGACGGTGGCTGTTGCTGCCTTTATGTGAAAGCGTCTCTGCTGCTGTGTTGGACCAATGCTACTGCTCGACTGCCCCATTTTAGTTAATAGACTACAGATAAAAAGCTTGTTCATCGCTCAGCCCCACTATCAACAGGGCAAATAACATGAGAGAGGGTTAACACTCGCTAGTTCATCACTCAGCAAGCCCCGCTATCAACAGAGCAATGAACATAGCGTGCCACTCCCTACTCTGGGTGGAGTCTTGCCAAATTGCGAGTGAAGTTCGAGGTCGTCCCCGTCGTCTCCTCGATAGTTCTTCTACATATGGAACACATAGCAGTGCATTTTTTTTCCCCACTGCACGAGAAGTCTGTATAAGCAAAGTGGACAATCCTAGGGGCTTCTCTCCAGGCATTTTAGCACCATTAACGCTAGTTTGTTCCTGAACATGACATATGAACAGGTGAATGTGCATTCTCTTGCACAAAATCAGTATAAAAATTTATGTAGATATAAATATGTTACACCAAATTATTAACGCATGTTACAAAAAATAAAGAAAAAATCAGAGTCCTCGTCTCCAATTTACGAGTCCGAATGCAGTTAATGCACGAGTCCGAGTCATCAGTGCTCAAGTCCAGGTCAAGTCATGAGTCCTGGACTCGAGTACTACAAGCCTGATTACAGCTAGAGACCTGTTCAGGTTTGAGCTCAGCCTTTTACAGTACATTGATGCCAGGATTCAAGGTCATCAGGGTACTTGCTGTGATCGGCAAACGGTATTGTTTGGCTTTGAATTCACAGCATAATTACAGTATATACTCTATTACATTATATTACAACAGTACTGCTGAATTCTTGAATCTGATTGGTCAAAAGGTTTTGATTAATTTTCTCTAACAGCAGCTCTGATGGTAGTGCCAGTTTCAAGGCAGATCGCAGGTTTATATCAGTGTGCTCATTCTAACATCATTCATTTCTATAGTAACAACTTACACAGGGTACTTCAAAATAAACGACTATCTATAAAAGCAGATGATTATTTTGTATTTATGGAAGGAGTCTCCAGTGTCAGTGCTTTCACCAGTGTAACAAGACATTCTTGGATTCCTGGTACCATGACAAGCGTCCTTCCTCGTCTAATTCACTTACACGAGAGATAAAAATGTGAAGGCCGGTAAGGAGGCAGCACGGTAGTGTAGTGGTTAGCACTGTCGCCTCACAGCAAGAAGGTTCTGGGTTCGAGCCCAGTGGCTGACGAGGGCCTTTCTGTGCGGAGTTTGCATGTTCTCCCCATGTCTGTGTGGGTTTCCTCCAGGTGCTCTGGTTTCCCCCACAGTCCAAAGACATGCAGGTTAGGCTAATTGGTGGCTCTAAATTGGCTGTAGGTGTGAGTGTGAATGGTTCTTTATCTCTATGTGTCAGCCCTGTGATGACCTGGTGGCTTGTCCAGGGTGTACCCCGCCTCTCACTCCAGCTTGCCCGCAACCCCACACAGGATAAGCGACTACAGATAATGGATGGAAGGCTGGTAAGGAAATGGCTGTTATGTAGCTGTTATAACAGAAATGATAACTTATTTCGCAGACGTTCCAAAACATTAACTGTAAATGGATAATGTACAATAACTTGACATCATTAAAAAAAAAATTATATATATATATATATATATATATATATATATACATACACACACAGTTAGGTCCATATATATTTGGATACTGACACAAATTTTGTTTTTTTACCTGTTTACTGAAACATATTCAAGTTATAGTTATATAATAGACATGGACATAAAGTCTAGACTTTCAGCTTTCATTTGAGGGTATCCACATTAAAATTGGATGAAGGGTTTAGGAGTTTCAGCTCCTTAACATGTGCCACCCTGTTTTTAAAGGGACCAAAAGTAATTGGATAATTGACTCAAAGGCTATTTCATGGGCAGGTGTGGGCAATTCCTTCGTTATGTCATTCTCAATTAAGCAGATAAAAGGCCTGGAGTTGATTTGAGGTGTGGTGCTTGCATTTGGAAGATTTTGCTGTGAAGAAAACATGCAGTCAAAGGAGCTCTTCATGCAGGTGAAACAAGACATCCTTAAGCTGCGAAAACAGAAAAAACCCATCCGAGAAATTGATACAATAGTAGGAGTGGCAAAATCTACAGTTTGGTACATCCTGAGAAAGAAAGAAAGAAAGAAAGAAAGAAAGAAAGAAAGAAAGAAAGAAAGAAAGAAAGAAAGAAAGAACTGGTGAACTCATCAATGCAAAAAGACCTGGACACTCACAGAAGACAACAGTGGTGGATGATCGCAGAATAATTTCCATGGTGAAGAGAAACCCCTTCACAACAGCCAACCAAGTGAACAACACTCTCCAGGAGGTAGGCGTATCAATATCCAAATCTACCATAAAGAGAAGACTGCATGAAAGTAAATACAGAGGGTTCACTGCACGGTGCAAGCCATTCATAAGCCTCAAGAATAAAAAGTCTAGATTGGACTTTGCTAAAAAACATCTAAAAAAGCCAGCACAGTTCTGGAAGAACATTCTTTGGACAGATGAAACCAAGATCAACCTCTACCAGAATGATGGAAAGAAAAAAGTATGGCGAAGGCGTGGTACAGCTCATGATCCAAAGCATACCACATCATCTGTAAAACACGGCGGAGGCAGTGTGATGGCTTGGGCATGCATGGCTGCCAGTGGCACTGGGTCACTAGTGTTTATTGATGATGTGACACAGGACAGAAGCAGCCGGATGAATTCTGAGGTATTCAGAGACATACTGTGTGCTCAAATCCAGCCAAACTGATTGGTCGGCGTTTCATAATACAGATGGACAATGACCCAAAACATAAAGCCAAAGCAACCCAGGAGTTTATTAAAGCAAAGAAGTGGAATATTCTTGAATGGCCAAGTCAGTCACCTGATCTCAACCCAATTGAGCATGCATTTCACTCGTTAAAGACTAAACTTCAGACAGAAAGGCCCACAAACAAACAGCAACTGAAAACCGCTGCAGTAAAGGCCTGGCAGAGCATTAAAAAGGAGGAAACACAGCGTCTGGTGATGTCCATGAGCTCAAGACTTCAGGCAGTCATTGCCAACAAAGGGTTTTCAACCAAGTATTAGAAATGAACATTTTATTTACAATTATTTAATTTGTCCAATTACTTTTGAGCCCCTGAAATGAAGGGATTGTGTTTAAAAAATGCTTTAGTTCCTCACATTTTTATGCAATCATTTTGTTCAACCCACTGAATTAAAGCTGAAAGTCTGAACTTCAACTGCATCTGAATTGTTTTGTTCACAATTCATTGTGGTAATGTACAGAACCAAAATTAGAAAAATGTTGCCTCTGTCCAAATATTTATGGACCTAACTGTATATACCGTATTGTTAGCATTTGGCAAATTGCTGTTGTATCAGAGGAATAAATCACTTCAGGACATGCTAGGACATAACCAGTCATGGATTATTTTCCAAAAACTGCACTAGACCATGACTGGCTGGTTGATTACCTTGCGGTAAAATTGTGAAATTTACACCCTCTTTAACAAGGATGATGTGTTTTCTGCAAGCAGGTCTTTGTGCCTCATCAATCAGCTCTTGCATCTAGGGAAGACTTTATGTAGGTCATCCAATCTAGCACTTCTCTAGACCTAAGACAAATAAACTTTTTTTTGTTTAATTAATTTTTTGTTTAATTAATATGTGCTAATAACCCACGGCTCCTTAAAACCTATTAATGTGTTAATCTGTTGAACGAAAATGAACACAAGCCTCAACTTGTGCTGCTTCGTGTTAGTTCTCAGTGAAATAAATCAATCTTCAGATCAATGTGGTTCAGAGGAATAATCCGGCTTCTGCCTGATTTAGACGCTATTGTGCGCTTGCTCTTAATAAAATTCTAATTTTAGCATTTACGGTGTGCTATTATAGCTGTTAAAGGCTGCAGAGACATTTGTAAGCGCTCCCATTGCAAATGGTCCAGGGTGCGACAACAGAAGCTGACGTCTCAAGTGATGTGTCCATAGTCACTCGGTTCAGTGGGTCAAGGTCTTGCATACGACTACTGATTTATATATTAAGACAAATTAGACCAACGTTATAGCAACGTCTACAGCCGGTCAAGAGAATACAATAATCCGTTCTTCAGCCATTAGATGTGTATCGTCCTCCTCCTGCCAGTGTTGGACCTGGAGCACAATGACACTTTAATCTCCAGCTTCAGATCTAATGGTGTCACTGAAACGCAATATAGTCACCTTCCCTTCCATACAACCTGATTTACGAGCAGTGCAGCCAAAATTGCTGTCCAACACAAGGTCTCGCGTCATAACGTACACGCACACAAAGACATAGACACACTGCATGTAAGACACACCCAGTTCTCTCCTTGTCAAGGTGAAAACGGACAAAAACAAATAAATGCGCCCATCACGACCTATGTTCCTATTGAGCGCAGACTATAAAGCAGGCGATGGGGGTTGGGTGCGGCTAATGAAAATGTAGAGGTGAAGGCACTTCCAGCAGAAATAAATGGCGCTAAAGCTGACCACAGTGTGGCCAGCGCCAACATCGGGCATGCTCAGGAAATGATGTGGCAAGACGACAACACCACCCCCTCCAGCCAGGAAAATGAGAGATGTTTGTGTACTGATGATAAATAACCCCCGTACAGTTCCAGGATCCTCACGGGAGCAGTGGGGTTTTGTTTTTTGGCTCCTCGGGGTTCCACTTAGCCAAACGAGGCTCTGCACACCATCAGCAAGTCCGCTTTTAGAGTTGCGACTGTCATCTTGTATTCCAAGGTGATGCCATTTTGGCCACAAGCAGCGAATCCCCAATGAGTGATTTGGGGGAGAAAACTGGGTTTAAAAATGGCTTCTTGTTTAAGTGGAGAACCAAGAAATATTAGGGGTGACGGATCTTGACAGGTGATGTATGGCTCGCTTAGATAAGCACAGGAATCCCTGGAGAGTGAGTGAAACTAGGAGATCGGCATCACCTTCCAACAATAAATCTGACTTTGAGCGCGTCAACAAATATGATCTAGGAGTTCACTTCAGACGTGGGTCAAGTGCAAATAAACCGTTTTTGAAAATATTTTGCACAGTAAAGATAAAGTATTGCGATATTTACGTGGATCACGTGTCCAAAAAAAGTGGCTGTGATATTGGACTCGAAACCAAAAGCAAGCTAAATTTCCCAGATTTAATTCTAACCATTTTTTCCCCTTCTTTTTCAAAATATGAATTCGTAGACTGTATCAAAGTGTGACTCAATGCTACAATGATTCAAATGTCTTTGAATGTGGTTTAATTAGAAGTTGATTGCTGTCTTGATTTTTTTTTTTTTTAAATACCACAAATATCTGATGTGTATCACCTTTTAGGCTGGAGCTCAAGCAATCACATAATTATCTTGCAATGTGAATAGGCAAGGGACAATAACAGTTATTCTCTCAGAAAAAGGTTCATCCAGGGTACAGAGGATAGTTAAAGTTTTAGCTCCCAAATGGGGTTCTAATTGAGCATCTTTTTTTAATAAACGCTTTGTTCTCAGCTTTGACATAGAGTCTTTAAGTGTTGCTCTAATCAAGGACAAATCAAAGAGGTTTCACCGTCTTAGCCTTATTCACAAAGTGCACAGCAGTTAACAAGACACAAATATTGCTGAGGGACGCATATTGTTGTAAGTACCATATGGTTCCATTTAGGAGCAGGCTGAATAGGTAGGCAGCAGTTTTGTGTTCCTTTACGCTCATCAGATAAACGTCGTCCCATTCAGACCACAATATAAGCGTTTCCTTTCTTCTTTTTATTTGACATTTTTTTTTGGACAATCATTAATTCACTATCTAGTAAACCGGGCAAGTGGAATCTCAGGTTTCCTGCTCAATCCCACGTTTTGGTTGCCTGGAAACCTCACTGGCGTGGTTAAAAAGTGATCGATAGCAATGTACGTGTGGCAAGATAGTTAACTAGTTAACTGCATAAATAAAGACTAAGGAAAACAAACAAGTATATAACCACATTGAAAAAAAAATCCCATTAGTCCTTGTTGAAAATGTTGCCACGGAGCTGTGGCGTTCTCTTGTTCTCTCCTCACATCGCGCGTAAAAGATTTGCTTGAAGTCTACCTAGCATCTTTATTTTCTCTCAGTATGTTTAACACAGACGGTTACGCATTGTTAGGCATGAAACAATATACCGTGTGATGATAAATCACAATACTAATTTAGGACAATCTGAATTGATGAAATAAAAAATGAACCGCGATTATTATCAGGCTGTGTAATCTCTTAATCTTTCCTAGCTGTAATTGTGTTGTTTAGACAGCAAAGGGAATAACATGCAGTAGATGGAATGTATGTGACTTCACCCTAGGCGGAAGTAACACAGCTCTAATGGCATGAAAACACACAAAAAAAGATCTAAAATAGGAAAAAGCTGTTGTGTGATTGGCTGTACAAACAGATTTAGTAAGAAATCAGAGCTCTTCTTTTTATTTTTTTTTTACAGATTACTGAAAGCTAAAGAAATGGAAGCAAATGGAGGTAGTACTAAATTTTATGAAAAGTTTACTAAGGACGCACGGTGGTGTAGTGGTTAGCTCTGTTGCCTCACAGCAAGAAGGTTCTGGGTTCGAGCCCAGCGGCCAACGGGAGCCTTTCTGTGTGGAGTTTGCATGTTCTCCC
Source organism: Neoarius graeffei (assembly GCF_027579695.1). Lineage (NCBI taxonomy): Eukaryota > Metazoa > Chordata > Actinopteri > Siluriformes > Ariidae > Neoarius > Neoarius graeffei. Next base: position 77,463,899 of record NC_083575.1, on the reverse strand, counting down.
AAGTGTCTGCGTGGGTTTCCTCCGGGTGTGCCGTTTTCCCCCCATAGTTCAAAGACATGTGGTTAGGTTAACATGGGGTGGACTTAGGCTTAGGTGCCCTTGAGCGACCCCCAACTGCTCCCCGGGTGCTGTTAGCATGGCTTCCCACTGCTCTGGGCATGTGTGTGTGCTCATTGCTCACGTGTGTGTGTTCGCTGCTTCAGATGGGTTAAATGCAGAGAGGAATTTCACAAGCGTACATGTGATGAATAAAGTTGTTGTTGTTGTTCTTCGTAAGAAAAGGCCTTTGTTATTAACTTTTTAAAATTTTTAATAAAAGCAGTATTTTAGTTCATAGCTTTTTATATTTTACTCCAACCTTTACAAATGTGGGTAAATAATTATTGTTAAGAAAATGAAACAAAAGTATTTTTTATTTTACAAAATTAATTTTTAAGTTGATAAAGAATAGGAAAATAAATGTTGCGGGGGGTTTGTAAAATTTTTTTTTATTCTTCTTCTTATTATTATTATTTAAATATTGCGAATCAAATCAAATCGTTAATTGGGTGAATCGTTACACACCTAATCATTGTTACTTAGACTTGGATATCAGCCACACGCTTAAATAAGAATCAGTGCATGTCCATCAACATCAGCTTTCAAACCAATGCTGTAATAATTCTCAATAGCATTCCCTCTTTCCTCCTTTACCGTTCCACACTTCCACAGCGACCCTTAATCTGAGTCTACTCAGGACTGGCATTTCATGGCTTTACACTACACTCACTGAAATGTTCACCCTTGAAGGTAAGCGTATTTTCTGCCTCACTGGACAAACTCTGTGGTATCATTAGATCCAGAGAGCGAATGAACTCTTCCCCCCCCCCCCCCCAATCCACCAGGATGAAGAAAGAACAGCTTCAATCATGGGACAGTGAGAAGATCGCCGACGTGATTCTGGTGCTGCTCAAAGGGATTCTGATGCTCCTCACTGTTCCGCTCTTCAATCTCTTTGGAGGTTTTCCAACACTAAGGCCTGAGTATACAGATGGCAAAAGAGGACAAGGTGACCTTGACAACAAGTAACTCCTAACTTACACATTTATATTAACAGCATTCGATAACAGAGCTTATCCTTCCTATCCTAGTAAATTTTACCCAGAGTCTCAAGATACCAACAAACTCAAGCAATGCCAGAAACAGGAGTCAGTGCCGATACATAAGGAAATCAGCAATACATATGTTTTTTTTTTTTTTTAAGTGCTTCCACTCAGTATGTATGACTTTGAAAAGTTGTACCATGAAAAGAAGATGTAGTTAATGTCCAGGAACATTACATGAACCTACAGACCACGTTCAAAATTCAACTAGTGATTTCGGAGTTTTCGAAGAAACCTTTATTTCATCACATGCACACTTCAAGCACAGTGAAATTCATCCTCTGCATTTAACCCATCTGAAGCAGTGAACACACGCACACACACTCAGAGCAGTGGGCAGCCACACCAGAGCGCCCGGGGAGCAGTCAGGGGTCAGGTACCTTGCTCAAGGGCACCTCAGCCCAAGCCCAATGGTTGTTTTGGAACGTCTGCGAAATAAGTTATCATTTCTGTTATAACAGCTACATAACAGCCATTTCCTTACCAGCCTTCCATCCATTATCTGTAGTCGCTTATCCTGTGTGGGGTTGTAGGCAAGCTGGAGTGAGAGGTGGGGTACACCCTGGACAAGCCACCAGATCATCGCAGGGCTGACACATAGAGATAAACAACCATTCACACTCACATTCACACCTACAGCCAATTTAGAGTCACCAGTTAACCTAACCTGCATGTCTTTGGACTGTGGGGGAAACCGGAGCACCCTGAGGAAACCCACACGGACACGGGGAGAACATGCAAACTCCACACAGAAAGGCCCTCGTCGGCCGCTGGGTTCGAATCCGGAACCATCTTTCTGTGAGGCAACCGTGCTAACCACTACACCACCGTGCCGCCCTAAGACTTGACCCCGACGTGATTTGAAGACGCAACCTTCTGATCTGGAGTCAGACGTGCTACCGTTGCACGTCTGACTCCAGACTTTCTTGAAGTGCTTTGGATTCACTACATCAACAGGAAGTGAGCATGTACAGGCTGGTCTACATGTGCTCATTTGGCTGTTGCGTTTATATAAAGCGACGTACAACTAAGACAGGATAAAACTGAAGTTCAGGATCTTGCTCAAGCACTCAACCATGGCTAGTTGACAGTGATCAGCAGCTTAAAGCTTTAACCACGATGCCACCAGATGTAACCAAGAGCAGAGAAATCAAGAAATCATGGAACAGAGAAAGGAAGCAATGTGAATTCTGTGAAGAAGGACTTTGATATGTCCATTTGTATTGCTGTTCTATGTACAGTGGTATGCAAAAGTTTGGGCACCCCTGGTCAAAACTGCTGTGACTGTGAACAGTTAAGCAAGTTGAAGATGAAATGATCTCCAAAAGGCATAAAGTTAAAGATGACTCATTCCCTTTATATTTTAAGCAAAAACAATTTTTTATTTTCATCTTTTACATTTTCAAAATGACAAAAAAGGAAAAGGGCCCGAAGCAAAAGTTTGGGCACCCTGCATGGTTAGTACCCAGTGACACCCCCTTTGGCAAGTATCACAGCTTGTGAACACTTTTTGTAGCCAGCTAATAATCTTTCAGTTCTTACCTGGGGGATTTTCACACACTCATCCTTGCAAAAGGCTTCCAGTTCTCCAAGTTTCTTGGGCTGTCTTCATGCACTGCTCTTTTGAGATCTATCCACAGATTTTCAATGATGTTTAGGTCAGGGGACTGTGAGGGCCAGGGCAAAACCTTCAGCTTGTGCCTCTTGAGGTATTCCATTGTAGATTTTGAGGTGTGTTTTGGATCATCGTCTTATTGTAGGACCCGTCCTCTTTTTAACTTCAACTTTTTTACAGATGGTGTGACGTTTGCTTCCAGAATTTGCTGGTATTTATTCGAATCCATGCTTCCCTCGACCAATGAAACGTGCCCTGTGCCACTGGCTGCAACACAACCCCAAAGCATGATCCATCCACACCCGTGCTTCAGAGTTGGAGACGTGTTCTTTTCCTGGAATTTGGCACCCTTTTTCCTCCAAGCATACCTTTGCACATTGTGGCCAAAAAAGTTCTATTTTGATTTCATCAGTCCACAGGACTTGTTTCCAAAATGCATCAGGCTTATTTAGATGCTCATTTGCAAACTTCAGAGGCTGAATTTTGTGGCTAGGATGCAGGAAAGGTTTTCTTCTGATGACTCTTCCATAAAGGTCATATTTGTTCAGGCGTCGCTGCATAGTAGAACAGTGCACCACCACTCCAGGGTCTGCTAAATCTTTCTGAAGGTCTTTTGCAGTCAAACAGGGGTTTTTATTTGCCTTTCTAGCAATCCAACAAGCAGTCCTTTCAGAAAGTTTTCTTCATCTTCCAGACCTCACCTTGATCTCCACTGTTTCTGTTAACTGCCATTTCTTAATAACATTACGATCTGAGGAAACAGCTACCTGAAAACACTTTGCTACGTTCTTGTAGCCTTCTCCTGCTTTGAGAGCATCAATTACTTTATTATTCAGAATGCGAGGGAGTTGCTTAGAGGAGCTCATGGCTGTTGATTTTAGGGACAAGTTTGAGGAGTCAGAGAATTTATACAGCTTTGAAATCTGCATCATCTGACCTTTCCTAACGAAGAATTTGAACAAGCCACAGCTCAATAAGCTAATTAAGGTCTGGAACCTTGGTAAAAGTTACCTGAGAACTCAAATGTATTGGGGTGCCCAAACTTTCGCATGGTGTTCCTTTTCTTTTTTCACTCTCCAATTGTACAAAACCAAGTATTTGTGTATTGTGTATAATACACAAATCTTGCAGAAAATGCTGAAAAGAAATGTGTCGTCTTTACCTTTATGCCTTTTGGTGATCGGTTCATCTTCTGCTCACTTAACTATTCACAGTAACAGACATTTTCAGTAAGGGTGCCCAAACTTTTGCAAGCCACTGTAGGTGTCGATGTTCATAAAGGTCGACTTCTTGGGCATCACTGCAGCAGTAGACCTTACATTTAGCAGACGCTCTTATCCAGAGTAATGTACAACACACCAAGAGCAGTTTGGGGGGCAGTTGGGGGTTAGGTGCCTTGCTCAAGGGCACGTCAGCCATTCCTGCTGGTCCAGAGAATCAAACCAGCAACCTTTTGGTTCCAAAGCTGCTTCTCTAACCATTAGGCCATGGCTTCCCAATAGACCAATGAGTTAAGTGTCTTGCTCAAGATCCCAGTCATGGTACAGGATAGTCCAGTGGCACCGTTGCCTCTCCAGCAACTAGCTCACTCCTATAAATCCCTACCAGTCCTGGGGTTCAAACTCCCTGGTGAATGCATTTGGTTTAAACTACTACTATGGTCTACACCCTGTACATTCACTCACAACAAATGAATGCTGATCAAAATTTAAAACTTCAGGAAAACCCAACCAGGTCAAACAGCAGTAGGCAGTTGCTATTGAAGCCCCAGGATTTGAATCCAAGACTGATTTCTAATTAGGTTAACGTTGGGCTTGTGGTCCATAATATGCAGTATGAAGTATAAATAACTGACGAATGTAAAGTGAGTGGGGCCAATCTTGGTTGATGTCATATGGCCTATTTTCATAGCTTTAATCAAACTGTGATATGCTACAGAGTTGTAGCATATCACAGTTTGATTAAAGTTAGGTTGAACAACCTAGAAAACAAAACACTACTTTAGCACAATTCATTAACGTAGGTTATCTGGTTGCGTCTTTCTCAAATTTAGTATTGGTAGCTTCATAATTTCTGATTATTCTCATTAAAACTGTTGTGTTTAGCTCTGCCTGACTGACATAGCAGACCTGGGATTCTCATTAGAATATTGAGACCATACTAATGGTTTAGTTGTTTTTTTGGAGCAGTGCAAACAGCGTTTTAGCTGCTTCAGATCCTTGGCGTATCCGGTGGCATGCCATCAAATCAAATTTCAACCAATTTAAAATCTAAAAAAAGCACAAATCCAGGCACAAAATGTTCAGGAAAGTCAATTTACTCTTTCTACAAGTTTGTACATAATGTAATTTGTCATACCCAGAAAAACAGTGACATGAACAACTGAAGCTGTGCTGTTCCTCGTTTTATTTGCTATTATTTTTAATGATTTTTTCCTTATTATTTTTAACTGATCACTCAAAACCTGTGTAAACCACACATAATTCCTTCATAATGGACCAGCAGATGAAGGAAAAGAAGAAACCAGCTGAATTTAAGAACTGGAAAAATGTGACAATATAGACATGCTACAGTGGTGCTTGAAAGTTTGTGAACCCTTTAGAATTTTCTATATTTCTGCATAAATTTGACCTAAAACATCATCAGATTTTCACACAAGTCCTAAAAGTAGATAAAGAGAACCCAGTTACACAAATGAGACAAAAATATTATACTTGGTCATTTGTTTATTGAGGAAAACAACCCAATATTACATATATGTGAGTGGCAAAAGTATGTGAGCCTTTGCTTTCAGTATCTGTTGTGGCCCCCTTGTGCAGCAATAACTGCAACTAAACATTTCCGGTAACTGTTGATCAGTCCTGCACACCGGCTTGGAGGAATTTTAGCCATTCCTCCGTACAGAACAGCTTCAACTCTGGGATGTTGGTGGGTTTCCTCACATGAACTGCTCGCTTCAGGTCCTTCCACAACATTTCGACTGGATTAAGGTCAGAACTTTGACTTGGACATTCCAAAACATTAACTTTATTCTTCTTTAACCATTCTTTGGTAGAACGACTTGTGTGCTTAGGGTTGTTGTCTTGCTGCATGACCCACCTTCTCTTGAGATTCAGTTCATGGACAGATGTCCTGACATTTTCCTTTAGAATTCGCTGGTATAATTCAGAATTCATTGTCCCATCAAGGATGGCAAGCCGTCCTGGCCCAGATGCAGCGAAACAGGCCCAAACCATGATACTACCACCACCATGTTTCACAGATAGGATAAGGTTCTTAAGTTGGAATGCAGTGTTTTCCTTTCTCCAAACATAACGCTTCTCATTTCAACCAAAAAGTTCTATTTTGGTCTCATCCGTCCACAAAACATTTTTCCAATAGCCTTCTGGCTTGTCCATGTGATCTTTAGCAAACTGCAGATGAGAAGCAATGTTCTTTTTGGAGAGCAGTGGCTTTCTCCTTGCAACCCTGCCATGCACACCATTGTTGTTCAGTGTTCTCCTGATGGTGGAATCATGAACATTAACATTAGCCAATGTAAGAGAGGCCTTCAGTTGCTTAGAAGTTACCCTGGGGTCCTTTGTGACCTCGCCAACTATTACACGCCTTACTCTTGGAGTGATCTTTGTTGGTCGACCACTTCTGGGGAGGGTAACAATGGTCTTGAATTTCCTCCATTTGTACACAATCTGTCTGACTGTGGATTGGTGGAGTCCAAACTCTTTAGAGATGGTTTTGTAACCTTTTCCAGCCTGATAAGCAACACTTTTTCTGAGGCCCTCAGAAATCTCCTTTGTTTGTGCCATGATACACTTCTACGAACATGTGTTGTGAAGATCAGACTTTGATAGATCCCTGTTCTTTAAATAAAACAGGGTGCCCACTCACACCTGATTGTCATTCCATTGATTGAAAACACCTGACTCTAATTTCACCTTCAAATTAACTGCTAATCCTAGAGGTTCACATACTTTTGTCACTGACAGATATGTAACATTGGGTCATTTTCCTCAATAAATAAATGACCCAGTATAATATTTTTGTTTCATTTGTTTAGCTGGGTTCTCTTTATCTACTTTTAGGACTTGTGTGAAAATCTGATGATGTTTTAGGCCATATTTATGCAAAAATATAGAAAATTCTAAAGGGTTCACAAACTTTCAAGCACCACTGTAATTCTTCAAGTATACAATTGATTTCAAAATACGGTATATTCACACCCTTTTCCAGCAAGCTTAAAAAAGAGGTTTAGTACAAGGTAGAAAATGACACCCAGTCCTTTTTCTTAAAGCAGCTCATCATTTTGTATTCCAATCAAGCCCATCTTCCCCTAAGATATGGTTTGGCATTCAGCTCACACATGCTCAGGTGATGTATATGCCACTGAAATATAATATCTGAAGCCTGCATAGTGTTTATCTCTGTATACTTATTCTCCAGCTCTCTTTTTTCTCTCTCTCTGTCTGCTTTTTTTCTGTCTAATCCCACCCAGGCCATGTCCAGCATCTCCCCTTCTCCCCGCTGGACCACTCATGAGCCATGGAGGAGTGCTATTTTTCTTTCTTTCTGTGTTCACCTCTTGTGTTATCATCCCCCTCTGGATGGCTATCTCGCTCCCTCTCCTACGTTTATCAGTGTGTTCCAGCCCGTCACACACATGCGGGTCAACAAAGAGCTCCATCAGCCCAGGGATGAGCGGTGAAGCCCTTGGGTGGGCCAGTGGGCTAAAATGGGGTATTTCATTTTAGTACGGGTTAAAGTTGCAAATGTCACCATCACTGCTCTATAGGAAATGCATGAAAGGGGTCTAAAGATGCATTTTTATACCAGATGGTTATCAGGCTGTGTAATGTACACCAAAAAGACTCGATGAAGACAGAAAACTGTGCTGCTTTTTCATATTTTTCATGTAAAATTACCACAGAAAGAGTGAACATTAGCCCTTGTGCTACAGTATGTGTTTCTATCACCTAAATTGAAAAAAATGGTGCATTATTATTAAGTAATAAAACTCATATGGAGGAAATATAATCTCATCTCATTCTCATCTCATTATCTCTAGCCGCTTTATCCTTCTACAGGGTCGCAGGCAAGCTGGAGCCTATCCCAGCTGACTACGGGCGAAAGGCGGGATACACCCTGGACAAGTCGCCAGGTCATCACAGGGCTGACACATAGACACAGACAACCATTCACACTCACATTCACACCTACGCTCAATTTAGAGTCACCAGTTAACCTAACCTGCATGTCTTTGGACTGTGGGGGAAACCGGAGCACCCGGAGGAAACCCACGCGGAGAACATGCAAACTCCGCACAGAAAGGCCCTCGCCGACCCCGGGGCTCGAACCCAGGACCTTCTTGCTGTGAGGCGACAGCGCTAACCACTACACCACCGTGCCGCCCGGAAATATAATCTTATCACAAATTATGATACACAAATGTTTTTGCCACAGTAGTATTTTTAGTTAGATGTGATATTTCGTATGTTGCGGGAGCTATGTATAAAATCAACATCTTCAGTTCGTCTTTACACACAAATCATTTTTAAGCACATTACGACTGAATCCCGACTGGCTTCATATTCACTAGATATGCTCACTACATAGGGTAGAACGTCCTGAGAGAAATACAGTATATGATAAAGTAAATACTTGGGAAAAACAAAGCACATGCATTTATTCCAAGCTATTTTTCTCCATCAAGTCACACAACGTTTGCTGGCCAAAAAGATTAGGAAACATTTCAACAGACTTACATTAGGCAAGTAAAAGTAGAATATGGGATGTTAAACATTTGGATGCTGCCTTTGAGTACGTAAATATTATGAAAATATAATAGTGTTTCAACAGGGAAATTAGTTCTGACAGGTGTGGAGCCGATAAACCCATTTAAGACACTGATTGATGAATAAGTTGATACACTTCTTCATTGCAAATGGGAAATAAATGAAATTGAGTGCAGAGCAACTGTAAAACATTAACATATTCATACAATATGTTAGACGAAGAGAGTGAGGAATGGAAAGAGAGCTTCGCTTCCAATAACACACACATGCTTGAGTTTTTACTCGCTGCATGCCACAGACAAAACAAAAGGTGACACAGTGGAAGAAACAGGCAGATCCACATGGTGGACTGATTTTTTTTCCTACTCTTTCGCTCTCGCCTTCCCTGTCTCGCTTGACCGCCTCTCTTGCACACACACTCCTCTTTTATTACATATAATCCCCCGCCTTTCCCCTCGGTCTCCGTGTCTCCCTTTGTCTCTCTGTTAAACATCTCCTCTTTTATTTGTCTCCGTATTTCTGCAATCAAGATTGCGGCCATACTTGGTCTGCTGTCCTCTCTCTCTCTCTCTCTCTCTCATTCTCATTCTATCGCTCAACATGAATTGGCTTTTCTTTGATAGATAAATGAGCCGATTATGCCCAATTGAATCAATTCATTAGTGGTAATGGATCATTTCTGCCTGTTTCCACTTAAACAGAGGCAGAGAGAGAGGGAGACCGAGAGATAGAAAGAGATGGTGTGGAAAGAGAGGCAAACCGAAGGGGTGGGAGAGAGAGAGAGAGAGAGAGAGAGAGAGAGAGAGAGAACGAAGACAGTTGATTATGGTGTTCTTCCTTCATATTTAAGAATGCTGCAAAAGTCTAGACTTAACACCACATTATGTTGAATGGTGCATGCAGAAACACACACACACACACACACACACACACACACACACACACACACACACACACACACACACACACACAAGCAGGCAGTGATTCAATTTTGCCTTGAAGCACGGTGGGTCTGTGATAGACACAGCAGAGCGCCTGCAAGAGGGGGTAGGGTGTGTGTGTGGAGGGGTGCAAGGAGCGGGAGCCAAATTGAAACTTAGTGTGCAAAGTGAATTATCGTTGGCTCCGTTAAGCCTCACTAGCTAGGAGGTGTGTGTGTGTGTGTGTGTGTGTGTATGAGAGTCAAGATTGTTAGGAAATATAAAGCCGTATACCTCAGGAGAAAGATTGGAAGAGCCATGAGAACCCCCCCCCCCCCCCCCCCCCCACACACACACACACACATCCATACCCACACACACCTGATAGCCTCCATCCTCCTCCAACTCCTGCATCTCAAACCCAGTCCAGCATGATGGTCATGAGTATCAGATTCAGCTTCTTCTGTCCCTGGGTTTGCTCTTTAATCCACTGAGCTGAGAGAACACTAGCTCGAGCCACAGGTAATGTTACACGACATGAACCACATTTTCATCCAAAGATTACATCCGATTTAAATGAAAATGAAAGGAAATGAACAGAAAGTGCTGATGTCACTGGCACGACGGACTGCTTTCTATCACATTAATCACCAGTCAAAAGTTTGGACTCACCTTCTCATATACCCTGTCCACACTAGGGATTTTGTACCGATACGAAACTACTTTCGTACCGCAACACCTGTCCACACTAGCAACTATACCGGTACTGTAGCGGTATAACTGTATCGGTACGAAACCCACAAATGTATGGGTTTCGTACCGGTACAGTATCGGCACTGTAGCGCTTCGCTGTAGTGTGGACAGATGAAGCGGCTCTGTATCGATACAAATATAATGCGCATGCGCAAAGTCACACACCTCAATCGATGTCTTCGCTGAATAAAATAGTGAAGAACGGAGATTCGTTTGTTTCTTTCTCAACTGCCGCGCGCGTTTTATACGAGTCGACTGAATAAATGACCACCAGAAATACAGACTGTACACTGACAACAAAAAGCACACACACGTTGTTTCATCCGTACGGAAGCCGAGAGAGGCCCTTCATATAATCCTTTTTTTTATTCACCTTGTTATCCCGAGATAACGACATAATTAATTCAGGATCTCGAGAAAACAACACAAGTAATTCGAGATCTCGAGAAAACAAAACCGTTATTCCGAGATCTCAAGAAAACAAAACAGTTATTTCATGATCTCGAGTAAACAGCTGAGAAATGGTTCATTCAGGTGCGCCAAGAGACTTGTGATATGCTGACTTTGGGGCAATTTCTCATTCTGTATAGACGCAACTTTGGTCATTAGAATGTCTGGAATAATCGATCACCTAATAAGGCAATATTTTGATCAGGGGTTGACACAGGGAGAGATTGCATTAAGCCTTTTAATAAGGGATCGTTTCAAAATTAGTCCGTGGCACCTCCGCAGAAGACTGGCCCGGCTTCGTCTCTACCGACGGAGATACAGTGATCCAGCTGAGATCATGAAATACTTGTTTTGTTTTCTCGAGATCTCGAAATAACGGATGCCATATATTCTCGGAAGGAAGTTACTCGGTAACCAAGGAAACATTTCGCGCACGTGCATTTCAACTAGTGTGAAAGAAAACCGCAAACATTTCTCGCTAGTGTGGACAGATGCACTAAACTGTACCGGTGTACTTTGTATCGATACAGTTATACCACTTTCGTACCGGTATAAGTGTGAACACAGCATTAGAAAGCTTTTAGATAGATAGATAGATAGATAGATAGATAGATAGATAGATAGATAGATAGATAGATAGATAGATAGATCCCAAGCTGGGAAATTGTTATGTTACAACAGCAAGTTATCAGACATGCGTTAAAAAAAAACACCGTACAACATAAAGTAGAATGAACAATATATCCAAGAAATTATTTTACCACTGACACCGGCAGCATATTTTCAGTTACACTATAATTCTACACGTCCAAAGTGCACCTACAGTGAGCTCCAGAATTATTGGCACCTTTATTAAAAATGGTAAATATACAGTAGCTATGGAAAAAATGCCCAAATGTGCGTAAAGTCTTTCCAAATACAGTGCAGTTTATCGTTCTGAAATTTGTCTGAAAATATATTTTTTCGAATGACTATCCCATAAATGAACACCTTGACGCCGAAGGCAAATATTTGTGTGTGAAAAAGGGACATTTATTTTTTTCATAGAAGGTTCAAATTTTCTATTATTTCATTGGTGAAAGGAACGCATCCATCCAATCAGGGCGCAGGTTGTGGACACATGATCACACTGCTGCAGGCTTGGTGGAGTCTCTCATTTATTTTGTGTCTCAAAACCCAGTGCTGTTTGACAAGGGCAACACAAATTATAAAGATAACAACCTTAAAGACAATGCCTGAAAAAAGGAGAGGAGCTCGGTAATGAACACAGTGTGTGTACAGTCCATGGTCCGTAGCCTACTTTGTGATGTGGTGAAGCTTGCTATCAGTCTCAGCAACTCCTGAAGCAAGCACGTTCTCACCTACTTCTAAGGATAGGATGTACCCCAATTTTTTTCTGCCCTTTTCTGTAAAAGAATAAGCACCAGCTCATCATCACTTGTCGACTCCATTGCCATGCGATTTTTTTTGTGCGTAATGCTCGCATAATCGCATTGCATTTAATCTGAATATTAATGTTGTGTTAAATTCATCAATTTTTTTTTTTGCACATTCGCATCGCTTATTCGTCTTGTGCTGCACGTGTAAAGACCTTTACACATATATAAGAACAAATAACGAGAGAAATCTCACCTTTTATTTGAAATAAAAAAATGTATACATTGTTTTCACTGAAAGAATGCTCCCATTTATATTTCACTTCTTTAAGTTCACCTGATGTCTGTGAAGGATCTCAGTCATCCAAGTCATAGGAAACCGTAGGTGCTAAAGAAGGCAACTGGTCTTGCTGAATGCACATCCACACCAAAACTCAGCTGACTTCAATCAGTGCGTTTACATGCACATCCAAATCGAGCTGCTGTCGGTAATCGAGCTAAGGGTCCCAGCAGGGGTGCCAGAGAAATCCAATCCTACATGCACACAAGGAAATCGAGCTATTGTGTGAGGTACATTGTGCACCCGAGCCACAGGTGGTGCTACACGCCCCATCATGTTGGTACACTTCCGGTTGTCGTCATGAAGAAGAGCTATTCAAGAGTATAAACAAAGTTATCAGTTCCGTGTTCACAAGAAGAACGACGACGAGGACAGCAACATCAAGAGAGAGAATTTCGCCATTTTCCCTTCTTCGTTCGTTCGTTCTCCTTGTTCCTCCTGACCTCTTCTGCTGCTCGCTACTACTACTGTTGTCATGCCGACCGAGGCTGTTGTGTTTCCCGCTTGTGGTCTCGTCACTCGTCACTTCCGGAAGGGGCAGTGCTGAAGTGAGTAGCTCGACTACGTAGCTCGATAGGGTTTACATGCCCTAAGTAGCTCGGCTACAATCGCATAATCTAGGTCGCGTAGCTCGATTACGAGAAATCCAGTTCGGTTCGATTTCAGCCGAGCTAAGGTGTTTCCATGGCATTTAGAACTTCGATTTCAGTCGAGCTACGGCAGAAATTCGATTTTCTCTATGTGCATGTAAACGCACTGAATGACTCACATGATGGCAGAGAGAGCCAATGACCCACAGATCACCCTAACTACCCTCTAGGCTGCTAACACTTTTCACACCTGGGCCCCAGGGACCTACACCTACAGGACGACTCAACGACCCAGGTGACCTCAACGACTCTCCTGAGGGTTGCTTTTGATCCACTAGTACCCCTTTTCCACCAAATCAGTTCCAGGGCTGGTTCGGGGTCAGTGCTGGTGCTGGTTCACAACTCGTTCAACTTGCGAGCCAGCTGAGAACCAGTTTGCTTTTCCATAGCTCGCAGTGCTAAGGGAAGCCACGTCATTACGTCGCTGTATACGTCAGTTACGTCGTTATACACGTCAGTTACGTCGCTACGTTTGCATAAACCTTGGCGCGAATATCGAAGCAAAAACAACACGGAAGAAGCAGCAGCAGCAACAACAACAACAATAATAATAATGGATGACTTCGCGTTTGTACAGCTGCTGCTTCTCGTCGCTTAAAAATGGCGATCTTTCGCGGTCTTGTTATTGTTGTTGGTCTTAACAACTCCCCCCCGCTGACGTAAGCGGTTCTTTCCTCTGGCCCAGCAGAGAGTTGGTGCTAGCCTGGAACCGGTTTTTCTGGCCCCAGAGCCAGTTCTTTGTCAGTGGAAACAGAAAACCCGGTTCCAAACTAAGCACTGGCCCCGAACCAGCCCTGGAACTGCTTTGGTGGAAAAGGGGCAACAAGGATAAATACCTGGAACTCCCCACTTGCCAGACAGAACTGAAGAAGCCTTTCGGATGAGAGGTGAAACGTCTTCGAGAATTTCGAGCAAGTCCAGTTGCCTTCTTTAGCACCTATGGTAAAGTTCACCTGATGTTCTAAGTTCACTTGACGCTTTAATCACTCATCATGACTTCCTGTTTCACTGGGGTATAAATATGAGGTGACACAGAGCCCAAATTCCTTGGTCTTTCAGCAACATGGGAAAGACTAGAGAATATAATAATGGAGTGTGTTGAACTTCATAAATTAGACAATGGATATTAAATATAGCTACATGCCTGAGAATGTCCATATCCACTGTCAGGACAATAGTTAAGAACCACAGCTGTAATAACCTACCTGCAAGAGGACGCAAGTGTATTTTGCCCCTGCATACAGTAAGGACTGACAGAGAGGTGAAACATTTCTCCAGGGTCAGAGATTTACAGAAGATGGTAACGTTTTGGTGTCACAGAGTCTCCAAGTGTACAATTAGATTCAACCTCCATGCAAACTAACTATTTGGAAGGCGTACCAGAAGAAGGACTTGTCTTTCATCGAACCACAAATATAAACACTGGTCAACTAGACAATATTGGAACTTTGACTAGAACTGGGTTCTATGGTCAGATGAGGCAAAAAATAGAGTTTCTGAGCTAAAAAAAAAATGGTTATAAAGAAAATAACCTACTCCCCTACTGCTAAGTATGATGGAGTGAATGTCTGTGATGTTGTTTGGTTGTTTTTCCTCCAAAGATCCTGGGGACCTTGTTAGGAAGGATACATGACATTACAGACTCCATGAAGCACCAGGAGATTTGAAAATGAACGAGTGCCTCTGCCAAGAAGTTACAACTTGTTCACGGTTGGATCTTCCAGCAGGACATGATGATCAAAAAACATGTCCAAATCCACACATAAATAGTTCAAGGACAACTGATTCAAACTTTTGGCCATCCCAGTTTCCTGAACTAAACCCCAGTGAAAACCTGTGAGCTGAAGACGAGGATCTGGGAGAGATTCTGTAATGAGGAGTGCTCACAGGTTCCTTGCTGGGGTTTTTTCCCCCCCTCAAATTTCATCAAGCATTATAGAAGAGGACTCAGTGCTGTTACTCTGACACACAAGGTATTAAATGCAGGAGAGCTAATAATGTGGTTTTATGAAAAATATATTTTAAGGGCTTTTTTTTTTTTTTTGCTTGAATACATTTACTTCAACTAAAGCAGAATTCTATTAAATTTTCAAAAAACATGTTTTAATTGGGGGCGGCACGGTGGTGTAGTGGTTAGCGCTGTCGCCTCACAGCAAGAAGGTCTGGGTTCGAGCCCCGGGGCCGGCGAGGGCCTTTCTGTGCGGAGTTTGCATGTTCTCCCCGTGTCCGCGTGGGTTTCCTCCGGGTGCTCCGGTTTCCCCCACAGTCCAAAGACATGCAGGTTAGGTTAACTGGTGACTCTAAATTGACCGTAGGTGTGAATGTGAGTGTGAATGGTTGTCTGTGTCTATGTGTCAGCCCTGTGATGACCTGGCGACTTGTCCAGGGTGTACCCCGCCTTTCGCCCGTAGTCAGCTGGGATAGGCTCTGGCTTGCCTGCGACCCTGTCGAACAGGATAAAGCGGCTACAGATAATGAGATGAGATGAGATGTTTTAATTGGGGGCGGCACGGTGGTGTAGTGGTTAGCGCTGTCGCCTCACAGCAAGAAGGTCCGGGTTCGAGTCCCATGGCCGGCGAGGGCCTTTCTGTGCGGAGTTTGCATGTTCTCCCCGTGGGTTTGCTCCGGTTTCCCTCACAGTCCAAAGACATGCAGGTTAGGTTAACTGGTGACTCTAAATTGACCGTAGGTGTGAATGTGAGTGTGAATGGTTGTCTGTGTCTATGTGTCAGCCCTGTGATGACCTGGCGACTTGTCCAGGGTGTACCCCGCCTTTCGCCCGTAGTCAGCTGGGATAGGCTCCAGCTTGCCTGCGACCCTGTCGAACAGGATAATGCGGCTACAGATAATGAGATGAGATGAGATGAGATGTTTTAATTGGACTAGCTATGCTAAATTGCACCTCAATGTGAATGAATGAGAGAATGTGTGTAGTTATAGCATGATGGGACGGGCTGGTGTTCCATGCAGGATCTATTCCTGTCATGTGCTCAGTTTTCCTGGGATAGGTCCCGAATCCACAGACAACTATATCCAGGACAGAGCTGTTACTCCAGATGAATGAATGAATAAAGAATGTATTGATTAACCACAACAGAGATGTCCACAAGCACCGGCAACCGGCAGTTTTCTCCACCTACACAGACAGTCTGCGCCGGCTACTCGATCCCCTATCAAAAATACCCCCAACAACTTGCCTTTCAATGTTCAAGTGATTTATATCGTCTTCGCTGCCCATAATTTGCTCTAAGTCCAATTATTCCACCATGAAATTGTCTTCGATTTGGGTCTAGCATGACTGGAAGCGACGCTATATTTGTTGAATGATTCTTGCACTCTGATTGGCTGAGCCTGACCACGTGACCATGCCGTAACGTATGTAGTTATGTTACAGAGCCAGACAGCGTACTACAGAGGGGAACTGAGAAAGCCAAGCACACACACATCTGGAGGGAAATTTCAGACATATTTTGCAAGTATTTTACAGGGAAATAGTTAGTAATTTATTAGCTGAGAATGCACCAGAAGGCATGTAAATTTAAACATTTTCTGGAGGGGGGTGCATGCTCCCAGACCCGCCTAACATCAGTGCGCCTCTGCTGCGCCGCCACAAATTCCACAGTCGCCTACTACTTTTTGAAAGAAAGCACAACTTTATTCATCACACACTTGTGAAATTTCCTCTCTGCATTTAACCCATCTGAAGCAGTGAACACACACATGCACAAACACATGAGCAATGAGCACACACACATACCCAGAGCAGTGGGCAGCCATGCTAACAGTGCCCGGGGAGCAGTTGGGAGTTAGGAGCCTCGCTCAAGGGCACCTCAACCCAAGGCCGTCCCGTATTAACCTAACCGCATGTCTTTGGACTGTGGGGGAAACAGGAGCACCTGGGGGAAACCCATGCAGACATGAGGAGAACAAGCAAACTCCATACAGAAAGGCCCTCGCCGGCCGCTGGGTTCGAACCCAGAACCTTCTTGCTGTGAGGCGACCGTGCTAACCACCGTGGGCGGTGTAGTGATTAGCCAATTTTCTGGAGAACCCTGCACAAAGACATTTTTTTTCCGCAAGACTTTTTTGCCCGCCTTTACTAAGGGTGCTAGTATTTCTGGATTTGACTGTATATGGTATGTGGACCTGATAAACTGGCAATTTGGTTATTAATACCCTGCAAACATTTTTCCTATAAAAACGAATACAGCAATGTTTTGCTAACTCTCCTCAGAATTACATCTCTTTACACAAACAGAGTGGTGGTGAAAGATAAAAGCACATGGCCTAGTCGAGGCGTCCTTATCACTGCCTGAGGACAATAGGTCCCCTCTGATAGGTGCCCGCTGGTGTGCCGATAGCAAAGTTGGCTTCCACCAATCCTGCCTCTACAGCGATAAAGCATGCTAAGAATAATGAGGCGAGTACTCTGACCATGTCTGACTGGAGCAACTATGGAAACAAAAACTAGCCTGCATGACTGTTTCCTGTCTGTTACATCAGCACTGACGGACTGTTTGGCTGTGAAACAGGCCAAGGGCCAATGAGAGGATGAAGTGCTCTTCAGGTAATTTGGCTGACACAAAGGTAAAGTACCATATCATACAGGAACTACTGGGGGAAAGAAAGAGAGAGAGAGAGAGAGAGAGAGAGAGCACGTAAAACAGAAAACAGACACTGGTTTTCCCGACTCTGATTTGTTGTCCGGAAGTGAAGAAAGCACTTAATGTTCGTTTTCATAGCGAGGCCACCAGAGCTGTTCAATTAGCTCCATTATCATCCACATTCATGCTTAAAATGTCAGAAAGCTAAAATCCTGATCTCTCCAAAAGGCCGCCATGGAAATATCTATTATCTTCATCAAAACTGAATTTTAATGTCAGTGAAAGCCAGTATATATTACAGTGTGTGTGTGTGCGGGCGCGAGTGAGTGAGTGAGAGAGAACAAGAGATTCCTCAGTACTCACAGTGTGCTCTAATGACAGAGCAGAGGACTAAGCGACCACACCTCCTCAATATTACACACACACACACACATACACACACACCTTCCACGACATTCTGTATGTTCCCTTTCCTTGAGTCTTCAGGCGATGACGAGTGGGTGGATAGCAAAGCTGTGAGACATTCTGCTCAGGTTACACAGAGAAAGAGCGAGTGAGAGAAAGACAGGCTGAGAGGAGACAGGAACAAACTCCTTCCACTTCCACAGACACTAAGCAGAGACACAACAGACTGAGTTCAGCCGTTTATAAAGGCTTGTGGACAGACGGGCTCACACAAACAAGAGCAGCTCGACACAATCAGACACTGAATCAGCTTCTAATTAAGGAGATCGGTTAATAAGCTAATTTACTTACACACTGCAAGTCAAAATGTGACACGGTGAATTTTGTAGGAGACAAACAAGACAAAACACTTCCAAGCTGCTGCACCATGTGTAGATTTCAAAACTGCCCTGAATAACAGTGTAAGTATTGCATTTAGTTTTCTCTGTATCGCCTACTTTCAGCCGCCGAACTCAGAAGAACACAGCGGGGGAAAAATAAATCTCTTAATGGTGCATTAGACAAGATTTGCGGGGGAAAGTTCTTTCCCAGTTAAACGGATGGAGTTGAATACCTTTTGAATTTTTTTTTTTTTTAATTCATTGAGCCAACTCTCATCTCATCTCATCTCATTATCTCTAGCCGCTTTATCCTTCTACAGGGTCGCAGGCAAGCTGGAGCCTATCCCAGCTGACTACGGGCGAAAGACGGGGTACACCCTGGACAAGTCGCCAGGTCATCACAGGGCTGACACATAGACACAGACAACCATTCACACTCACATTCACACCTACGGTCAATTTAGAGTCACCGGTTAACCTAACCTGCATGTCTTTGGACTGTGGGGGAAACCGGAGCACCCGGAGGAAACCCACGCGGACACGGGGAGAACATGCAAACTCTGCACAGAAAGGCCCTCGCCGGCCCCGGGCTCGAACCCAGGACCTTCTTGCTGTGAGGCGACAGCGCTAACCACTACACCACCGTGCCGCCCCTGAGCCAACTCTCATTTCCACAAAATTATATGTACGCTAAGCTTCGCCCCTAAATCTTATGATGGCTCATGTACAGTTAGCATGCTAACTAGAGTTACCATTAGCAAGGACTGTCATGACATCATGTTCAAGCAAACTTTGGACATTCAACTGCCTGGAAGCCAAGTTACAACTCTATAACCACGCAACTTCTCCTCATAATCACTGACGGGTATGGTCTATAAAAATGACAGACAAGAGTATAAGCCTATCCAAACACGAACAAACATACCAGGTTTGTACACTGTTTTGTTTTGGGGGTTTCAGCTTCATCATACACAATAGTTTAAACTGTTATTTTTCGATCATTTCTACATAATTTTCTACATTATCCATACTGGTAAGAAATGAAAAACACAGACTATGGCGACTTTGAGTTTGTGGCAGCGGGGGCGTGGTCAAGCGCCGGTCTGTGACAGGAGGGCGGAGTCAGGGAAGGTAAGTGGCAGAATCACTACACCTGAGAGCAATTAACCTGTTTGTGTGTCTTCCCAGTGACCGCGCCCTACTTAAGGAGGGAGAGCGAGAGCAGAGGGAGCTCTCCTGAACCAGACGGCTGATGTGTGTGCGTGTATGTGAGAGTGTTTGCGACTGAAAAGTGCAAATAAAGAGTTTTGTGAACTCAGTTCTGGCCTGCCGTCTTCTGTGCTCCGCCCATACATAGGAGCTGTCACAGAGTTTTACTTCAGAAGCTGCAGCTAATGGTAATAAGCTAATCGTAAATGGTAGAGGCTACATAATTTGTGTCACAATCTTTGTTTCCTGGCAGGACATTCTCCCCCCTAACAGGACATCCCCCTCCCCAGAGGACATTTCCCCCCCTCAAAGGACATTTTCCCCCCCTCAAAGGACATTTTTTCCCCTCAAAGGACATTCACCCCCCTCACAAGACATTTTTCCCCCTTTAAGGACATTCACCCCCCCTCACAGGACATTTTCCCCCCTCAAAGGATATTTGTCCCCCTCAAAGGACATTTCTCCCCCCTCAAAGGACATTTCTCCCCAAAGGACATGTATCCCCTTCACAGGACATTCCCCCCCCCCCACCAAAGGACATTTTCCCCCCTGGCAGGACATTCCCCCCACCCCCCAAGGACATCCCCCCCCAAAGGATATTCCCCCCCACTCACAGGACATTTTTCCCCTTCACAGGACATTTTCCACCCTCAAACGACACCCCCCCCAAGGACATTTCTCCCCCTCAAAGGACATTTTCCCCACTCACAGGACATCCCCCCCAAGACATTTCCCCACTCACAGGACATCCCCCCAGGACATTTCCCCCCCTCACAGGACATTTTCCCCCTCACAGGACACTTTCCCCCCCTCGCAGGACACTTTCCCCCCCTCGCAGGACATTTCCCCCCCCTTGCAGGACAATTTCCCCCCCTCGCAGGACATTTTCCCCCTCACAGGACATTTCCCCCCCCTCACAGGACATTTCCCCCCCCTCGCAGGACATTTCCCCCCCCTTGCAGGACAATTTCCCCCCCTCGCAGGACATTTTCCCCCCTCACAGGACATTTCCCCCCCCTCACAGGACATTTCCCCCCCCCTCGCAGGACATTTTCCCCCTCACAGGACATTTTTCCCCTAGACAGGAATTTATTTTCCCCTCATACCTGCTATGGTAGCTGCTATGCCATGCTACGCTATGCTATGGTAGCTGCCGTGCTAGGGTATGCTATGGTAGCTGCCGTGCTAGGGTATGCTATGGTAGCTGCCGTGCTAGGGTATGCTATGGTAGCTGCCGTGCTAGGGTATGCTATGGTAGCTGCCGTGCTAGGGTATGCTATGGTAGCTGCCGTGCTAGGGTATGCTATGGTAGCTGCTACTGTACGTTTCTAAAATAAACAAGCATGAACAAAGCAAAGATTCCAACAGTGAAAAGAGATCCAAAGTTTACACACTGATTACTCTTCTACATAACAGATTATAAACGTTTTATCCACCTCACTCATTCACACCTCACCCAAGCTTATTTTACTGAAGTTATTAATAGATTATTATTGGATTATCAGGTTTCAAGTCAACACAGTTATTAGCATTTTTACCTCAAAAAATTAGTCATCCACTATTGTACATCAGATAAAGATTGAATAAAAACACAGGTAGGATTTTTTTTTAATGGTTAGCTCTTGTATTGCTAAATAATAAATGCTAGTTAACAATCTCTTGTTGGGATTATCTTGTTCGGATACCTTGGATTCCACACACAAAAAAAGCTTCCCCCGCAGTATCCATCATAACTACTGTGTCAGAAACTTGTCACATGCCTAACTGTTACACAGGAGGAAAATACCTCGATATTTAACCCAAATGTATTCGCAACAAATGTCCATCTTAACCTCTTTTTCTCTCTCACTCACACATAGTTAGACACGGTCCTAAATAAACACAATCTAAGCGATACTTGGTGCTGATAGATCTCCTGTTTGCTTTCTTGCTCTGTGTCAACGTCTGAAGCAAGAAAGCACTTCAAATCACACACACACACACACATTTGTACTGCTGTATTTCTGAGGACCTTCCATTCACATGAATATTAATGAAATGTATGCATCTAAACCTAACCTTAGTAATAAAAAGGAAACTTGTTGACTTTTTTTCTTTTGTTAAAACAACAACAACACTTTCCTTATGGGGACCATCCAACGCTACGTTCACACTGCAAGGCTTAATGCTCAATTCCGATTTTTTTGTGAAATCCGATTTTTTTGTGAGGTCGTTCACATTAACAAATATATGCGACTTGTATGTGATCCTCAGTATGAACGAAAAGCGACCTAAAAGTGTTCCGCATGCGCATTGCAGGATACGATGACGTCACACGCAGTGAGCATGGCCAGTGTTTACGGAAGTAAAACCGCCCCGTTGCGGTATGACCCATCCAATCTAGCTTGAATAGCTGTATCCCCCCAAATGGAAATCAGCTCCCTAACCTCTGCGTCCTTCCATTGAGAAGATTCAGAACCTTCACAGCCCGAAGCGTCCCTCGCATTGATGTCATGCGCAGGGGCGCAGATACGTTTTTTGAACTGTGGGGGACAAAAAACTGGGGGGGACAAAGCTGCCAGCAAACCAACCCCAACCCCGATATGCCTGTCAAACTTGTTTTGGGTTACCATAGCAACCAAGCTCGAGCTCGCAACCTGTGCAGTCTGCGCAGCTCAACCAACCGAATATCAGTCTTTGTTTTGTTTTATGAGTTGTTGCAACTATGTATACACTGCTGTGCACCTCAATAAACCGAATGGTAATTAGTCTTTTGATTTTTCCGTGAGGTTTGCCTTATGCAAAGAAAGACAGCATAAACGTTTTTTCCTCCCTATAAGTGGGGGGGACCGAGCGAGGTGAATTTAAATCTGGGTGGGACGAGTCCCACCCTCTATCTGCGCCCGTGATTATGCGTCATGTTGTTGTAACTTTTTTTGAGAGACCCGCCGCCTACTTCAGCGCAGAATAGTGACGTTTGTGGCTTGTTGATGACGTGCAAGTCGGATGAATGCGACCTGGCGGTTCAGACTGAAGTCGCATATGAAAAGAGCGGATAGGAATCGGAATTAGGACCACATATCCAAACGGCCTGGGTCGGATTTGAAAAAATCGGATCTGTGTCGTTCATATTGTCAATAAAAGATCGGATACAGGTCACATATGGGCGAAAAGATCGGATTTGAGTCACTTCAGCCTGCAGTGTGAACGTAGCCCAAATGTCCCCACAAAGTCAAAATTGTCAGATTTTTCTATTCTTGTGAGCATATTTGGTCCTCAGTAGTATATGAAAATGCACACACACACACACACACACACACACACAATCAAGTGAATAAATGGAATGAGAATAATGAACATTTCTCTCGAACATTTTTATAAACGTTTGTTTCTGAGTACATTAATACAGATTTCCTGAAAGTGCTTTCACATTTGCAGTGTTTAGTTCGCTTGAATTGAACCCTGCTGCGAGAAAGCAATTTAATTTACATTCAGCTCAACTTGACTGTAGCATTATTTTGTAGATGTGAGCTGCTAAACTGACCTTCAAGAAGCAAAGTGGGCCAAAGGACAGAGCTACAAAATACCATGTGTTGTGCATATTTGGACTGACAAACAAAAGGAGGTCCTGAAAAATGCAAGTGCTTCAATGACGTTCAACATTAGATTATAGAAAAGAAACAACAATAACGTACAAATAGTGGAGACAACAAACCAGAACGTCAAGGACGTAGCAGCTCATCTGGCCTGCCATCAAAACAACCCTGACTACTAAAACGTCAAACAGAACTGAAATGGGACAATGTGAGAGAGGACCAACCTCCACGACAAACTGTTTACAACAGGAAAATCATCAAGGACTAAATTTTGTTCCTCAAGGGAAAAATCGACCCAAAACATCCATCAGAACTGAATCCACATGATAAATGAGAGAGGAGATACAACTCTAGTCAGAAGAAAATTTGTTAAGTTGACCGAATGACTAATTTGTTAGCAAAAAATTGACACCACAATTAGGGATGTCCCGATCAGGTTTTTTTGCCCTCCGATCCGATACTGATCATTTGATTTTGAGTATCTGCCGATACCGAGTCCCGATCCGATACTTCTTATAATCCATAAAAAATAAAGACGAGGAAAGAAACGGATCCAGGATGTTCCTCATTTTTAATTTAACACCTTATTTTAACATCCAACAACTCCGTTAGCAAACAGAGCACTCACGTGAGGCAGTTTGAACAATAAATAACAAATTAAAAAAATAACCTTAAAATACCTGGCAGGAATGTAAACAAATAAAAAAAATAAAGTGCCACAGTGCCGGTAATTTGCTTTTAAGAACACATCTCACAGTGGTGTACAGTAATTTCAATTAAGGAAATGAACGTTTTTCTTGATGAAAACAAGCATTTCTACCCTTTCAGGTTTGAGCCCGTTTCTTTTGTCATCCAACGAAAAAAAAAAAGATCTCATGCTTTGCTTTCCGCTTCGAACTGCTTCCGTGTTCAACTTTGCCGGCAACAGGCAGCCAATAACCAATAGCGTGTCCGCTACAAAGTGATGTCATGCCGCACGCGTTGATGTTGCTGTGTTGAGACAAGAGGTCTGGTCTCACTCTGTGCCAACGCATAGCTATTGATGTGTTAAAAATGAGAATATATTATATAGATATATATCCGATCCCTGATCGGGAGGCAATGCCTGATTCCGATCGAGTCTGAAACCATGTGATCGGGCCCGATTTCCGATCACGTGATCGGATCGGGACATCCCTAACCACAATGACCAAGTGTTCTGCAGAAGGTCTCGTTCTTTCAAATAAAACAATCAGAACTGAAATCCATTGAGAACTGAGGCAGGAGATACGACTTAACTGAAAATAAACAACGTTGTAAACAGTTTGCAATTTGAAAATCAACAAACAAATGACCAAGTTTTTTTCCCTGGGGGAAGATCTACCCAAAACATCAATCAGAACTGAAATCAGGTGAGAACTGCGAGAGGAGATACAATTCCAATGAGAAGTCCCAAAATTTGTAAAGTTGACTTAAATAGCAGTTCTTTAGCAAAAATGTAACAATACAACGGCCAAGTGTTGTGCAGAAGGTTTAATTCTTTGTAATGAAACGATCAGAACTGAAATCTATTGAGAACTGAGGGAGGAGATACAATTTAACTGAAAATAAACCAAGTTGTAAACAAAATCAACAAACAAATGACCAAGTTTTGTTCCTCGTGGAACGATCTACCCAAAACATTGATCAGAATTGAAATCGGATGAGAAATGAGAGAAAAGATACAATTCTAGTGAGAAGCCGGGAAAATTTGTTAATTTGACCTAATTACTAACTCGTTAGCAAAAAAATTGACAAAACAATGACTACGTTTGGCGGCATGGTGGTGTAGTGGTTAGCACTATCGCCTCACAGCAAGAAGGTCCTGGGTTCGAGCCCCGGGGCCGGCGAGGGCCTTTCTGTGTGGAGTTTGCATGTTCTCCCCGTGTCCACGTGGGTTTCCTCCGGGTGCTCCGGTTTCCCCCACAGTCCAAAGACATGCAGGTTAGGTTAACTGGTGACTCTAAATTGACCGTAGGTGTGAATGGTTGTCTGTGTCTATGTGTCAGCCCTGTGATGACCTGGCGACTTGTCCAGGGTGTACCCCGCCTTTCGCCCGTAGTCAGCTGGGATAGGCTCCAGCTTGCCTGCGACCCTGTAGAAGGATAAAGCGGCTAGAGATAATGAGATGAGATGACTACGTTTACATGCATGTCCAAATCGAGCTGCTGTTGGTAATCGAGCAAAGGGTCCCAGCAGGGGTGCCAGAGAAATCCAATCCTACATGCACAAGTGAAATCGGGCTATTGTGCAAGGTGCATTGTGCACCCGAGCTACACGCCCCATCGTGTTGGTACACTTCCGGTTGTCGTCATGAAGAAGAGCTATAGTGTTGCCAGATACTGCTGACGTATTCCAGCCCAAAACATGTTCAAATCCGCTAAAATGCACTTAAAACCCCCAATCTGGCAACACTAGCAGTTCCGTGTTCAAGCTGTTAGGCTTGCTCTAACAGACTATGGCTACAAACTGTCCGGCGCAGACCACTGTTTTGTAAGACAACTTATTTTGCACAATAATATTTTTCTAAAGTCCATTTTTTGCTTACAAAAAAAATTTTTTTTTTGCTTACAATTTAACTTATGTCTTAATAAACACAAAAAGTTCAATTGTTTTGTTTTTATTGACATTCTTCAGATGTTGGACATATATATATATATATATATACACACACACACACAAATACAATGACTTGTTTATGTACACAATTCACAGCTATGCAACAGCTGTACAGATGTATTTGGTGATACAGTAAGTGAGCTAAATTTTAACAGTGCAAACAATGCCACAAAAAGAAAAGATTCATGCCGTTGTCATGATTCGTTGTCATGCCGACCGAGGCTGTTGTGTTTCCCGCTTGTGGTCTCGTCACTCGTCACTTCCGGAAGTAGCTTGACAACTAGCTCGATAGGGTATACATGCGCAAAGTAGCTCGGCAGAAATCGCATAAACTAGGTCGTGTAGCTCGATTCCGAGAAATCAAGTTCGGTTCAATTTCAGCCGAATTAAGGTGTATACATGGCATTTTGAACTTCGATTTCAGTCGAGCAACGGCAGAAATTCGATTCTCTCTATGTGCATGTAAACGTAGTGAGTGACCAAGTTTTGTGCGGAGTGATGAGTTCTTTCAAACAAAACAATTGGAACGGAAACCCGTGGAGAACTGATGGAGGAGATACGAATTGAGATATGATCTAGGTATGTAGACCTCTGCCGTCTAAGAGATTCTGCCTCATGGATCGATGCAGGAGCAAACAGTCACTGATACAGCTGCTCAGAGATGTTTCTCAGTTTATTGTAGGATAAACATGAGTATATCTTCACATTGAAGTGTGTAGTAGCTATATGATTGGATGATGGTGATTTAATTGATGAAGCTAAGTTATCTACGTACAGCGTAAATGGGTGATGAAGCATTACATCACTGGTTTAGACTACACTACTTTATGAAAGAAGAGAGACATTATGTACCATTGCATCACCTGTCAGGATCACAGTCTTATGAAATGAAGAAAGGCATTACTGGTCAATATAACCTTCATTAAGCAGACAGCAGAATGTGTGAGCAAAGATAAATCTCAAGGATTTAACGAATCAAAAGAAGTAGTAATGAGATCAGCTTGTCCTGCCTGTTCCAGTGTCAAGAACAAGTAGCAATCAGACCAGCCTGTACCAGTTCCAAGCATACCAAACAAATATCTCCATCAGCGCTATAGAAGTTGGAGTGGTGCAGTGGTTAGTACTGCTGCCTCACAGCAAGAAGGTTCTGGGTTCGAACCTGGTGGCCAACTAGGACCTTTCTGTGTGGGGTTTGTATGATCACCCAGTGTCTGCATCGCTTTCCTCCACACAGTCCAAAGACATGAGGATTAGGTCAACTGACTACTCTAACACTACGTTCAGACTGCGACCTGAAACGACCCATATCCGATTTGTTGTGAAATCCGATTTTTTTGTTAGGCCGTTCACATTACCAAGTATATGAGACTTGTATGCGATCTCCAATATGAACGGAAAACGACCCAAAAGTGTCCCGCATGCGCAAATTGACACGTAATACGCACATCTACGTAATACGTAAACAAAAAAAAAAAGCGCACTCTTCAAGTTTAATGATTTTCTTTTTTTGTTTGTTTGTTTAATTATCTGGTTAGTGTTAAAGTGTGAGGTCTCGTGTGTGTTTTTGTTTCTGAACTGAAATGAAAACGTGTAGCCTGGTAACGAGGGTTGACTCCTAAATGTCTCTCTAATTTCTATATAAGTGCACTACATGTTACTAGGAAGTAATGGATTTTTAAACTCTATATAGTGCACTCGAGCTTCAGTAGGCAGTCATTTGGGATACGGCCGCTGTATTACCAAACTCTTAATTCAGGCTTAATAATTTGCACATATTTATTTCGTCATATTAATAAACTTTTTCTACATTTTTATAAATATTTATTTAGATTGTTTATAGCCAGCTGAATTCTGCAACTTCTCTCAGCGCTGGCTCAAGGTGCAGAAACACCAGTGCAGTTTGCGATGGAGATGAGGCGAGACCTGGCGATGTGGTTTTTGTGGCGGCGGCGGAACTCACACAATAATCTGATTAATGTGGGCAGCAGACTAATGAGACCGAAGGTGTCAAATTACTGGAAATTTCCAGAACAATCTTATAATCTTGTAATGCAGGATGGTTTAAGTTATAAATCAGTTATAGAAACTGTTTTATTTAATCAGGCTAACAGATCAACATCCAGGTCCCTACCAAATCCACCATTAGCTTGATCAATTCTATAAAAGTCTATTTAAATTCTGAAAACTGTACAAATGTTGTTGTTTTCCACCAAAGAGGCGGGATTAGCCAACGCAGAATAGTGACGTTTGTCTCTTGTTGATGACGTGTAGGTCGCATGAATGCGACCTGTCCGGTCAGACTGCAGTCGCATGTGAAAATATCGGACATGCATCGGATTGAGGACGACATATCCAAGCGGCCTGGGTCGCATGTGAAAAAATCGGATCTGTGTCGTTCAGATTGTCAATAACAAATCGGATACAGGTCGCATATGGGCAAAAAAATCGGATATGGGTTGTTTCAGGGTGCAGTCTGAACGTAGTCTAAATTGCCCATGTGTGAACTGTTGTTTGTCTCTCTGTTAGCGGGAACCTGCCCAGGGTGTACCCTGCCTCTCGCCCGAAGTCAGCTGGGATTGGCTCCAGCTTCCCCCATGACCCTGATGGATAAACAATATAGATAATGGATGGATATACGACTCCAATTCCAAAAAAAATGGGACATTGTATAAAACATAAATAAAAACAGAATGTGAAGATTTGCAAATATAAAAAAAAACCCATATATTTCACTGAAAATAGTACAAAGACAACACCTCAAATGTTGAAACTGAGAAATTTAGTTTTTTTGTAAAATATATGCTCATTTTGAATTTGATGTCAGCAACACATTTCAAAAACGTTGGGACGGGGCAACAAAACATTGAAAAAAATTGTGTAATGTGAAAAAAAAACCAACTAATTTTGTGAATTGGCAACAAATCAGTAACATGATTGGGTATAAAAAGAACATCCTAGAGAGGCGGAGTCTCTCAGAAGTAAGATGGGGAGGGGTTCACCGCTCTGTGAAAGACTGCGTGGGCAAACAGTGCAACAATTTAAGAATAACGTTCCTCAGTGTAAAATTGCAAAGAATTTGCAAGAATTCTTTCAGCAAGACAATACCAAACCGCTTTCTGCACATATTGTCAGTCCGGCACGCTTTGGCGCGTGCACCTGAAGAACTCTCAGGTGTGCCCCGAGCTGCGTGCGTGTCGAGCGGACTCGTGCCATTAACGACGCGCACCTGCACATGATTGAGGAGCAATACGTGCATCTTTATAAGGACTGCTTAGACGCATGCCTAGGGCGAAGTTTTACGCTACGACAGTACGCGTTACTGAGCCTTATTCCATGTATCTGATTTCCTGGTTTTCTCATTCCTTGCCCGTTCCTCGTTCCTGTTTTTCTCGTTGCCTATGATATCCTGTTTGTGCCTCGCCCGACCTTTCGCTTGTTTTGATGTTTATGAGTCTGCCTGCCGAATTGGACTGTTTGCCTGTGTGTGTGTGTTTTTGCACTACTTTAATAAATATAATTCTGCACTTACATCCGCCTCTTACCGCGCCCTGACACATATTAAAACTGCATGGCTCTGTCGTAAAAGAGTCTGGGTGCTAAACTGGCCTGCCTGCAGTCCAGACCTGTCTCCCATTAAAAACATTTGGTGCATTATGAAGCGCAAAAATACGATAAAAGAGACCTCGAACTGTTGAGCAACTGAAATTGTATATCAGGCAAGAATGGGACAACATTTCTATTTCAAAACTACAGCAATTGGTCTCAGTTCCCAAACATTTACAGAGTGTTGGTAAAAGTAGCGGTGATGCAACACACACTCGACCCTGTCCCAACTTTTCTGAAGTGCTGCTGACATCAAATTCAAAATGAAGACATTTTTCAAAAAACAATAAAACTTCTCAGTTTCAACGTCTGATATGTTGCCTTTGTACTATTTTCAATGAATATAGGGTTTCCACGATTTGCAAATTATCACATTCTGTTTTTATTTACAGTTCACACAGCATCCCAATTTTTTTGGAATTGGGGTTGTACAAGTCATTCAATATGGCCTTCATATTCTGACTAGCCCCTCTTATGTAGTACTGCTGAGGGAAGAGATGAGGATGCACAAGTTGTGCTTACTTACTGTAATTACTAATATTCTTTCTCATCTCATCTCATCTCATTCATCTCATCTCATCTCATTCATCTCATTATCTGTAGCCGCTTTATCCTGTTCTACAGGGTTGCAGGCAAGCTGGAGCCTATCCCAGCTGACTACGGGCGAAAGGCGGGGTACACCCTGGACAAGTCGCCAGGTCATCACAGGGCTGACACATAGACACAGACAACCATTCACACTCACATTCACACCTACGGTCAATTTAGAGTCACCAGTTAACCTAACCTGCATGTCTTTGGACTGTGGAGGAAACCGGAGCACCCGGAGGAAACCCACGCGGACACGGGAAGAACATGCAAACTCCACACAGAAAGGCCCTCGCCGGCCACGGGGCTCGAACCCAGGACCTTCTTGCTGTGAGGTGACAGTGCTAACCACTACACCACCGTGCCGCCTAATATTCTTTCTATATAAATGAAATCTTGCCTTGTTTACTTTTAAAGGCAAAGACTAAATACTGAAACCTTTGACTTTGGAAAGTGGCTTCCTAGGTATCAGAGATCATCAGATCTATAGATCTTCCAAGTTGGCGTGTGGATACTTTGTGGACACTCGTGAATTATTTCTGTGTGTGCGAGTGTGTGTTTTAAACTCTGGTGGCATCGCTAGATCAAGTAGGTTAAGACTCAGAACAATAACTCGAAGACTGAGTGAATTGAGCTACAGTTTGTGTGCGTGTGTGTGTTTGTAGGTGGAAACATCAGTGGCACTGCTCACTCACACTCGCTCGCCATGCTGTGGATCAGGTAGCAGAGTTGCTTGGATTATGCTCTTTTAAGAAGGGATTAACCATGTTGCAGCGTTCAGGGCAAATTGCCCCAAGAAGACATCTCTCCGAAAAAAAAAGTTAAATTCTGCACCTAATCCTCCTCAAAGCTTCTTAACTCATCGCCCTCTCTCTCTCTCTCTCACACACACACACACACACACACACACACACCCTCTCTCTCTCACACACACACACTCACTCCAATTTGCTTGTCAGTGAGCGTTTTGAGAGTGAGCGTCACTTTAAGACAATTCATCCACCTCCTTAAAACCCCCGCTCTGTTTTTCCCTTTTCCCTGTTACACCGGTTGCTCTATAATGTCATGAGTGTTTGACAGTTATATATATAATTCCACAATACATATTTCTACACACACACACACACACACACACACACACACACACACACACACACACAGATGTGACACTGCAGCATGACACCGACACTCTCTTAAGTCAATGTGTCAGCACAGAGAACAAAGTGACAAGTGTGTGTGTGCGGACGTGTTTATGAGCGTGTGTACTGTCAGCAAGTCACTGAGCCTCAGGGTTCAAGTGGTGGCAGCCCTGAAAGCAGGAGAAGCTCGTATGGACATTGTGTGTGTGTGTGTGTGTGTGTGTGTGTGTGTGTGTGTGTGTGTGTGTGTGTGTTGTGTTACTCCGCCTCGGCCATATGTAGAGAGGCAGCTGTGTTTTTGTTGGGGGGAGGTGAGGACCCAGGTGCTGGATGTACATGTGTTGGGGGTGGACAGGAATGTAGCGAACGATGTAGGAGGAGAGAAGAAAGAGAAAGAAAACAAGAAGAGCACACTGGAACGCAGAAAGATGCACAGGACTATCGGCTCAGCAAACCGAACGCCTTTTACCCAGGAAGAAACTGTCCAGGAACTGCACACAAAACACCAGAAGCTGCAAATACACAATGATGACTTTGTTTATCCGTGAACATCCTGGTTAAGAATGTGCATTCTGTGTATTATGACACCTCAACAAGATCCACGGTTCGAGCTTGAGCTCGGTTTGCTGTCTGTGAGGAGTTTATGTGCATGTTCTCCCTTCGTCTGTGTGGGATCCCTTCAGATTCTCCCTTTTCCTCCCAGGAGTAGAGTTATACGAAAGATTTGTGTTGCACTCTCCTGGATTTCACTCAGGCTGGGCATTACTGACGACTTATTAACTGAGCATGAGGAAACTATCAGACCAAGATTCTGACAGTACGGACCGAGGTCTGATATTTTCCCGTAAAGACCGAGCAAGCGAGGTTAATAAGGAGCTTATTATATGGCTTTTTTATTTCTAAGGTTAAAACAGATGGTCATTATAATGAGGCATGACGCTGCTTTCAGTCATGCCATATTAGTAACATAGTTGGGTGGCACAGTGGTGTTTGAAGGTTTGTGAACCCTTTAGAATTTTCTATATTTCTGCATAAATTTGACCTAAAACATCATCAGATTTTCACACAAGTCCTAAAAGTAGATAAAGAGAACCCAGTTAAACAAATGAGACAAAAATATTATACTCGGTCATTTATTTATTGAGGAAAATGATCCAATATTACATATCTGTGAGTGGCAAAAGTATGTGAACCTCTAGGATTAGCAGTTAATTTGAAGGTGAAATTAGAGTCTGGTGTTTTCAATCAATGGGATGACAATCAGGTGTGAGTGGGCACCCTGTTTTATTTAAAGAACAGGGATCTATCAAAGTCTGATCTTCACAACACGTGTTTGAGGAAGTGTATCATGGTACGAACAAAGGAGATTTCTGAGGGCCTCAGAAAAAGCGTTGTTGATGCTCATCAGGCTGGAAAAAGGTTACAAAACCATCTCTAAAGAGTTTGGACTTCACCCATCCACAGTCAGACAGATTGTGTACAAATGGAGGAAATTCAAGACCATTGTTACCCTCCTCAGGAGTGGTCAACCAACAAAGATCACTCCAAGAGCAAGGTGTGCAATAGTCGGCGAGGTCACAAAGGACCCCAGGGTAACTTCTAAGCAACTGAAGGCCTCTCTCACATTGGCTAACGTTAATGTTCATGAGTCCACCATCAGGAGAACACTGAACAACAATGGTGTACATGGCAGGGTTGCAAGGTGAAAGCCACTGCTCTCCAAAAAGAACATTGCTGCTTGTCTGCAGTTTGCTAAAGATCACATGGACAAGCCAGAAGGCTATTGGAAAAATGTTTTGTGGATGGAGGAGAACAAAATAGAATTTTTTGGTTGAAATGAGAAGCGTTATGTTTGGAGAAAGGAAAACAGTGCATTCCAGCATAAGAACCTTATCCCATCTGTGAAACATGGTGGTGGTAGTATCATGGTTTGGGCCTGCTTTGCTGCATCTGGGCCAGGACGGCTTGCCATCATTGATGGAACAATGAATTCTGAATTATATCAGCGAATTCTAAAGGAAAATGTCAGGACATCTGTCCATGAACTGAATCTCAAGAGAAGGTGGGTCGTGCAGCAAGACAACGACCCTAAGCACACAAGTCATTCTACCAAAGAATGGTTAAAGAAGAATAAAGCGAATGTTTTGGAATGGCCTAGTCAAAGTCCTGACCTTAATCCAGTTGAAATGTTGTGGAAGGACCTGAAGCGAGCAGTTCATGTGAGGAAACCCACCAACATCCCAGAGTTGAAGCTGTTCTGTACGGAGGAATGGGCTAAAATTCCTCCAAGCCGGTGTGCAGGACTGATCAACAGTTACCGCAAACGTTTAGTTGCAGTTATTGCTGCACAAGGGGGTCACACCAGATACTGAAAGCAAAGGTTCACATACTTTTGCCACTCACAGATATGTAATATTGGATCATTTTCCTCAATAAATAAATGACCAAGTATAATATTTTTTGTCTCATTTGTTTAACTGGGTTCTCTTTATCTACTTTTAGGACTTGTGTGAAAATCTGATGATGTTTTAGGTCATATTTATGCAGAAATATAGAAAATTCTAAAGGGTTCACAAACTTTCAAGCACCACTGTAGTGGTTAGCACTGTCGCCTCACAGCAAGAAGGTTCTGGGTTCAAGCCCAGTGGCAGACGGGGGATTTCTGTGTGGAGTTTGCAAGCTCTCCCTGTGTCTGCAGCTGATTAGATATGAACTTTATATACTGTTTTGAATCTTTAAAATCAGCTACGTTTACATGACCCTGATAGTCTGTTAATAATCGGATTCAAGCTTGATCGGAATGAAATTTCTTCATGTCAACAGATTTTAGAGTTTAATTGGATTGAGAGAGGTGTTATCGACAGCAGATGTAAACATATCCATCTGTACGGAGCAAAGCTAGCTATGCGGGATTGTGCGCATGTCAGAAATTCTATTCCGATTGTTCACTTGGGACATATACACATGCAAATCTGTCCGATCATTTTCATGTAAATGGTACGTTTGGAATCGCTGATCAGAATGAATTCATTCCGAATGTAAAAAATATGTGCATTTAAACGTAGCTATTGTACAAAGTTACAGATGTTACAGAGGTTTTAATAAAAAAATAATTATGAAATATAACTATTAATTAAATAGTCCCTAATTAACAATTTAATAGATCCTTTCTTTTGTATAAAATAAAATAAAAAGCTGCATGTCTCTGATTTTTGTAAGGGAACGTTACAGTGCTGGAAATGTCATCACAAACCTATAGATCAGGATATTTATTGTGTCCTAGAACAATTTTATTGTCTGTACAGAATTACACTGCCATGATATCCAGTGTTATTCTATCCACATTCACTGGATATGAGCAATCACACGCTCTGATTGGCTACTATACTACTAGGATATCAGCTCATATACTGTGAGTAGAGAAAAACAAAATGGTGGCGCATGTTGCTGAACCAACCGAGGACGAAATAAAAACTCTACTTGAAAACAAAACCCCAAAAAATAAAAAAAAAACAATAAAAATTTGGAATAAAAGTATTTGATGGTAAGAACGTATCTTTTTTATTTTTCAAGAATTATTATTATTATTATTATTATTATTATTATTATCGCATTTTTCACAAATTGCTACTGTCATTTCACCGGTTTGTTTACATTCTAAGCGGAAATTATTTTGTTGGACGTTTTGGATAAAGTTTTTATTTATCAAATTTGCAAAAAATAAAAATGCTCTGTTTCTCAAAATCCAGTGAATGTGGATAGAATAAAACAGTTATTCCACTCAATCTCATCGTACATGGCTTATAGCCAACTCGGTGCTACGTGCTTTGTTGGCTATCAGCTCATGTACGACTCGATTTCGTGGAATAACTGTTAAATATCTCATCTCATCTCATTATCTCTAGCCGCTTTATCCTGTTCTACAGGGTCGCAGGCAAGCTGGAGCCTATCCCAGCTGACTACGGGCGAAAGGCGGGGTACACCCTGGACAAGTCGCCAGGTCATCACAGGGCTGACACTTAGGCCAAGTTTACATTAGACCGTATCTGTCTCGTTTTCTTTGCGGATGCACTGTCCGTTTACATTAAAACGCCTGGAAATGCCGGGAAACGGGAATCCGCCAGGGTCCACGTATTCAATCCAGATCGTGTCAGCTCCGGTGCTGTGTAAACATTCAGAATACGCGGATACGCTGTGCTGAGCTCTAGCTGGCGTCGTCATTGGACAACGTCAATGTGACATCCACCTTCCTGATTCGCTGGCGTTGGTCATGTGACGCGACTGCTGAAAAACGGCACGGACTTCCGCCTTGTATCACCTTTCATTAAAGAGTATAAAAGTATGAAAATACTGCAAATACTGATGCAAATACTGCCCATTGTGTAGTTATGATTGTCTTTAGGCTTGCCATCCTTCCACTTGCAAGTGGTAAGTGACTTGCGCACAGCGGCTCAGTCCCGAATCACTGCTTGTGCACTACACTCGCGTGCTCTGTGAGCTGCGCAGGGCCGGAGTGCGCACCCTCCAGAGGGCACTCGCTGTTCAGGGCGGAGTGATTTGGAGCGCAGCCGCTGAGGAGGAAGCGATGAGCCGCACTGACACATTTCAACGTACGTGCCGAATTAGTCATGTGATTAGCGTATCCGTGTATTGGCGTTGCTGTGTGCACGCGAATCGTTTTTAAAAACGTTAATCTGATGATCCGCTGATACGGTCTAATGTAAACCCCACCATAGACACAGACAACCATTCACACTCACATTCACACCTACGGTCAATTTAGAGTCACCAGTTAACCTAACCTGCATGTCTTTGGACTGTGGGGGAAACCGGAGCACCCGGAGGAAACCCACGCGGACACGGGGAGAACATGCAAACTCCACACAGAAAGGCCCTCGCCGGCCACGGGGCTCGAACCCGGACCTTCTTGCTGTGAGGCGACAGCGCTAACCACTACATCACCGTGCCGCCACTGTTAAATATTATACATTTAATTGGAGTATAATACTCCAATTATACTGTATTTCCAGACCTGCCAACCTTTAAGCATTTGGCAATGGAGCTCTATAAGTTCGCTAGTATGACTTATAACAGATGATCCAATTAAACAGATGATGCAATCAAGACACAAATCTGAAAATGAGTTGCACAAAAGTTTCCTGATATGAACAGACACTGCAGTACTTGCAGTTTTCAGCTGAAAGAGAACAGAAAGGACAAAAACTTTGACAAAAAAAGAATAAATATACCTACAAGGTAATGATGAAATAGAAAGAACACTTTACAATTAATCATCATCATCATCATCATCATGTTGGGCTTCCCCGGGCAAGTGCACTCCGCACTTCCTTATATCGCATGCATGTTGCTATCTCTTCAACGATGGACAGACCAGTGTCTTTTTTAAGAACGTCTATAAATGTGAGACGCTGTCCTCCTCTTGAGGCCCAGCCATGCCTTGGCTCCCAGAGAACTAGCCGACTTGCAGGTCGATCATCGTGCCTCACGCAGTGGCCAGCTCAACTCAAACGGCGAGATCTTATTTTGGCCGATAGCCAAGGGAGATTTCCATATAGATCTTCGTTCTTGACACGATCTCTCCAAGATACATTTAATGACATCCTTAGCATTCTGGTATAACAACCATCAAGCCTTGCCTCTTGTTCTGCCATAAGAGTCCAAGCCTTACAACCATATGTTAGAATTAGTGCTGTCAAGCGATTAAAATATTTAATCGCGATTAATGTCGCGACTGTCATAGTTAACTCGCGATTAATCGCAATTTAATCGCACATTTTTGTCACATGAAAAACCATTGTAATTCTCTTATCAGCATAAAAAAGTGAATGGGCTTGCTCACCGTTCAAACCATGGGGGTACTCGGGGGATCCGAGATCCCCTGAAACAGACGTGAGATCCCTTGAAAACATGATTTGGGAAATGTTGGGGGGGTCTCTAAAATATTGGCAAAATGATGTTTATTGACATAGCAATCGTGTGTAATGGGAAGCATTTGCATATCCGAAGTGAGCGCGCGATGGAGATCCGCGCTCTGAGACAAGCGCAAGCACCCCCCCAAGGGAAAAAAAGGGACCCCCCGAAAATATCAGCATAGTTCGAACACGGGTTGTACCAATGTTTTTTTTTATTGCAGAGCATAACACGTCTTGTCACAGCCACTGCAAAGTGGGGCTGGAGCCGCCGATGGGAAAACGAAACCTAAGCCGAGCACCGTGGCTCTTCGGGGGAGGGCAGAGGACTCTGGCTGTGTGGGGCGTGGCATCATGTCACAGAGCGTTAATCTCGCGATAAAAAAATTATCGCCGTTAAAATTGAGTCAAGTTAACGCGTTAATAACGCAACATTTTTGACAGCACTAGTTAGAATTGATTCGATTGTCAGTACAAAGAGGCGCCGTCTCAGCTCACTGGACATGGAAGACTTCCAGATCTGCTTCAAGTCGTGGAGAGCATGCCAGGCTTGTGATTTTCTAACACTAATATCTAATATATTAGTGTTACAATCAGGGCTTTGAACCAGAATTTTTTTCCTATCGGTTCGTTCCGAACAGAAACGGAATTTTAACGTTTCCAGTTTTGGGTTCCACCATTAAATAGATGTTCCCGAACCGGTAAGAACAAAAAAATTTCGTTCCCGGAACGGTTAATTACGTTCCCTGTCAGCTGTTTAACAAATGGCTATAAAATTATGTCTCTGTCTCATCCAGCTTAAGCCAAATGTAGGCTAATTCTATTACAACCTTCATTAAATAAGACAAGAAATAATTCAAAACAATTATTATTTCAAATGTTGGCGATTTGGATTCTCAGTATGTCTTCCCATCTACACAAACAGAAAAAGTGCCAAAAATGAAAGATAATTCGTTTAGTGTGTTACCAAAGGCGAGTCAGGCCCTATGCATTGATAGGCTAACAGAGGTTAACGTCATTTAATGTTCGCGAGCCTCTCATTAACGTGGACAAATATATTAATATCGTGTTTGAAATTGACGTTTTTGAATGACGATAGACTGCAATATTTACCTCTTATTTAAGATGTGGAGACGTGATAGTAATCCACCCTCCTGCTCTCTCCATTCAGTCAGCGAACGTCACACAGGAAGTGAACCCCAGCGGGTCATAGAAACTTGCACAGGAGAAGAATGACTTTATTTGTAGGCTACGGAAACTTTGAGGAACGAAATAAAAACCGGTATTAACCGGTTACCATTATTTTTAATAAGCGTTTCTGTTCCGGAACATAAAAAATAATAAAGTTTCTGGTTTCGTTTCTGTTCCATGTGAAATAAAAAAAGTTCCCGGTTTTCGTTTTCGTTCCTTGAACTGGTTCAAAGCCCTGGTTACAATAAATGGTGATGAAAATTAGTTATGTAACATGTTTTTTTCAGTGAAAGACAGAGTGGCAGTCACTGAAGACTGAGATTTTGAGACATGCTTTGAGAGCAGAATCGTGAAAATGTCAGCCATGTGGATATTTCATGAATTACAAGAAGCCTTTTTTTTTTTTTTTTACATAATATACATTACAAATACTTCGAAATTATTTTCTTTGTATATCCCAGGTTCTTAGGAAGTCAGAAAGTTGGAGTGGGGTCAGCCATGATACACACCCTGGAGCAGATATGTTTAAAGGAGAACTGAAGTCATTTTTAAACTTGCTTTATTTCTTAATTAACGTGTTATTCAATTACGTTTTTGGTTTTAGTAACCTTATATCGTGACTCGTATTGGCAACT
Organism: Neoarius graeffei; assembly: GCF_027579695.1. Classification (NCBI taxonomy): domain Eukaryota; kingdom Metazoa; phylum Chordata; class Actinopteri; order Siluriformes; family Ariidae; genus Neoarius; species Neoarius graeffei. Next base: position 77,424,968 of record NC_083575.1, on the reverse strand, counting down.
AATTGCAATTAAATATTATACTTATCGGCCTATTCGGTTTTTAGCCGTGTTGAATTTAGTTCGTTTGGTCCACGGCAGGCGTCGCTTATCCGCGCGATCTTCACGAGACTTGTGCGAGACTTCGAAACGTGAAGACGTGTCAGCCAGGTGTCAGTGCCGCCATTTTGAAAACTGTTTTCCAAACGAAATATTGCGCAAAAATGAGTTTAAATGACGATTACTGCCTGCTTTTTTCAAACTTTCCTGATCGCTATCAAAACAAACAAAACTTCCGGCTTGATTACATCAGCATTCGAAAGAGGGCGCGCGTGTCTTTTGACAATGTTGGCAGATGTCGGTCACTTTGATTTCCGCTGTACGTTTTACTTCCGTCCTACAATGTCTCGCACAGGTCTCAACGAATCTCGTTTACGGCCATCGCTTTGACATATGGACTGATATATTACAGAGCATATTTCAAACACTCATAACTTGCTATAGCAGCGACAAAATAGCAATCAAAAATGCATTCCTATATTTAATAACATGAGATAAATAGAATTTTGATCATAAAAAATTGCATTCAGTTCCCCTTTAAGGACCCCACAGTGGCAGCTTGGCTTGAACTCCCAAATTTCTGATCAGTAACCTTGAATATTAGTCATTAAGCCACACAAACAAAATGTGCTACCGAGTTGTTTTTTGTTGTGTTTTTTTTTTTTGCATCTATAAAATCAGTCAAAAATCCACCAGCTGAGTTTTCATGATTGGAGCAGCCAACATGAGCCAATTTCGTCATTTTAGGGGCAAGGCCACTTGGCCTTTTGTGCTGTCAATTTTTTGAGGGCACGAAGGCCAAAAGCCAGGGCACCAAGGCCATAAAATAAAACAATGATTTTAAGTTCACATCTACCGTATAATGAATTTAATTTAAGGACTAATGACTCTTCTGAGGAAGACTGGAGTCTCAGTCGAAACTATCAAGCAGGTAAAGAAACGTCTCCTACACTATTATGCCTGAAGATAAGAAAATATTGAACACATCTAAACTTATCAATCCATCACTCACTTCAAAAATTGTAAAACTTATTAAACCTATATCCTCCCATAATTTTTGTTCAATTGACACCGAATGTGCAAGAGCATCTTCAGACTGTACTACTACGCAGATTTTTGATTAATCAAAATTGAGCCTGGAGTTCATCAAAATGTTTGACTGTAAATGGAACATATACTAGAATGTATATGAAAATGAACAAAAGTAAATGCTAATGTTGTAATGACGGCAAAAACAATGAGATAAAATCTCTTGCGATGGTGATCTCGTCAAGATGGCAGCACTTACACTTCGGTTAAACAGCAAAAAGAAACGTACAATACTAGTAACAAAACACTGCTAACTGCATAGATTAAAAAAGTGGCTATGAACAGACAACAGCACATATCACGCATCATATTACGGCAGGAACAAGCAGTAGCAACATCCATGACCTTACGCTTAAAGCTCGACAAAGGAAAAACTTGACAGCAAGCTAATTAGCATTTGTTACTCGGCACGTTAAAAGTGGGTCAACGTTGTAACGACATAACGCTACTGTACAAGCAATGCTTATTTAACGGTAACAAACTTAAGCCCTATATGTTGAAATTCCTCTCTTATTCGTTCGTTAATTTATCACACAGTCTTACCTCAGTCAACTACTTCCCTCCTGTGAAAATTCAACGTCTCGGACGCGGACACAAGTGGGCAGGGGATGCGTTTGATTAAGTCTCCTGGTTGGCTGGTGATAGATTGGTGTCATTATAGCACGTCGGAGCGGTTCATGCCAGGCTCGAGTCCGATCCACCACTGATGAGTTGCCCAATAAGAATCCAGAATGTCATCAAAAGACGTATTTTTTCCTCAATAGACGCAGGTGATGTTAAAGCCTATTGGCAGTCACGAGGCAGACTACAAAACCGCAGGGCATCAAGGCCACTGTGGCCTTACGGCAGATATTTTTTTACAAGGGCACAAGGCCAAATTGAGAGGGCACGAGGGCCATGGCCCTCATGAAATTCCTGCCCTGTACGGCATGGCTGATAATATAAACACCTGTCCTGCTCTCCTTAAACCTGAAATGGTGGAAATGCTTGTTTTCCTGGTTTTTTTTTTTTTGCTCTGGATAATTAAATTGTTTATCACAATTTTTAAAATGTAAAATCTCAAACAGGGAAAAATCAGTATCGTACAAGCCTATCGTGCATTGTAGAAATGTGAATCTTTGAGAACTGTGATATGATATTGTTGTCATATCGCCCACCCTTAGTCACCTGCAAGTACTCAACACTGTAAAAAAAAAGATTTCTTGTTTTGAATTAAAAAAGTGAGTAACCTGTTTGCGGTGGCACGGTGGTGTAGTGGTTAGCGCTGTCGCCTCACAGCAAGAAGGTCCGGGTTCGAGCCCCGGGGCCGGCGAGGGCCTTTCTGTGCAGAGTTTGCATGTTCTCCCCGTGTCCGCGTGGGTTTCCTCCGGGTGCTCCGGTTTCCCCCACAGTCCAAAGACATGCAGGTTAGGTTAACTGGTGACTCTAAATTGACCGTAGGTGTGAATGTGAGTGTGAATGGTTGTCTGTGTCTATGTGTCAGCCCTGTGATGACCTGGCGACTTGTCCAGGGTGTACCCCGCCTTTCACCTGTAGTCAGCTGGGATAGGCTCCAGCTTGCCTGCGATCCTGTAGAACAGGATAAAGCGGCTAGAGATGATGAGATGAGGTGAGATGAGTAACCTGGTTGCCTTAAAATTTTGAGTTCATTAAAACTCCTATAGACCCCTTCGCAGAAAACGTCATTCATATGTCAGCGGAAATTGCGCGCGCAGCCTGGACCCAAAAAAGACTCAGAAATGCCTAGTTGTTGTGTTGTCGGGTGTCAGAATCGTAGCAGTGACGGGGTTAAAATGTTCAGAATTCCAGCAGGATCTCACCCATTCCAAAAAAAATCGCGACGTCTATGACTACAAGCCATCAAACGTGCAGACTGGGATGAAAGCACCATCAAAAATGTGTGGGTTTGCAGCGCCCACTTCATCACAGGTAAGATCAGGCTATTTATTAAATCTTTCTTTTTTATTCTTTCTAGTCTTCGTTTATTGATGTAGCAAAGTACTTTGGCAACGTTTGTCTGATTAGCTGGGTCATAGTTACACAATGTAATGAATATTGTTAGCATGTTAACTTAGCTTTGCATGCAGTTTTGTTTGTAGGAGAGCTCTCGCTCGACTCAAGCAGTCCAGATTTTGTGCCATCATTATTTGTGTATGCCGAAAATCACAATTTTAAAGCAAGGATGGAAAGGTAAAATTGCGTGCCCTCGCTCTAAATGCCAACTTGCGTTGACTGCTCTAACCGAGCTCCCGCCCCGTTCACTTTCATTTCTGCTCTCTGCCTCTCGCTTTTTACGCAGCTCTGATTTCTCTTAGCTGCACTCTTTACACTATCATTCCTTTCATGCCATTACCTCCTGCAAATTGCTGTTTAGTGTTGGTATTTGCTGTTGTAGCTAAAGCCACATTGCCATCACATCACTGGCATAATTTGATTAAAACAAAATGAATATGAATGTCCCATTGTTAATCAAGTTGTACATGCCCGCACATAACATAATCATATGCGTCTAATAGGGGTGGGTATTGGCAAAGAAGTCACGATTCAATTCGAATCACGATTCACATGCTACGATGCGATACTATCACGATGCATCACGATTCTTGAATTATTGCGATGCATTGCGATATATTCCACATACTTCAGTGAAAATGTAAAAAAAAAAATAGAGCATAATTACCAGTGGCTGTGTACGATCTGGATAGTGTCTCCAATTGATGCATAACTTAGAGCAACTCAGTTCATAACTGAATTTAATGAAACGACTTTGGAGGTAGTTGCCATTAAAACAAATACTGTTTCCATACTTAACGAGTGGACACACTAATGACAAAAATTGCATAGGATTTATAAAACTAAAAATAATAAAAGAAAACTAATAGCAGCAGTTTTCAATTTCTTTGCAGCACCTGCAGTATGGGAGGACAAGGCAATAATAAATATCAAAATATATATACTATATTACTCAGTACATTAAATTATCATCATCATCATCATCATCATTATATTATTTGTTACATTACTTTACATTATATTTAAATGCCTTATGCATTTATAGTTTGTGGAGCATCCTCAAATTAGGAAACAATACACTCATTTAGCATATTTCTTTTAGCATGTTGTAGTACCGCAGCAGTTATGTCAGACTCGGTGAGTGTGCAGATGTCCTTCTCAGATTTACGTATTTCTGCAGACAGGAGTGCAGCGTGGATGGCAGGCTGTTGCTCTAAAAAGCGCTCAAGCATGTCGTGCGCGCTGTTCCAGCGAGATTTGTAAACAGAGTCGCAGTCGCATATGATGTCTATGCAGAATGTCTAGGTCGCAGTAGCCCGCCGCCGGAAATGCCACTGGCATGAAGGCAGCGGGCGTCAAAGACTCCACGGCGACATCTACAGGACTGGAAGTTGTATTCTACTTGTTTTTGGCTGATGTTCGCCAACCATTCATACAATTTTATTTATTCATTTTTTAAAATTAATAATCGATATTTGGCGTCAAGAATCGATGCAGTATATCGTGAAAGTTAGTATCGCGATGCATTGTCATGACGATTATTTTGCACACCCCTAGCATCTAAAGACTTGTAGGCACGAAGTTTTTCGTGGGTGTAACTAACACTGAAGTCTTGTCAATAAGGTACGAGTAGATATCTGGCCATTGTATACCAGGGAACTTACTAACATCGTCCGTCCACTCTTTTATTAAATGCGGATCCGGTAGGCGATGTCCACTTGTTAGAGTTAACTTATTTATGTAGCATTCTCGATCTTGTAACAACAATTGTTTGGCATAATCTGACAGCTCATGATGCCGGTCTATGGGCAGCGCCATTGTTTCTGGGTCCAGGCTGCGTGCGCATCCTGGCAACGGTCGGTTAGTTTACAAACATGCGAAGGGGTCTATAGTAAGTTAGCATAATGAGGCAATCGAGCTGCATTGTGCTAACTTACTATATGAGTTTCAACAAACTTGAAATTTTAAGGCAACCAGGTTAATCACTTTTTTAATTTAGCACAACAAATTATTTTTTATAGTGAAGTACCGTCATGGCGCGACAATCACGTCCATGATAAATTGCTCTCCTCAACAGATACACGGATATTTTGTGGATAAATCATTGTCACACCTTTGTGTTCCATTTGAAAGACAATATAAACACAGTGATCTCTTCTAAAACAAGTTATTTGACGACAGCCTCGTATGCATCCTGCTGCTTTCTGCTTTACGTCTGATAAACATGACCGGAATGACTGATATGACTTATGACGATAATAATACACCGTAAACCGTGATGTATCAAATTTGTGACAAAAAATTAAATATTGACACACAAACGCAATGTCCGAGTGTCAATAACTGAGTCCGTTTTAAGTGTCCATGCTGAAACGTACAGTCGATGAGACAATGCAGATGAAAACATTTAGATTCTTTCCTCTGCCCTCCGTTCCGTAACAGCTCCAAAGACATCAAAACAAAGACTGCAGCTCATCTGTTATGTGTTTTCTACCAGCTCTCTAACTCCTGAGGCACACTCACACACTCGCACACAAACACACACTCACATACGCTCCCCTGTCTTGTGGCTGCCATTTATTTAGGCAGCAAGGTGCTGTGGGCCATGGTATCTATGGCAACACAGAGGGGCTGAGGGCGCCAAAGTTTCTCTCTCCCTCGCTCCCTTGTTCGTGAGGCATCTCCTCACTGGAAGTGGAGAGAGAGAGAGAGAGAGAGAGAGAGAGAGAGATCATTCTTATTCTGTGGTGTGGCTCGACATCGGCTTCATAGCCGTCTGCCAGTAACAGCAACCTGGTCCCCGCATACTAAACACACCAGTGTCATCCAAGCCTGGCCTACATACACACACACAAATAACACACAACTACACCCTTGCCACAGGAGTGCATGCCAGTTATAGGGCTGCAAATGGACACACACATATTGAGCGTGATCCAGTCCGGGCCAGTGTTTCTTAGTATGCGAAATGGGACTGATGAGATACACACACAAGCCAGGCAGACACCCTCTTCAACCTTCTCTTTCCTGGGTACCATATGTCTCCATGCGCACGCACACACATACACACACACTCTCTCCCCGTTTTCCATCTACACTCCCTACTCTGCCATGATCCACATGGTCTCTCCATCTGTCAGTGTTAGAGTGTGGACAAAGAAGAGTGTGTGGCAGTGCGTACAGGCGCATGCACGCACGCACACACACACACACACAGTACAACATGGCCATCAGGCTCCGTGTACAGCAGCGCTGCCCCAGTGCAGTCGCTCTCATTGTGCACTATGTCCGCTGTCCAAATGCACGAAGGCGCTGTGACTACAGTGCATTAACTTCATTGTGAATGTGTACAGCACAAAACCTGGAGCCTACAATTTCCTAACTTGTGCAATAAGAACACATCTCTCCTTCTGAAACATTAACCACATATGTCAAAACGCGAGAGACTCGATGGCAAGAAAGCAAGTATTCAATACAGAATCATTCCGAGCTCTTATACCGTTATCCAATGCTGTGCAATACAGTGAAAGTTTAATATTATGAACAGTTGTAACAGATATAAAGGGGGTTGGCTTTGAAAAATGGTCGGCCACCTCATTCACTAAAACTGATTGATACATAGGCGACGCCTCATTGGCTAAAACTGATTGATACTTACGCCACGCCTCATTCGCTAAACCTGATTGATACATAGGCCACGCCTACATCACTAGAACTGATTGATACATAGACCATGCCTACATTACTCAAACTGATTGATACATAGGACACACCTCCTTGACTAGAACTGAGTGATGCATAGGCCACACCTCCTTGACTAGAACTGAGTGATACATAGGCCACACCTCCTTAACTAGAACTGACTGATTCAAAGAGCCCACCTCTCCCAGTGGAACTGATTGATACACAGGCCATGCTTCCTTCACTCGAACTGATTGATGCATAGGCCACGCCTCCTTCACTTGAACTGATTGGTGCATAGGCCACACCTCCTTCACTCGAACTGATTGGTGCATAGGCCACGCCTCCTTCACTAGAACTGATTGATACACAGGCCATGCCTCCTTCACTTGAACTGATTGATGCATAGGCCACGCCTCCTTCACTCGAACTGATTGATGCATAGGCCACGCCTCCTTCACTAGAACTGATTCATACACAGGCCACAACTCCTTCACTAGAACTGATTGATACATAAACCACACCTCCATCACTAGAACTGATTGATACATAAGCCACACCTCCATCACTAGAACTGATTGATGCATAGGCCACACCTCCTTCACTAGAACTGATTCATACACAGGCGACAACTCCTTCACTAGAACTGATTGATACATAAGCCACAACTCCTTCACTAGAACTGATTGATACATAAGCCACACCTCCATCACTAGAACTGATTGATGCATAGGCCATGCCACATCACTAGAACTAATTGATACATAGGCCACACCTCCATCACTAGAACTGATTGCTTCATAGAGCACGCCTCCCTCAGTAGAACTGATTGATACATAGGCCATGCTTCCTTCACTTGAACTGATTGATACATAGGCCACACCTCCCTTACTAAAACTGACTGATGCATAGGCCACACCTCCATCACTAGAACTGATTGATACATAGGCCACACCTCCCTTACTAAAACTGATTGATTCATAGGCCACGCCTCCATCACTAGAACTGATTGGTACATAGGCCACACCTCCATCATTAGAACTGATTGATACATAGGCCACACCTCCATCACTAGAACTGATTGATACATAGGCCACACCTCCATCACTAGAACTGATTGATACATAGGCCACACCTCCATCACTAGAACTGATTGATGCATAGGCCATGCCACATCACTAGAATTAATTGATACATAGGCCACACCTCCATCATTAGAACTGATTGCTTCATAGAGCACGCCTCCCTCAGTAGAACTGATTGATACATAGGCCATGCTTCCTTCACTTGAACTGATTGATACATAGGCCACACCTCCCTTACTAAAACTGACTGATACATAGGCCACGCCTCCATCACTAGAACTGATTGATACATAGGCCACACCTCCCTTACTAAAACTGATTGATTCATAGGCCACGCCTCCATCACTAGAACTGATTGATACATAGGCCACACCTCCATCACTAGAACTGATTGATACATAGGCCACACCTCCATCACTAGAACTGATTGATACATAGGCCACACCTCCATCACTAGAACTGATTGATACCAAGGCCACGCCTTTGCTCCGGTTTCCCCCACAGTCCAAAAACATGCAGGTTAGGCTAATTGGTGGCTCTAAATTGACCGTAGGTGTGAATGTAGGTGTGAATGGTTGTTTGTCTTTGTGTCAGCCCTGTGATAACCTGGTGAGGATAAGCAGCTACAGATAATGGATGGATGGATGGATGGATGGATGGATGCTTCTTTCACTGCAACTGACAAAAACGCAGCATAAAAGAAAATTAACTGATAAAGTGTCATTGGACTACCAGCACAGAGACATCCATTTCAAATCACTCACAAAGTATAAACCCTCTCGATCTTGACCGGTCATTCCTACAGAGTCTGGATCATGTCACTAAAAGTGGCCAAGAATCACCAACTTTCACAGGAACGAGCAATCATGTGCCACTAATCGTCTCAAACTCTAATAGTCATTAATATTTTCTAATCTTGCTCCATGAAAGCTTGTTTTGTTGCAGTGTTTAATAGTTTCTTCTGGATTCTGAAGCTTGTAGCCAGAAAAGTGTACAAAAACCACAAGATTCTCCATGGGCCATGGGCAAGGTATCTGAGACTGGGGGCTCAATATTTTGAATGCAATTGTAATTTGACTCACAGGCAACAGAGAGCGCTGAAAATTAATGGTTACATGGTTACTGTAAGAGATGGAAATTCATGGCATGATAATGGTATAACTCAATTTCATAGTTTATAGTATATCAAGATTTGGTGGATGTTACACTTTTTGCTTTGCAGCTCTTGTATTTCTGGTGTGTTGCTTTTTCAAAAGCAGTCTGTGGAAATAATCATCAAATGTACCAATACAGAATGATGCTAACTGCGTAAAAGTTTTGCATTTGCTTCATCATGGTGCCAAGAAAAAACAGAATGAGATGAGACGACTATTTTCTTCTCAGATATGTGCTGAGCAATAGCAAGAAAACGGTAAAGTAATAGCCTGGTGCGAATGCTACTTAATAATAAGCAGCTCCTCCATTTTCTTCTTAAAAATCAAAGGAACAACAGACTCCACCCACTTGGTGTTCTATTGGCTCACAAGACAATCATGAATTCGCAGGTCAAAGTTCACTTCGAGAATTGGCTTTTCCTTTGGGATGACCACTGGTTTATCTGAAAAAGCAGAAACTGTAGGCCAACTTCCTAGCTGTTGCTGTAGAAAGTAGTCCAAAATGATAAATTCTGTGGTTAAACCATAAATATTGGCACCCCTGTGCCATACTGCCATATAGATGTGGTGTAGTGTCTCTCTCGAGCCCCTTTTCCACCAAAGCAGTTCCAGGGCTGGTTCGGGGCCAGTGCTTAGTTTGGAACCGGGTTTTCTGTTTCCACTGACAAAGAACTGGCTCTGGGGCCAGAAAAACCAGTTCCAGGCTAGCACCAACTCTCTGCTGGGCCAGAGGAAAGAACCGCTTACGTCAGCGGGGGGGCGGAGTTGTTAAGACCAACAACAATAACAAGACCGCGAAAGATGGCAATTTTTAAGTGACGAGAAGCAGCAGCTGTACAAACGCGAAGTCATCCATTATTATTGTTGTTGCTGTTGTTGTTGCTGCTTCTTCTTCTGTGTTGTTTTTGCTTCGATATTCGCACCAAAGTTTATGCAAACGTAGCGATGTAACTGACGTATACAGCGACGTAACTGACGTATACAGCGATGTAATGACGTGGCTTCCCTTAGCACCGCGAGCTATGGAAAAGCAAACTGGTTCTCAGCTGGCTCGCAAGTTGAACGAGTTGTGAACCAGCCCCGGAACTGATTTGGTGGAAAAGGGGTATCAGTGTGCTTTGGTAGTTCGTCCTGCAAATTAATGCTAATAATATAAGCATTGGCGTAATTCTTGCATTATGTGAAAGGTTTATAGTTTTCTACACAACATGTCAAGATGTATATTTAACAGGAATTCCACGAAATCGAGTCGTAGATGAGCTGATTAGCCTATAAACCATGTACGACGAGATTGAGTGGAATAACTGTTTTATTCTATCCACATTCACTGGATGTTGAGAAACAGAGCATTTTTGTTTTTATTTTTTTGCAAATTCTATAAACAAAAACTTTATGCAAAATGTCTGACAAAATCATTTCTGCTTAGAATATAAACAAACCGGTGGAATGACAGTAGCAATTTGTGAAAAATGCGATAATAATAATTCTTAAAAAATAAAAAAAGATACGTTCTTAGCATCAAATACTTTTATTCCATACTTTGTTGCTTCTTTGTATTTTGGGGGTTTTTCGTCTTCTCCTTCTTCTTCTTTAGGGTTTTTTGGCAGATGGCAAACCAATTTAAAGGAATACTCCGAATGCTTTTTAGGTGTATTTTCACATTATTGGGAGTGCATACGTTGAGTTGCTACCACAATCACATCAATCGGATGTGTTTTGAGAAAATTCGTTTTTTGTCATTTCAACCGGAAAGCGCTAACACGGCAGTGCGCGGGGCATGTCTTTTTGCCGATACAAAACGCTAGTTTTAAAACCATTGCAAAGCTCAAAACAACATGACAGTTCTGTGGAAGTGAGTAGAGGGTTCCTACAAACAAAACAAAGTGTGGAACATACCACAATTGTGCATTTCCAGCGGGGTGGGCTCTGCACTCGGCACTCGACTTTTACGGACTGTCCCCTGAAGATGGCGTCTGTGGAAGACCAACTTCAGGTAAGGTCACTAGCTTTGTATTTACTCTTCTATACACTCTGTCTGCAAGAAGGTCCGGGTTCGAGCCCCGTGGCCGGCGAGGGTCTTTCTGTGTGGAGTTTGCATGTTCTCCGTCCCCGTGTCCGCGTGGGTTTCCTCCGGGTGCTCCGGTTTCCCCCACAGTCCAAAGACATGCAGGTTAGGTTAACTGGTGACTCTAAATTGAGCGTAGGTGTGAATGTGGGTGTGAATGGTTGTCTGTGTCTATGTGTCAGCCCTGTGATGACCTGGCGACTTGTCCAGGGTGTACCCCGCCTTTCGCCCAGTGTCAGCTGGGATAGGCTCCAGCTTGCCTGCGACCCTGTAGAACAGGATAAAGCGGCTAGAGATAATGAGATGAGATGAGACACTCTGTCCATGCACTTACAGAGCTCGGGACACTTCATTTTGTTTGTAGGAACCCTCTACTCACTTCCACAGAACTGTCATGTTGTTTTGAGCTTTGCAATGGTTTTAAAACTAGCGTTTTGTATCGGCAAAAAGACATGCCCCGCGCACTGCCGTGTTAGCGCTTTCCGGTTGAAATCACAAAAAACGAATTTTCTCAAAACACATCCGATTGATGTGATTGTGGTAGCAACTCAACGTATGCACTCCCAATAATGCGAAAATACACCTAAAAAGCATTTCACTCCGGAGTATTCTTTTAAAGGTGCATTACCGCCACCAACCGGGCTGGAGTGTGGAACGGGAGATATTGAGGGGGAAAAAACTATATTCTTTAGCTCATCTCATCTCATCTCATTATCTCTAGCCACTTTATCCTGTTCTACAGGGTCGCAGGCAAGCTGGAGCCTATCCCAGCTGACTACGGGCGAAAGGCGGGGTACACCCTGGACAAGTCGCCAGGTCATCACAGGGCTGACACATATACTGGGTGCGATTTGCTGGGGGGGATGGTGGGGATCATCCCCCCCTCTGGTTTTTATCTCTGCTGAAAAAAAATCCTCGGGGACAACCCCGTCAATAAAACAAACAAACCAAAAAAAAAGTTGACATGACAGGCATGTTGTGACAGTTTTCTATGGTCTATATTGCACTCACTTTCAAAATGACCCGAAGTGGCAGCTTTGATGTTTACGAACGTCCCCAGCAAATAGATACATTGTAGATAATAATATCTTTGCGTTCTTATAGAACGCAAAGATATTGTTATTATCTACAATGCATCAATGTATCTGCAGGGATGCAAACAGCGCGCCTTTTGGCGGATGCCGTCTTTTTCACGGCCGATTTTTTTTTTTAGGGGGGGCGTTGGAGTGTCTGATTATAATTTCAAAGTAAATTCTGCATTAAAATTACTAAATAAGCAAATCCGTTACAGTCCATGAAACAGGAAGTATAAGGATGAGAAAAAAAACAGTTTAAATCGGAAAGCTGCGCACAATGTGAACTGCGCCATCAGAGCAAACTGTTCATTTAGTATTCATGTATTTTAGTGATTTTCGAGTCACTGTCCATTTAATCCGGAGGGAGAGAAACATCACAGCAACGCGACAAGCAATGCGAACTTTGTTGTGTGTTAGTGTTCGTGTATTTAGTCAGAGAGATAGGAAGATGAATTTACTATCTCTGGTTTAGTGTTCGTTTTCATTTAGTGTTATTCATTTGATATCATCGGATGTTACTGAGCTGTTAGCCTATTGTTACCTTAATTTTGTGACGTTTCATGATTTTAAAAAAAAAACATCCCTCCTTCTGGTTTTTTGACAAATCGCACCCTACACATAGACAACCATTCACACTCACACCTACGGTCAATTTAGAGTCACCAGTTAACCTAACCTGCATGTCTTTGGACTGTGGGGGAAACCGGAGCACCCGGAGGAAACCCACGCGGACACGGGGAGAACATGCAAACTCCGCACAGAAAGGCCCTCGCCGGCCACGGGGCTCGAACCCGGACCTTCTTGCTGTGAGGCAACAGCGCTAACCACTACACCACCGTGCCGCCCCATATTCTTTAGCTATTTCTTTTAAATACTTGATCACAATTTTTGGGATTTTGTTTTCAAGTCGAGTTTTGATTTCATCCTCGGTTGGTTCAGTAACACGCTCCGCCATTTTGTTTTTCTCTACTCACGGTCCATGAGCTGATATCCTTGTCGTAGAATAGCCAATCAGAGCGCGCGACTGCTCATACCCAGTGAATGTGGATAGAATAATAATACTTAGGCTGCACAACCATTAAATACACAGAGAAACATAGAAAAGCCGAACAATTCGCTACAATGCACTACAGAGTCATGCAGTGATTTACATTTCCTCATTTGGCAGCCATGAGGCCAACTATAATCCCAGCATAAAGCTGAGCAGCTAAGGGTTAAGGGCCTTTCCTCAAGGGTGTCTCTCTGGCAGTCCTAGGATTTAAACTCACAACCTTCTGCTCATAAGTGGAGAACCCTAACCCCTGAGCTTTAGTACACCTCTAAAAAGAAGAACTCCTCATTTTTACCGGGAGTGGATTAGACACTCTTGGTAAACAAACGCCCATGCAGCCTCTACAGTGGAAGTGGAAAACGCTCAGTGCAACAACAGTCTTTCATCATTCGGCAGGCTTATATAAGGCTATGTCAACAAAATTCTGGGAAGAGAATTGACCAGAAGCCCCGTGTGAACATACCAAAGGAAAACAATATTATAGAGGAGAAAAAACACTGTCAATTAGGATCTGTGTACGGATGTAAACTGAGTCACTCCAGAGAACAGCGTTGTATTTCTCAATACTGAAATATATCCGAAACTGTTGTAAATAAGGAGCAATAAACTAGACGTGGACAAATGACCTGGACATTCTTGTCGTGGGAGTGATTTCCGGCTTTCGCAAAATGCTCAAGATTACAATCTCGCGGCTAGCCATGTGCTTCTTGGTCTTTTCAACAGCTCAGTGAAAACAAGCAAATATTTGATTTGTCATGTTCCCGGAAAAGGGGATTGACCTTGCAGTGACCGTGTACAATACATTTCCGATGATAATCAAAGGAATTAAACAAGCACGCCAAAAAGCCAGCGTGCCTCGCATCTTTGTTCTGATTCACTGTGGATTTGGTTAAATGTGCATTGATGGTAAACAGTGGAGTGAGATTACGGCCTTGTGCTTTCGCTTCACACCATCGTGTTTTTTGTTCACTGTTTTTAATTCTGCATCACTGACGATGTTACAGCATATACGCAGAGCCATGGCCTCACTTTCGTTTATAAATGCCTTGAGACCTCAAGAATGGCACAGGAATAGTTTTAAGCACTAACAATAAATCTAATACAGTAATTTTTACGATTAAAGTGATTCATATAGGTAGCGGTCTGAGTGAATGACCTTGACATCTGTGACGTCACCGCAGGACGTCTATTGATCTCATCGCCATTTCCGCTATACTAAAACCAGGGCTTTGAACCGGTTCAAGGAACGAAAACGAAAACCGGGAACTCTTTCTATTTCACATGGAACAGAAACGAAACCAGAAACTTTATTATTTTTTATGTTCCGGAACAGAAACGCTTATTAAAAATAATGGTAACCGGTTAATACCGGTTTTTATTTCGTTCCTCAAAGTTTCCGTAGCCTACAAATAAAAAAAGTCATTCTTCTCCTGCGCAAGTTTCTATGACCCGCTGGGGTTCACTTCCTGTGTGACGTTCGCTGACCGAATGGAGAGAGCGGGAAGGTGGACTACTATCACATCTCCACGTGATAATAAGTGAGTAAGTGCATTACTGAGTGTCTGAGCAAAGAAGAGCCTGAACGTTGCAACCTCCCTATTGGCTGTTTGTAAAAATGTATCAGTTGTTGCCCCTCCCACGGGAATCATCGCGGGCTCGAGAGACGAGACCTGACGAGTTAGTTCGTTGGTAGCAGAACAAAATGTCTGGACACAAATCGGGTTTTCAGAAAAGGAAAGAAAATAAACGGAGGGTCGAAAATACAAAAAAGGAGGCAGAAAATGCAAAACGAGTTTTAAGGTAGGACAAATGGTTACTTTTTAAGGCAGCCCGCCGTGGCTGCAGGCTTTCAGTTGGGTCATTGAATGGTTACTTTTCTGAGGCAGCCCGCTGTGGCTGCCTGCAGGCTTATTTATTATAGCCCATTGAGTTAAAATAGTTGATATAAAATGTTTATAGTTATAGTTATGTGATGGTTGTCCTGATTTAGACTGGTGTTTTTTTTTTTTTTTTTTTGGGGGGGGGTTGCGCGATGTTGCACCCGGGTCCAGATTAGGGCAGAACCGGCCCTGGCTACATTTCAGGTGTAGTTTGTTTTATGTATGTATGTACTTGCATAGATGTGTACTTGGTCTTCCAATATGGCGCCTAACAAAATCTCGCGGCGCGGTGACGTCATGCGGTAGCCCTCTATAGGGCCTGACTCGCCTTTGGTAACACACTAAATGAATTCTCTTTCATTTTTGGCACTTTTTCTGTTTGTGTAGATGGGAAGACATACTGAGAATCCAAATCGCCAACATTTGAAATAATAATTGTTTTGAATTATTTCTTGTCTTATTTAATGAAGGTTGTAATAGAATTAGCCTACATTTGGCTTAAGCCGGATGAGACAGAGACATAATTTTATAGCCATTTGTTAAACAGCTGACAGGGAACGTAATTAACTGTTCCGGGAACGAAATTTTTTTGTTCTAACCAGTTCGGGAACGTCTATTTAATGGTGGAACCCAAAACCGGAAACGTTAAAATTCCGTTTCTGTTCGGAACGAACCAAAAGGAAAAAAATTCTGGTTCAAAGCCCTGACTAAAACACAGAGCTGACTGCAACTCCGATCCATCCGCCATGCCACATCGATGTGTTTCTGGCTGGTGCAGCAACATGACAGAAGGTGGATTTACGTTGCATTCATGGTCCAAGAATGTTCAAACTGCAAAGACTTGGACGCGTTTTGTGAGAAGTTCACGGGCACACTGGGCGTCCACGAAGTGGTCTCTCCTCTGATCTGCACATTTTACTGAAGACTCGTATGAGACCTCTGATCTGTTGAGGACCGTTGGTTATAAGCCTGTATTGAAAGAGGGTGTAGTATCAACAATTAAATAAAACTACAAGAAAAGTATTTATTTATTTATTTATTTAAAAAGGAAAGTAAATCCAGTTGCACCAGTTCTCCCGGAGTGTGAGCCGAGGCTTGTTGGTAAAACCCGGGATGGAACGGGATGTGACATATCGCTTGGGCAGTCACCTCCCCACAGTTGTTGCTAAAACCGGTGACATCCCTTCCCGGGTTTTAGTAATTGCCTGAGCGGAGCAGTAATGGCGGAGCACTCAGTATGGAGAAAATGGAGAATGACTGGACTAGCTGTCTGATTTTTCCACTGGTTTATGTTTGCCTCAGCAGCAATATCTCGCCCTTACGTGGAAGAAGCGAACGAATGGAGAACTGAACGAACAACTGAAAGTCAGATTGTTTCAAAACAATCGGCCACAAGATCAGCCTTCAAGAAGTGAGAACACAGACGGGTAAGCTCCGACTCTCATTTGGATATAAAACAACAAAAACAACACGTTGTTGACCTGCATTTAGATTAATACATGTAACTTGTATTGTGTGTTTAAGTTACCGGTATAAGATTATTAAATTTGCTTCAAAATGTGATTGTCTCAGTTCATCTGATTATTTAATTAGCCTTTTACAGTTTATCAGTGAAAATGCATGCATGTACATGTATGTTGCATAAGTTATAACACCCATCCTGTTTTAATGAGAGTCAAACCACAATCAGTGAAGTCAAATCAGTCTTAGTTGAGCAAGTCGGTAACGCTATTTCTTACTTTCACCATAAATTTTTATTTATATGACTTTGGTCTGTAGCTGTCAAAGGCCTCGGCCTTAAAACCGGTTCCTGCTGTGACGTCACGCACTCAGGGCTGGCTGGCTCAGCGGGGCAGCTCCAATGCCAACTTTGCGGTCGATTTTAACTCTCAAAAAAATATTTTTTTTTAATTCCCATTTATGCAGCATACAAGAGTCAAGGATGGAGATACTATCCACTCAAATTTATTTAAAAATAAAGGTTCTGCGTATCTCCTTTAGGTCATAATCAGCTTGCTTAATACACAACCTGGCCTACAGTGCAGCACTCCAGTCTGTCAAGTAACTGTGCAGATCAGAACTTCATGCCTCCAATGTCACTCTAACCAAGTATTTTCTTCCCAAGATGCTGGGCAATCTGAGTACATTCATTTATTAAAGATAATATATGGAGGAGGGCGGCACGGTGGTGTAGTGGTTAGCACTGTCGCCTCACAGCAAGAAGGTCCTGGGTTCGAGCCCCGGGGCCGGCGAGGGCCTTTCTGTGTGGAGTTTGCATGTTCTCCCCGTGTCCACGTGGGTTTCCTCCGGGTGCTCCGGTTTCCCCCACAGTCCAAAGACATGCAGGTTAGGTTAACTGGTGACTCTAAATTGACCGTAGGTGTGAATGTGAGTGTGAATGGTTGTCTGTGTCTATGTGTCAGCCCTGTGATGACCTGGCGACTTGTCCAGGGTGTACCCCGCCTTTCGCCCATAGTCAGCTGGGATAGGCTCCAGCTTGCCTGCGACCCTGTCGAACAGGATAAAGCGGCTAGAGATAATGAGATGAGATGAGATGAGATGAATATATGGAGGATATTACACAGTGGCGTAAAGATATGAAGTTTATCTTCGAGTGGTGAACATGTATTTCATGAGTGAGCAAAGTGAACAAGTGAAATATTTTCAACACAAGAAGATAAACTTCATATCTTTGCCCCACCATGTAATGTTACTTATATGGACACATCCACAAAAAAAACCATACACAAGTTAATCAAAAGGATTTTAATTTTCAACCGGTTCCCCATTTTGACAACGTGCATCTAGTCAGCGGGAAAACACTGGTAGTGACGTCATCTGAGTGAAATATCGGGAATTATGTCACTCGTGACGTTTTTCAACACAAGAAGACAAACTTCATATCTCCAAGCCAACATGCAATTTTGTTATATAAACACATTCACAAACAAAAAGTACCCACATTTAGCAAAACAATTCATTGATTTCCTCACTTGTGAGGATATTGAAAATTATTCTGTCCACATGCACTGGATATAAGCCATTGTGCGCTCTGATTGGCTACTCTACTGCTAGGCTATCAGCTCATATATCGTGAGAAGAGAGAAAAAATAGTGGAATGTGTTACTGAACCAACTGAGGCCGAAATAAAAACTCTACTCAAAAACAAAACCCCAAAAAATACAAAAAAAGCAACAAAATATGGAATGAAAGTATTTGATTTTTATTTTTTCAAGAATTATTATTAGCGCATTTTTTCACAAATTGCTGCTGTCACTTCGCCGGCTTGTTTACATTCTAAGCGGAAATGATTTTGTCAGACGTTTTGTATAAAGTTTTTATTTATCGAATTTGCCAAAAATAAAAATGCTCTGTTTCTCAAAATCCAGTGAATGTGGATAGAATAAAACAGTTATTCCACTCAATCTCGTCGTACATGGCTTATAGCCGACTCGGTGCTACGCGCCTTGTTAGCTATCAGCTCATGTATGACTTGATTTTGTGGAATAACTGTTAAATATGCTATTCAAGGTCCCGGATGTAGCTTGTATGAAAAATACGAGTGGTGTATTTCCCAGTAAAACACTCATAACTATATATAATAAAATATAATAATAAGTTCGAGATATGGGCGGCACGGTGGTGTAGTGGTTAGCGCTGTCGCCTCACAGCAAGAAGGTCCGGGTTCGAGCCCCGTGGCCGGCGAGGGCCTTTCTGTGCGGAGTTTGCATGTTCTCCCCGTGTCCGCGTGGGTTTCCTCCGGGTGCTCCGGTTTCCCCCACAGTCCAAAGACATGCAGGTTAGGTTAACTGGTGACTCTAAATTGAGCGTAGGTGTGAATGTGAGTGTGAATGGTTGTTTGTGTCAGCCCTGTGATGACCTAGCGACTTGTCCAGGGTGTACCCCGCCTTCCGCCCGTAGTCAGCTGGGATAGGCTCCAGCTTGCCTGCGACCCTGTAGAACAGGATAAAGCGGCTAGAGATAATGAGATGAGATGAGAAGTTCGAGATATAGTCGTCCTATTGGGATACAATTACCAATTGATGATAGTATTGCTCATGGATAAACCAGGGCATGTGATCAGGGTAATACTACAGCGACCCTGACTCAAAGCAAAAGAAGTAGGTGTGGCCAAATACTTTACATGTTTACACTTTGTCTTTACAACAAAAAATATGGGATACTTTTTACTGTAGCTACTCGCATTATATCAGATTTTTTTGCCTTAAAGGAGATACGCAGAACCATGGCCTCACTTTCGTTTATAAATGCCTTGAGACCTCAAGAATGGCACAGGAATAGTTTTAAGCGCTAACAATAAATCTAATATAGTAAGTTTTATGATTAAAGTGATTCATATAGGTAGCGGTCTGAGTGAATGACCTTGACATCTGTGACGTCACAGTAGGAAGTCTATCGGTCTCATCGCCATTTCTGCTATACTAAAACACAGAGTAACTGCAACTCCGATCCTCCATTTTGAGCTAATTTATCGTCATGCCACATAGATGTGTTTTTGGCCGGTGCAGCAACACGACAGAAGGTGCATTTACGTTGCATTCATGGCCCAAGAATGCTCAAACTGCAAAGACTTGGACGCGTTTCGGGAGAAATTCACGGGCACATTGGGCGTCTACGAAGTGGTCTCTCCTCTGCTCTGCACATTTTACTGAGGACTCGTACGAGACCTCTGATCTGTTGAGGACCGTTGGTTATAAGCCCGTATTGAAAGAGGGTGCAGTACCAACAATTAAAGGAAAAAAAACTACAAGAAGAGGAAAGTAAGTTCAGTTGCACCAGTCTTCCCGGAGTGTGAGCCGAGCAGTAATGGCGGAGTACTCAGAATGGAGAAAATGGAGAATGAGTGGACCAGCCGTCTGATTTCTCTGCTGGATATTCTTGCCTCAGCAGCAATATCTCGCCCTTATGTGGAAGAAGCGAATGAACGGAGAACTGAACGAACAACTGAAAGTCAGATTGTTTCAAAACAATCGGCCACAAGCTCAGCTTTCAAGAAGCGAGAACACAGACGGGTAAGATGTGACTCTCATATGGTTACATGACAATAACAACACTCGTTGTTTACCTGCATTTAGATTAATACATGTAACTTGTATTGTGTATTTAAGTTAGCGGTATAAGATTATTTAATTTGCTTCAGAATGTGATTGTCTCAGTTCATCTGATTATTTAATTAGCCTTTTACGTTTTATCAGTGAAAATGCACGCATGTACATGTATGTTGCATAAGTTATAACACCCATCCTGTTTTAATGAGAGTCACATGAGACTATCAGTTCAATTCCATCCAATTCTCTAGACGGCTTTGTTCTCTGGCTTTATTTCGTAAGGTGGGGGCCTCCGTGGCCAACATGTTACTACGGGATTCACTTTCTGATGGTTCGAACCGATACAGTTCTACGTGTATAGCAGTAGCATGTACACACACTCCAATTTCAGGACTATCACAGTCAGATGTATTACTATCTGAGGAATCCGAAGACTCTCCGATAAATCCGAACGAAGAGGCCATCGCAACCACTCTCGCCTGCCGAGTCTGGCTTTGGTCTATAGCTGTCAAAGGCCTCGGCCTTAAAACCGGTTACCGCCGTGACATCATGCACTCAGGGCTGGCTGGCTCAGCGGGGCAGCTCGAACACCAACTTTGCGGTCGATTTTAACTCTCAAAAACATCTATTTTTTAATTCTCATTTATGCGGCATACAAGAGTCAAGGATGGAGATACTATCCACTCAGAAATTTAATTAAAAATAAAGGCTCTGCGTATCTCCTTTAAATTACCAGTTAACAAGGTCAGGAAGTCTTACAAAACCTTTTGGGACTGCAAATAAATCTAACAAGTTATAATCTGCAATCAGGATTGATATAAATGAAATCATCTATGTGTGATCCAGCAATGGACAGCCTTATTGCATCCGTGTATAGCCAAGGCGCCCTGATAAACGCGACACTGTTTCGTTTTCTTAATTTAACCCCCTGTTCATGTTTTGCGAGTGAAGACATTTCATGCTCGGAAAGCTAGCACGGCTTTATCTGTTCGGCAAGCGTGGACAAGTGGAGAGAACCGTGTATTGTTGTTCTGCTCCCGGATCAGACAAAGCAGACTATTAAGGTTTGTACACGACTACAAAACACCGATTACCAAATGATGTATTGCGCAAGCCAGCATGGACGTTCCTCGGAATGGAAGTGTTTCATCACGTAACATCATGTTTCATCTAAACAGGGATGTTGTTATTAAACAATATAAAATGAAGAATATTAAAAATCTGATACACCCCAAGCTACAACACTTGGTTTTGATTAGTTTAGGGTATTTCTCCTTGAAGGAACACACACACACACACACACACACACACACACACACACACACACACACACACACACACACACAGAGTGGGCTTTGTTTTGTTGAGCTGAGTGATGGTCGGTGGTGGTTTTGTCTGGTGTCGGTGTTGTCGAGATACACAACAGCAATGTGCAGCCCACAGTGGCTGCTCCTCCCTCCATCCATCCCTCCCTCCTTCCAACAAGCCTCTCCAAAGGATCTGAGAGCGGCTCAAATCAACCTAACACGTGTGTGTGTGTGTGTGTGTGCATGAGAGGGGGAGAGAGGAGGAGGGAGGAGTGTAAAAGACAGAGAAAAAGCAATATCTCTTCTTCCTGTGGGTAAAGAGACAGGGGGAGGGGAGAGGACGAGAGCAGCTGGGTGGTCTTTTCCTCTCCGTCTCTTTCTCAAGATCACCGCACTTGAGGTAGATTCCTCTCTAGACACATCATACCAGAACTGAACAGATATGAATGATGAAGAAAGAAAGAAAGAAAGAAAGAAAGAAAGAAAGAAAGAAAGAAAGAAAGCGTAAGCACACAGAGAACCAGATACAGATGTCTTTTATAACAATGTCTCTTTTTCCATTTCTCTTTCACACACACACACACACAGAGGCAACAGGCCACCTAAATGGCTGATTTAACTGCTCATTTAAGTTCCTCCCAACCAATCGCACCCTGCTCCTCCCCCACAACATCTATTTAACTCAAACCCCTGCACCTCATTGACTTTAACACGCAAACTTGCGCGCGCACACACACACTTAGCGCGCATCAACACACGGCGCGTCCCCCCCACCGTCGCCTTTGATCGCTAGCGAATAAATCACAGTCACCAAGGCGATATGCAAAATGCAGAGGAGTGACAATTAAAGCCTGACTAACGAGCTTTTAAGGAGCAGGCTGAAGTTTCATAATCACACGCTAATAAGATTATGCAAACTCTGCCATTCTGCCACCCATATGAAAACACAGCAGACACTCACTGATCTGTGTGTGTGTGTGTGTGTGTGTAACAGTCTGTGGGTGGGTGGATATTTGCCATATGTTTTTGAGTATCAGATTATTGATATATGTGCTTATTTATTTTGCATGACTTTTTAATTTGTGTGTCTGTGTGTGTGTGTGTTGCATGTAGAGTTTAAAATCCGTTATATCATGTGTAATTAACGCTGCTTGTTCACTTGCCATTAGCATTAAAACATCAGTTATTCAATGATCATTGAGCCAAACCGGCTGCCTGTCACGCAACCAGATGGAACCAAAAGCCAAACAGAAATCTATAACATGACAACAAGTCACAACATTGTTCAGATTTTAAATAAAACTAAAATTCAGGGACAATTAGGGTGGGGTATCGTTTGGGTTTTTTTCGATACCGGTGCTAAATACGGTACTTTTAAAAATGGTGCCTAAATGGTGCCTTTAAAGGAACAGTCCACCGTACTTCCATAATGAAATATGCTCTTATCTGAACTGAGACGAGCTGCTCCGTACCTCTCCGAGCTTTGCGCGACCTCCCAGTCAGTCAGACGCAGTCAGACGCGCTGTCACTCCTGTTAGCAATGTAGCTAGGCTCAGTATGGCCAATGGTATTTTTTGGGGCTGTAGTTAGATGCGACCAAACTCTTCCACGTTTTTCCTGTTTACATAGGTTTATATGACCAGTGATATGAAACAAGTTCAGTTACACAAATTGAAACGTAGCGATTTTCTATGCTATGGAAAGTCTGCACTATAATGACAGGCGTACTAACACCTTCTGCACGCTTCGGCAGCGCATTGATACGGAGCTCAGATATCAATGCGCTGCCGAAGCGCACAGAAGGTGTTAGTACGCCTGTCATTATAGTGCGGACTTTCCATAGCATAGAAAATCACTATGTTTCAATTTGTGTAACTGAACTTGTTTCATATCACTGGTCATATAAACCTATGTAAACAGGAAAAACGCGGAAGAGTTCGGTCGCATCTAACTACAGCCCCAAAAAATACCATTGGCCATACTGAGCCTAGCTACATTGCTAACAGGAGTGACAGCGCGTCCGACTGCGTCTGACTGACTGGGAGGTCGCGCAAAGCTCGGAGAGGTACGGAGCAGCTCGTCTCAATTCAGATAAGAGCATATTTCATTATGGAAGTACGGTGGACTGTTCCTTTAAAAACAACAACAACAAAACGAAGGTTGATCATATTAAAGAACAGTTATTTTTTTCTCTACGGCAAATCTGAACTTCAAATTGAACAATATATACATTTAGGCATTTTAACCGTGTTTAAGGTAGCTACTAGTTCACAGTAGGCATTTGCTGGCATCAGAGCAAGTGTGATATTAACTATAGTGCCTTGCAAAAGTATTCATCCCCCTCGGTGTTTGTCCTGTTTTGTCACATTACAAATTAAAATGGAATTAAAATGGATTTTTGGAGGGTTAGCACCATTTGATTTACACAACATGCCTACCACTTTAAAGGTGAATTTTTTTTTTTAATTGTGACACAAACAATAATTAAGATGAAAAAAACAGAAATCTGGAGTGTGCATAGGTATTCACCCCTTTTCGTATGAAACCCCTAAATAGAAGCTGGTTCAACTAATTCACTTCATAAGTCACATAATTAGTTGATTAAGATCCACCTGTGTGCAGTCAAAGTGTCACATGATCTGTCACATGATGTCTGTATAAATCACCCTGTTCTGGAAGGACCCTGACTCTGCAACACGACTAAGCAAGCAACATGAGAACCAAGGAGCCTCCAAACAGGTCAGAGACAAAGTTGTGGAGAAGTATAGATCAGGGTTGGGTTATAAAAAATATCCCAAACTTTGAATATCCCAGGGAGCACCATTAAATCCATTATAGCAAAATGGAAAGAACATGGCACCACTAGAAACCTGACAAGAGAAGGCCGCCCACCAAAACTCACAGACTAGGCAAGGAGGGCATTAATCAGAGATGCAACAAAGACCCCAAAGATAACACTGAAGGAGCTGCAAAGACCCACAGCGGAGATGGGAGTATCTGTCCATAGGACCACTTTAAGCCGTACACTCCACAGAGTGGGGCTTTATGGAAGAGTGGCCAGAAAAAAGCCATTGCTGAAGAAAACACATTTGGAGTTTGCCCAACAGCATGTGGCAGACTCCCCAAACACATGGAAGAAGATTCTCTGATCAAATGAGACTAAAATTGATAATTTTGGCCATCATGAGAAACGCCATGTGTGGCGTAAACCCAACACCCTGAGAACACCATCCCTACAGTGAAGCATGGTGGTGGCAGCATCATGCTGTGGGGATGTTTTTCATCTGCAGGGACAAGAAAGCTGGTCAGGACTGACAGAAAGATGGATGGCACTAAATACAGGGAAATTCTGAAGGAAAACCGGTTTGAGTCAGCCAGAGGTTTGAGACTGGGATGAAGGTTCATGCTCCAGCAGGACAATGACCCTAAACGTACTGCTAAAGCTACACTGGAGTGGTTTAAAGGGAAACATTTACATGTCTTGGAATGGCCTAATCAAAGCCCAGACCTCAATCCAATTGAGAATCTGTGGCATAACTTGAAGATTGCTGTACACCAACACACCCCATCTAACTTGAAGCAGTTGGAGCAGTTTTGCCTTGAGGAATGGGCAACAATCCCAGTGGCTAGATGTGCTAAGCTAATAGAGACATACCCCAAGAGACTTGCAGCTGTACTTGCAGCAAAAGTTGGCTCAACAAAGTGTTGACTTTGACGGGTGAATACCTATGCACACTCCAGATTTCTGTTTTTTCATCTTAATTATTGTTTGTGTCACAATAAAACAACAATTTTCACCTTTAAAGTGGTAGGCACGTTGTGTAAATCAAATGGTGCCAACCCTCCAAAAATCCATTTTAATTCCAGCTTGTGCTCTAGGTATGCGTGTGTGCTCATTGCTCACATGTGTGTACTTGTGTTTATTCACTGCTTCAGATGGGTTAAATGCAGAGAGGAATTTCACAAGTGAATGTATGATGAATAAAGTTGTTGTTGTTCTTCTTCTTCTAATGCAACAAAACAGGACAAACACCAAGGGGAATGAATACTTTTGCAAGACACTATAGATAGATTTGCGCTGGCTACCTTTGTCAATTGAAGGTCAAGGCAAAGGTCATTTTGCTGAACAAAATTAAAAAAAACTGATTGAACAAATCATGAAAATTGACAGAGTTATAAGTGATTGGAAAAAAAAAAAAGCCTGTTTTCATGGATCATTCCAGATCAGTGAGCCGGATCAGCACCAAAAGTCATAGCAACATAATTCAACCCAGGGGTATTCTTCACGTGAAATTTGGTGATGATTGGTTGAAAACTGAACGAGAAATAGCATCCTAAAAACATTACAAGAAGAAGAAGAAGAACGTAGAAAGATCCTGAGCGAGAGTAAATAATTTGCACCAGCGCTGCTAGCACAAATTAACTAGCGGTGGCATGTGAGGTGCGGTGACGTCTGTTTTGGAGCACCAGAGGGCAAAGATTTTATTAACTTGATAATATTTGCTTCAATTGATTTTCTCAAATTGAGTTGTGTCTTTATTAGAAAGGATGGAGAACAATATAGTGTGAATAATAAAATGGTTGAGTTTCATTTCAGTTTGTTTGCTGAAAAAAAAGCAATAAAAACACTTCATTTCAAAATCATTTTGCTGTCGCTGTTAAGACTCACCCTGGGTTTTAGATAGCACATGTCTAATCACTCAGTTAAAAAAAGTATATCATTAATAATCATTAATAAAATGCACTGCCCAGCCGAAAAAAAGTCAGCATTTGGATTTAAATAAGCAAATAAGAGCCTTTGATTGGATAATTACTGCAGTGATTAATGTGGCGACAATTCTTTTAACCCAAACTGATGCAGTGAGTAGCTTCTCATTCCTTAAAGGGAAGGCAAATTTTTTTATTATCAAAATTCTCATCTCATCTCATCTCATTATCTCTAGCCGCTTTATCCTGTTCTACAGGGTCGCAGGCAAGCTGGAGCCTATCCCAGCTGACTACGGGCGAGAAGCGGGGTACACCCTGGACAAGTCGCCAGGTCATCACAGGGCCGACACATAGACACAGACAACCATTCACACTCACATTCACACCTACGGTCAATTTAGAGTCACCAGTTAACCTAACCTGCATGTCTTTGGGGGAAACCGGAGCACCCGGAGGAAACCCACACGGACACGGGCAGAACATGCAAACTCCGCACAGAAAGGCCCTCGCCGGCCCCGGGGCTCGAACCCGGACCTTCTTGCTGTGAGGCGACAGCGCTAACCACTACACCACCGTGCCGCCCTGTCACTAACATGTCTTTGTTTAAAAAGAAAATCTATACAAGCATCTTGTTTGTCGTAATATGCTGAATCATCTCCATCAATTGAGCTATTTTCATCATCACTTTGGGCTTCAAGTATCTGCCTCGATGCTTCTGCAGCTGTAAATCTAGCTATTCTTGGTCTACTTGCCATGGTTCACGGCAACAAAAGTACAACATACGGATAAGTAGTTGGTAAAGGCAAAATTTGATCAGGAATTGCTGCAAGAAATCTTATGCTTCTTTCCGGGGTCATAAATGACCCCGCACAATTTTTCATTACTCTTGCCACACCATTTGGCCAATCCCTGCAAAAACCTATGAACAGTTGTAGGACAAGTTAACTGACAAATTCATGGTAGGAAATATTTTTCGGATGAAATGTATAAAAACTGCGCACAAAATTATATGCCCGGGGTCATAAATGACCCCACTCGGTCGCTTGAGAGTAGGGCTGCGTACCTAAACGTAACATCAGGTACAGGTACCGGTACAGAGGTTTAAGTACAGGTCCGGCCCTGTACCTGAACAATTTGACAAATTCTTCTGAACTTCTTCAATAACGACAGAAACATTTAATAAACTGTTGACAACTTGTCAGTATCTTTATTCAAAGAAAACCGAACATAACTAGGTTTCCTACCTCACTTCTCAGTCACCCTCTCAGTCTCACACTTAGTTAACTTGGGACAAAAAGTCATAAGTTGTCTCACAGCGAGAAGTGACGACACTAGAGTACTACAGACTACGCGCAGTCCGCGGCCTTTAACTTACAGTACGCGGCAAAATTACACAAAGCAGCAAAGACTGCCAATGCTAGCAAAGGAAAAATGGCTGACCTGCTTTTGAGTCGTTTTGACCAATCAGAACACTGGATCAGCCAAGCTCTCGCAATGTCTCGTGAGACTGTGGCGAGAGGATCTCAAATCAAAGATGGCTCTGATTTCAAGTTTCAGCGCGGCATTTTACATCTTTTCCAGTGCTAAATTTTCGTCTTTGTGGTAGGATTTACGCATCTTCAGTCTCAAAATAAGCATATACTTGGTGTAAATTTATATCGGTACAGTACCGGTACTTCATGATCCGGTATTTTGGACCTGTACCGAATTGATTTTCACGGTACAGTACCGGTACGCAGTACAGGTACGCAGCCCTACTTGAGGGTTAAGAGTGAAATGAAGAGCATTTCCACACTCACCATGTGAAGAGAACTCACAGCATTGGGACTAAACAGCTGTATGTCCAGAAGAAAACCACTTGTTGGTGAGACTAATCAGGAGAAAAGGCTTCACTTTGCTCAAGAGCGTAAAGATTGGACTCTGGAGCAATGGAAAAAGGTCATGTGGTCTGATGAGTCCAGATTGACCCTATTCCTGAGTGATGGGCGTGTCAGGGTAAGAAGGGAAGCACATGAAGCGATGCACCCATCATGCATAGTGGCCGCTGTACAATCCTCTGGAGGCAGTGTTATGATCTGGGGTTGCTTCAGTTGGTCAGGTCGAGGCTCAGCAACATTATGGGGCAACTAAATGAAGTCAGCTGATGACCTGAATGTACTGAATGATACAGGTTATCATAACATCAGTAGATTTTTTCTTCCCTGATGGCACGGGTATAAAATTAGGGCTCATATTGTAAAAGAGTGGTTCAAGAAGCATGAGGAATAATTTTCACACACAAATTGGCCACCAAAGAGTCCCAACCTTAACCCCATTGACAATCTTTGGGATGTGCTGGAGAAGACTTTATGCAGTGGTTCAACTCTCCCATCCTCAACACAAGATTATCCATCCATTATCCGTAACCGCTTATCCTGTGCAGGGTCGCGGGCAAGCTGGAGCCTATCCCAGCTGACTACGGGCGAAAGGCGGGGTACACCCTGGACAAGTCGCCAGGTCATCACAGGGCTGACACATAGACACAGACAACCATTCACACTCACATTCACACCTACGGTCAATTTAGAGTCACCAGTTAACCTAACCTGCATGTCTTTGGACTGTGGGGGAAACCGGAGCACCCGGAGGAAACCCACGCGGACACGGGGAGAACATGCAAACTCCACACAGAAAGGCCCTCGCCGGCCACAGGGCTCGAACCCAGAACCTTCTTGCTCAACACAAGATCTCGGTAAAAATTAATACAACTCTGGACTGAAATAAATGTTGTGACATTGCATAAGTATATTGAAACAATGCCATGGCAAATGCATGCTGTACTCCAAGCTAAAGGCAGTCCAACCAAATATTAGAGTGTGCGACTTTTTTTTTAGCAGGCCAGTTATAAAATAAATAACATTTTTTATTCTGTCCACATTCACTGGATATGAGCAATCGCATGCTCTGATTGGCTACTCTATTACTAGGCTATCAGCTCATACACGGTGAGCAGAGAAAAACAAAATGGCGGCGCGTGCTGCTGAACCAACCAAGAACGAAATAAAAATTCTACTCGAAAACAAAATCCCAAAAAAATACAAAAAAGCAACAAAATATGGAATAAAAGTATTTGATCGTAAGAATGTATCTTTTTTATTTTTCAAGAATTATTATTATTGCGGGGTGGCACGGTGGTGTAGTGGTTAGCGCTGTCACCTCACAGCAAGAAGGTCCGGGTTCGAGCCCAGCAGCCAATGAGGGTCTTTCTGTGCGGAGTTTGCATGTTCTCCCTCCCCGTGTCCGCGTGGGTTTCCTCCGGGTGCTCCGGTTTCCCCCACAGTCCAAAGACATGCAGGTTAGGTTAACTGGTGACTCTAAATTGACCGTAGGTGTGAATGTGAGTGTGAATGGTTGTCTGTGTCTATGTGTCAGCCCTGTGATGACCTGGCGACTTGTCCAGGGTGTACCCCGCCTTTCGCCCGTAGTCAGCTGGGATAGGCTCCAGATTGCCTGCGACCCTGTAGAACAGGATAAAGCGGCTACAGATAATGGATGGATATTATTATCGCATTTTTCACAAATTGCTACCATTATTTCGCCAGTTTGTTTACATTGTTCATCTTTAAACATTAAAATTTGTTGAATTTTTTTAGATTGGTTTAAAAGCTTAAAGGAGTTTGAAAATTACATCACTGAAATATCCAAGGAAGAATTAAATAAATGTCTAAAGCTATTCTGTACCTCGGCACGACAGCACGACGGCACTTTCTACAAAAATACAACACTAAAGTCAATTTGTGCAGCCGTCGATAGGTTTTTAAGAAGCCCACCTAAGCGGAAATGATTTTGTTGGACGTTTTGTACAAAGTATGAAATATATTTTGTATATTTATAGAATTTGCAAAAAATAAAAATAAAAATGCTCTGTTTCTCATAATCCAGTGAATGTGCATAGAATAAAACAATTATTCCACTCAATCTCATCATACATGGCTTACAGCCAACTCGGTGCTACAAGCCTCGTCGGCTATCAGCTCATGTATGACTCAATTTTGTGGAATAATTGTTAAATATTCCTACAGTAATGAAGTGTAAAAGAATGCAATTGTAATATTGCAATTCTAGTGAGTCTTATTCCCCACTACTACAACCATGAATGAATGAATGAATTTGAATGAATTTATTTTTATTTCGAACATGTAAAAAAAAATGTATGTAACTATTTGTACATACAAAAGAAAGAAAACGAAAAAGTGACAAAAAATTAATAAATAAAATACATAAAGAGCTAAGACATTACAATACACCGCACATTGTTCGAAAAAGGAGTGGGAAGAAGTACAATTCTTTTTTAATTTCCCACCCCTTTTTAACTACCCCGAAATCCAAACTACATTAATACACCTATAAAAATATATACCATACCGTATATACACTTCATGAATATCTATATAAATATATAATTACAAAAATAAATATATACTACATACCATATATATACACACTTCATAAATATCTATATAAATATTTAATTACAAAAATAAATATATACTACATACCATATATACACTTCATAAATATCTATATAAATATATAATTACAAAAATATATATATATATACTATATACCATATATACACTTCATAAATATCTATATAAATATATAATTACAAAAATAAATATCTACTACATACCTATCCCTGTAAATAAGAATATATAAAAGTTTATATATTCTTATTTACAGGGATAGGTATGTAGTAGATATTTATTTTTGTAATTATACAAAATATAGTATATGGTATATATGGTATATATTTATTTATGGGGATAGTTTATATTATAAACTATCCCCATAAATAAATATATACCATATATACCATATACTAAGTTAGTTCTAATATAACAATCAACCCTATTCTCTTTATCCCTCATCATCCTCCGTTAACATACTTCCTCTTCTATATACTTGTTTAGAAATATTTTTTGTACCTTTTTTTAAACAGATTTATATTTGCACTTTGTTTTATTTCTGTCTCCAGTCTGTTCCATAAAGTCACCCCACAGCTCGATACGCACGTTTTTCATATTTGTTCGAACCTTTGGTTTTTTTAAAATTGAGGTCTCCCCTTAGATTATATCCCCCCTCTCTCTCACTAAACATTCCTTGTATATTTTTTGGCAATAGATTATTTCTCGCTTTATACATTATTTGTGCTGTTCTGAATTTGACCAGATCCATAAATTTCAACATGTGTGATTTTATGAATAGTGGGTTTGTGTGATCTCTGCATCCTGTTTTGTTTATTGTCCTTATTGCTCTTTTCTGTATTGTACATATCGGCTGCAGAGTGGTTTTGTAGGTGTTTCCCCAGACTTCGACACAGTAAGTCAGATATGGCAAAAATAATGAGTAATATAGAGTATACAAAGATTTGCAATCAAGAATATGTTTTGTTTTCCACAGAATTGCCGAGCACTTTGCCAGTTTTGCTCGTATGTATCCTACATGAGGTTTCCAGCAGACTTTATGATCCAAAATCACACCAAGAAATTTAATTTCCTGTACCATTTCTATCTTAGTATTGTCTATTATCAATTCTACATTACAATCTATTTTGTGTCTCCCAAACAACATGATCTTTGTTTTGCTTAGATTTAATGATAATTTATTTTTGTCAAACCATAGTTTTAGTTTATTTATTTCAGTTGTGATTGTCTCTAAAGTCCGCTGCAAATTCTCCCCGGAACAAAAAATATTGGTGTCATCTGCAAACAAAACAAATTTCAGTACTCGCGAAATTCTACATGTCATTAATATATCATATGAATAATTTCGGACCTAATATTGACCCCTGTGGTACCCCGCGTATAATGTTCATGAAATCAGATTTATGGTCACCTATCTGCACAAACTGTTGCCTGTTTCTTAGATAGCTCGACAGCCAGCTCCAACCAACTCCCCTAACACCACACTTTTCTAGTTTACTTAATAATATACTATGATCAATGGTATCGAATGCTTTTTTTAGGTCCACAAATACTCCAATTGCTATTTTTTTATTGTCTATACATTTTGTGATTTCCTCTATTAGGTGGTGTTTACGTTAGACCGTATCCGTCTTGTTTTCATTGCGGATGCACTGTCTGTTCACATTAAAACGCCGGGAAACGACTCCACAGGCGGAACAACTTGAATCTGCCAGGGCCCACGTATTCAACCCAGTTCATATCTGATCCGGTGCTGTGTAAACATTGAGATACGAGGATACGCAGTGCTGAGCTCTAGCTGACGTCGTCATTGGACAACGTCACTGTGACAGCCACCTTCCTGATTCGCTGGCGTTGTTTATGCCACATTGGTCATGTGATGCGACTGCTGAAAAACGGCGCGGACTTCACTTCCTACTATTGTTTCCGCCTTGTATCACCTTTTTGTTTTTCATTAAAGAGTATAAAAGT
The DNA here is from genome assembly GCF_027579695.1 of Neoarius graeffei. NCBI lineage: Eukaryota > Metazoa > Chordata > Actinopteri > Siluriformes > Ariidae > Neoarius > Neoarius graeffei. Next base: position 77,392,318 of record NC_083575.1, on the reverse strand, counting down.
ATGAATATAATGCTTTGCTTTGTCATTCTTAATGTTGTTCATGGTAAGATGCAAATACTGCCCATTGTGTAGTTATGATTGTCTTTAGGCTTGCCATCCTTCCACTTGCAAGTGGTGAGTGACTTGCGCACAGCGGCTCAGTCCCGAATCACTGCTCGTGCGCTTCACTCGCGCGCTCTGTGAGCTGCGCAGGGCTGGAGTGTGCACCCTCCAGAGGGCACTCACTGTTCAGGGCGGAGTGATTTGGAGCGCAGCCGCTGAGGAGGAAGTGCTGAGCCGCACTGACACATTTCAACTTACGTGCCGTCTAATTAGTCATGTGATTAGCGTATCCGTGTATTGGCGTTGCTGTGTGCATGCGAATCGTGTATTGGCATTGCTGTGTGCACGCGAATCGTTTTAAAAACGCTAATCTGATGATCCGCTGATACGGTCTAATGTAAACACCACCTTAGTTCCATTAGTGCCATCGATGTTGATCTGTCCGTTCTGAATCCATATTGACTGTCTGTAAGGAGGTTGTGTTTTTCAATGAATTTGTCCAGTCTATCTGAAAAAAGTTTTTCGAGTATTTTGGAGAATTGGGGGAGTAAAGAAACAGGCCTGTAGTTTGTGAAATGGTGTCTATCTCCGGTTTTAAACAATGGTATCACTTTCGCAATTTTCATTTTGTCTGGAAATGTACCTGATTGAAAAGATAAATTGCAGATGTAGGTGAGTGGTTTCACAATTCCCTCGATAACTGTCTTTACTGTTAACATGTCTATATCATTCCAGTCTGTAGAGGTTTTGTTTGTACATTTTCTTACAATTTGGATAATTTCTTCCTCATCAGTTGCAGTTAGAAAAATTGTACTTGGATTTCTGTCCCCCATATCTTCTATGTCCCCACATTGCGTTGTCTTGGGTTCCTTTATTTTTGCCGCTAGATCTGGTCCCACATTTACAAAGAATTGGTTAAAACCATTAACCACATCCTCCATATTATTTATGATCTTAGCATTTTCAGTGTAGTACTCCGGGTAATTTGTAGTTTTGGATCCATTTCTCACAATACCATTTAGTACAGTCCATATACCTTTAATATTGTTTTTATTTTTCTCCACTAATTTATTATAATAGTCTTTCTTACATATCCTCATAATATTAGTTAATTTATTTTTATATTTTTTATATTTTTCCTCTGCCTCTATAGTTCGATGCTTTAAGAATTGTCTGTATAATATATTTTTCTTTTTGCAGGCATTTTGTAGCCCCTTGGTGACCCACGGACTATTTGTATATTTATGTATATTACTGTATTTCTTTATAGGACAATTTTTATTATATAGTTCATTGAATATTATTAAATGTTACCATCAGAATGTAGAATCTCAATTTCTGGATTTTTAGTGATTCTTTTATATATATATATATATATATATATATATATATATATATATATATATATATATAGTGTACTTGTTCTGTAATACTTTTGTCTAATGTTGTAATTGTACTGAGTCTTACATCCCACTGCAATGAATCCATACTGTATCCTAACACTGCAATATGTTAGATATCCTGTGAAGTTGACGACTGTAATCCTGGGAGAATTTTACATAGTTGCCAGTGTCATGCACTTTTCAGACGGTCCCTTACTGACTCCATTACCATAAAGCACCAGAGATGTGCATTTCTAAAAGATTAGCTTCATCGAGCTTTAATGGGAGAAGATTAAAAAATGTATTCAATTGTCCTTGGTTCTCTTTCTATTTAAAGAAAAATGTACATTTTGTCCTTTTGGTGTGCTTATTTCTTGAGAAACAGAAGACAGGATCTCGAATGTGCAATGAATGTCCCAATATAAAACCAAGTTTACTGTGGTGCATTTATGTGGCACCGAAACGAGGTACTGAAACGTGCGTTACGATTCAGTCTGGCAAATACTGATCATGGCACCAGGTTTCGGTGGACCCAACCCTAGGGGCAATGTGAATGAATTTCTATGGAGTTCCAAAAGGAAAAAAGAAACAGCATATAAACAGGATGATGGATGGGTTCTTGCATTTTCTGAATGGTATGGACTGAAATGCTGGTTAAAGTATCTGATTTATGCTATTAAAACCCTTCAGAATCACTTTCATCCAAAAAAAAGTTCTTGAAGCATTTACGACACCACATATACAGTACTGTGTAAAAGTCTTAGGCACATGTATAGAAATGCTGTTGACCAAAAATGGCAAAAAGGAATCTCATCTCATTATCTCTAGCCGCTTTATCCTTCTACAGGGTCGCAGGCAAGCTGGAGCCTATCCCAGCTGACTACGGGCGAAAGGCGGGGTACACCCTGGACAAGTCGCCAGGTCATCACAGGGCTGACACATAGACACAGACAACCATTCACACTCACATTCACACCTACGGTCAATTTAGAGTCACCAGTTAACCTAACCTGCATGTCTTTGGACTGTGGGGGAAACCGGAGCACCCGGAGGAAACCCACGCAGACACGGGGAGAACATGCAAACTCCACACAGAAAGGCCCTCGCCGGCCCCGGGGCTCGAACCCAGGACCTTCTTGCTGTGAGGTGACAGCGCTAACCACTACACCACCGTGCCGCCCGGCAAAAAGGAATAATGAAATGAAATGAAATGTTTCAAAAAAAATATATTATAAACAGTAAGCGGTAAGCCATAATAAATTAAACAAAGTCGATATTTGGTGTGAGACGACCCTTTGCTTTAAAAAAATAGTAGTCTCCGGCACAGTGAGTGCAGTTTTATGCGGAAATGAGCTGTAGGTTTTACTGAGCATCTTACAGAACCAGCCACAGTTCTTCTGGACACTTTGGTGGTGTTTACATTAGACCGTATCCGTATCGTTGTCATTGCGGATGCACTGTCTGTGCACATTAAAACGCTGGGAAACGACTCCACAGGCGGAACAGTTTGAATCCGCCAGGGCCCACGTATTCAACCCAGTACGTATCTGATCCGGTGCTGTGTAAACATTGAGGAACGAGGATACGCAGTGCTGAGCTCTAGCTGACGTCGTCATTGGACAACGTCACTGTGACATCCACCTTCCTGATTCGCTGGCGTTGGTCATGCCACGTTGGTCATGTGACGCGACTGCTGAAAAACCTTCTCCTCTTTAGTCCCAATGACACGGCGTCCCTGATTTCCATAAAGATCTTCAAATTTTGATTCTTATGCTCTCTCACTCTCTCACACTCTCTCGCTCGCTTGCTCTCTCTTTCTCTCTCTTTCCTCTCTCACTCAATCTCTCACACACTTTATGTGCTTGCAAGTGGTGAGTGACTTGCGCATGCCCGATATGCACTGGGATCATGTGACGTGCCATCTAATTAGTCATGTGATTAGCGTATCCGTGTATTGGCGTTGCTGTGTGCACGGGGAACGGTTTTGTTGCGGGCACAGAAATTTTGTGTGTGTACGCGAATCGTTTTAAAAACGTTAACCTGATGATCCGCTGATTCGAAATAATGTAAACAGGGCCTTTGACTGTCACTTGCGTCTTCATTTTGCCCCAAAACCCAGCAGCCTTCATTATGTTTTCTTTTTTTAATCTGAAAAGTGCTCTCTTATGGAATATGCTGCTCAGATATACATCTTTTTTTTTATAACATTTAATTTCATGCTGGAAAACGAACATTTGGAGCTCTAAAATGTTTTTGTACTGACTTGATAATGTAGAAGTCATAAAATAGAAATCTATAACAAAGTTTGTATGAAAAACAAAATAAGGGGACGATGACTTTTGCACAGTACTATAACGCTACGTTCACACTGCGAGGCTTAATGCTCAATTCCGATTTTTTTGTGAAATCCGATTTTTTTGTGAGGTCGTTCACATTAACAAATATATGCGACTTGTATGTGATCCTCAGTATGAACGAAAAGCGACCTAAAAGTGTTCCGCATGCGCATTGCAGGATACGACGACGTCACACGCAGTGAGCATGGCCAGTGTTTACGGAAGTAAAACCGCCCGGTTGCGGTATGACTCATCCAATCTAGCTTGAATAGCTGCATCCCCCCAAATGGAAATCAGCTCCCTAACCTCTGCGTCCTTCCATTGAGAAGATTCAGAACCTTCACAGCCCGAAGCGTCCCTCGCATTGATGTCATGCGCAGGGGCGCAGATACGTTTTTTGAACTGGGAGGGACAAAAAACTGGGGGGGACAAAGCTGCCAGCAAACCAACCCCAATCCCGATATGCCTGTCAAACTTGTTGTTAGTAACCATAGCAACCAAGCTCGAGCTCGCAACCTGTGCAGTCTGCGCAGCTCAACCAACCGAATATCAGTCTTTGTTTTGTTTTATGTGAGTTGTTGCAACTATGTATACACTGCCGTGCACCTCAATAAACCGAATGGTAATTAGTCTTTTGATTTTTCCGTGAGGTTTGCCTTATGCAAAGAAAGACAGCATAGACGTTTTTTCCTCCCTATAAGTGGGGGGGACCGAGCGAGGTGAATTTAAATCTGGGTGGGACGAGTCCCCCCCTCTATCTGCGCCCGTGATTATGCGCCATGTTGTTGTAACTTTTTTGAGAGACCCACCGCCTACTTCAGCGCAGAATAGTGACGTTTGTGGCTTGTTGATGACGTGTAAGTCGGATGAATGCGACCTGGCGGTTCAGACTGAAGTCGCATATGAAAAGAGCGGATAGGAATCGGAATTAGGACCACATATCCAAACGGCCTGGGTCGGATTTGAAAAAATCGGATCTGTGTCGTTCATATTGTCAATAAAAGATCGGATACAGGTCACATATGGGCGAAAAGATCGGATTTGAGTCACTTCAGCCTGCAGTGTGAACGTAGCCTAAGAGCACAAAGACGTCCAGCTATAACTTATACTACAAATACACTACTAGAGCTAGTGCTGCAATCCATCATCAAGGAATCATTAAACATCGCTATCAGTTTTACGTTAGCAGTGAATTTCCAAAACGTTCTGGTTGTATCAAGTATCAGGTTATAACGTGCAACATTTTCCGTGTAGGAACATTAACACAAATGTGTGTGCAATGTTAATTTTCACCTGGTTGTGAGCTTTCGCCAGCAAACAATTAGCACATTTTCAGAACATTACAGTTTGTTTTTTTAATGTTATGAATCTGTCCAACTTGCTACTAAATATTATGATGTTTTCTCTTAGCTGGATAAATGCACATGCTTATCAGCTGGGACAAGGGTTCACACAAAGTTGTGTGGAAAAACAGTTGTATACGCAAGCTATGACTTTTGTGAACAGACACACGAAGTAAAATACTAAACCGGTCTTTTGTTTTCCAGCTAAGAGATAACGGATATCATAGGGTGTAATTGCTTGGCCAAATGAGAGCAAAAATCTTTTTCCTTTGTCTTCGCTCATTCCAATTTTCTCTTCTCCCTTCTCCCTATAGATCTTTTACCTCCCTCCACGCCTTTCCCACAATCCATTTATCTCGCTCACTCATTATCTGTTTTCATTCCGCATTTCCCCCTCTCTTTTCTCTTCTTTTATTTCTTCCTTCTTTCTATCCTTCACTCTCTGAGACTCTTTTCCACCTCTGCCGCATTTTCCTCAGAGTGCTGCAAAGGACCAGCCATCATAAATCTGTCTCTTTATTGCAGCCGAAGAGGGGGGAATGGAGAAAAAGGGAGGGAGAAAGAGAGTAAAAGAAAAAGAAGTGAGAGAAGGAAGAGAGAGAAAAAGGGTGGAGGGATGCCTAATCACTGAGCATGAGACATAGAGCCTTATGTACGAATAAAGAAGGGAGGCGAACGTGGTAAAGGAAACAAGGAGGACTCACAGTGAGGGCTGAGGGGGATGGAAGTAACTGGGGACGTCATTAACGAGCATAATTTACAGGGCACTCTCAAGCAGGTCTTAGATTGAACGAACAATCAAACGCACATACTGTATGCACCATTCCAATTCACATTTTGAAAAGTCCGCTTCAAGCACAGCCACGCCAGACAAAGAGAAATTGCAAGGAAAACTTGTTAGCCTGAGTGACTGAGTGATCACCTCGCCGCTAAACCTCACCTACTAAACTCCAACCTCCTTGTTCGCTGTCGATCATCGGTGATTAAAATCATCAAGCCTACAAACATGACATTCAAATGTTCGGAAATAGAAACATGAAAATTCTGTCATTCCTATGTCAGGCGAGGTGCAGAAGCATCCTTTCTTCTGAGACGGATGAAGGAAGGGTAAGGAGGTTTTGGCAGCCACAGGGACCAGGGGGGCTGCCGCATAGACATTAATATATTAGACAGTGTCGATTTCCTATCCGAGAGCTAGCTGTTGCTGGGGCAACGGCCACCATTACTGGCCCAATGCACAACATGGACATAAAATATGGCATTATAGGTGAGCGGAGTTTTAGAATGGAATTATGGGCAAGATGGACTCCAGTAAGTCTCTGGGCGAAACAGTCAAAGACATGCTGGAGTCCTGAGGTGCCATCTTGATTTGGACTTCTTCAGCCATTTATGGGAAAGAGCAAAAACAAAATGGAGGGCAAGATCAGACAATTTCATTTCCTTGAATTGAATAAGAAGCTGTACCTCACTAGACAGTTCCAGAAAATAGCACAAGTTGATCCGATACTGGACCATGGAGAACCAGTGCTCTGAAAAGATGTTTCAACTGCATGCAATACACCTAATCTAGTCTATTACCTCATTATTAAACTCTATTATCATCTGAAACAGGCAATCGTTGAGTCAGTATAAAGCAGTGGATCCCAAGGAGTTGGCATACAACCCACTTGCATGTAATTATATTTAAGACCAGGCCTCTCTTTTAAAACTAAACACACTTAAGCCTCAACTAGCTTTAGCTAGTCCACAGTAGGAGAACATAACCAAACATTTTACCTGTGCATGTTGCTGCATCGCACTGAATGGCAAACCCTGGCCAAGCGCCTTCTGCTTCATCATCATCATCCTCTTCTGCTCTTCAGTCAGATGCGCTGTCTGCCCAGGCATGGGGCCTTGAGAAGGGGGTGGCCCCCCACCCTGTCCCCCTGTCCCCTGCATATAGGGCATCATGGGATTTTTGACCTGATTGGCCATTGGTGGGGTCATTCGCTGACTTATGTGGTCGACACCGCTGAAATGACTCAATGGTTTGGTGTTGTTGTAAGACAGCTGCTTGTTCAAGGCATTCTGCGCTGCCATGTTGGCAGATTGTTGCTGCTGCTGTTGCTGGTTCATCATGTTTATATGGTTTTGTGGGAGGTAGTTGTTCATGCCAGGTTTGGGCACCATCGAGCTGGGGGCATTGAAGCCTTGTGGGTACATCATGGGGCTATTTGGTTTGTCAGGGTTGAAGGGACCACCGTAAGGGCTTGTTGGCGCTCCTGCAGGGGACCAGCTAGCCGCCTGCGACTGTTGTTTCTGCTGAATGAGCTTGGCACGTTGTTGTTGTTGTGCTGCCATTTGCTTTAGCTGTTCAGCCGGTGAGAGTTCAGTGGTTGGTGGAACAGGAACTGGGACTGGTCCACTTCCTGTCCCTGCTCCAGGACCTACTGTCGCTACTGGTGTTGACCCTGGGGGACCCACACCAGGACCGGGATTCATCATAAATCCATTCCCAGGTCTGGAGGTCTGCGTCTGGGCCTGTGTAGGGGTTTGTGGAGAACGAGCAATGCAGCTAGCAGGAGACCCTGATGCCATAGCAACTGCTGGAGACTGTTGCAATGGTTGTTGGGGTGGTGTGCCATTGGCGGCAGTGGCAAACGGTGGTCCAGAAGAAGCTGGGCGAACTTGTGGAGAGCCCATCTGCCCGCCTTGTGTCTGTGGTGGGTTGTTGGGTGCTGTGGCGACTGGAGGAGGTACAGGCTCTTGCAGATTCTGTGTTTGCTCTGTTGTGGGCCGGCTGAAATCACCAACCTCCTTCTTCTCCTCAAAGTCTTCATTGAAGAGGTCATGCATGTCATCTTCAGGAACCGTGTTTGCCAGCTCATCAATCAACTCCTGCCACTCCTGATCATTCAAGTTGATGTCAGAAAACAACTTGTTCTGATTGGACAGTGAGGTGTCAGAAGATTCAATCCCTGTTGAATCATCCAGAGGCTCTTGTTTCATGTCCTTTAGAAGGCTAAAACCATCATCCAGCTCCAAAGATCCATTCAGTTTAATGTCTGGCATACCACCATTCTTACCCAAGTCCTCTGCTCGCCCTGTAATATGATTTGTACCAGCATTACCATTACCCATTGCATTATTAGATGTTGTGTTGTTGCCTGTAGGTAATGTGGGCTTGATGTCCATTTGATGAAGTGGAGAGATTGGGGGTACACTGTTGGGCAATGTGCCCAGAGAGTCCAATCCACTGTTACCCTCCTTACGCAGCCTCTTTGTAGTGGGAGAGTAGCTTCCATCACAGATCCCATTTTGGTCACCATTTAAAGGAGATCTGCACTGAGCACTGTCCAGTTTTCTTTTGACTGTCTCTTGAAGCTGAGAGAGAGAAAAAGAGAGAAAATTTTTTTTTAGATTTCCTTAGATTTTAAGACTAATTTGAATTGATTACTGTGTCTGGAACAGAGCCATTATGTTCTCAGAATGTACACCAGACACAGCAGACATGCTAGATTGAATACAGGCTCATATTTTTTATTGTCTTAAACACATTTTGATAAATGGCTTATGGTTGAAAATGTGTTTCTTAATAGTGAATAGCGTTCAATGATTTCATTGAACTGTTCTCTTTCTGTGGCAGAATGACAGCACAACATATATCTTTAATAGAAAAAAAACAGGACTCAGGTACCCAAGTTATAATTTGTTTTGGGTTTTCCAAAATCAACAGAGGGTCAAAATTATACATACAGGGTCAAAAATGTACAAAGGTCCAATAAGATGATTAATTCATTGGTGATGAAAGTTACAAAATATCTTTTAACCTGCTAAGGCTAAGGCCCCTTAACATCTTGTTAGTGATCATGATTGTCTACAGCTTCTCTGTACCAACATAAAAAAGGTTTGTTTGATAGCACCATTGGATTGACCAACACACAGTACAATGGGAAAATCCAAGGAGCTCAGTGCAGATCTAAGAACAGGATCATAGATTTAAACAACTCAGGAATGTCTCTTGGAGCTATTTTTAAACAACTGCAGATTCAAAATCATCAGCTCAAATCAGATACTTGTATATACTGTAAGTACAAGTTACTGGGAGGTGGAGCCACTTTGCCAAGCCACTTTGCTGGAAGAAGGCCCAAACTGTCACCCTCAGCTGAAAGGAAGTTGTTTCAGATGGTCAGGAACAAACCAGGAACAACCAAAGCACAGGCCTGCTATAAACTAGAAGCTTCCAGAACACTGTCTAGTGTCAAGCAAGATTTATGGACTGAGAGGCTGTCATCCCAGAAAGAAGCCCCTGCTCCAAAATTGACACCTTTCAAGCTCCACGTGGACAAAGAAAAAGCCTCCTGAAGGAAAGCTTTGTGTTCAGATGAGAAAAAGACTGAACTGTTTGGCTTCAATGACCAGAGGTACAGAGAAACACTGTACCAATTGTTAAGCATGGTGGTGGTAGCATCATGCTCTGGGGCTGTTTTGAACTGGTACTGGTACTGGTACATTGAACAAAGTGGATGGAATAATGAAGAAGGAGGACTACCTCAGAATTCAGCATAACCTCAAACCAACAGAAACAGGATGATGACCCCAAACACACATCAAAACTGGTTGTGGAATGGATACAGTAGGCTAACATAAAGCTTAAAACAAGTCTTGACCTCAACCCTATTGAAAATCTGTAGACTGTGCATAAAAGTCGGGTTTGTAGTGGGAAACACACACATTTAGTTGAACTCTACCAATTCTGCCAAGAAGTGTTAAGGCCACTTTATGCTGACAACGCAGTCCTCGCAGATGGCGTCGCAGATAGCGTCGCAGATGGCGTCTGCGTAGCCCCCCCACCTTCGCAGACGCTCTGCGCGCACCTCCCAAAAATTGTGACCACCGCAGAAGCCACCGCACAGTGTCGCAGACAAGAGGGCTCTGATTGGTCCACTCTACATCCGCTGTACACGCACTTCCGCTTCCCTACTTTCCCGGTTTGGTTTGTTTTCATGACCGCCATTTTTAAAAACACGAGCGAAGATGGAGCAGCACGAAGAGCGGTTGATCGAGGAAGTGAGGAAGTACGTACATCTATACGACTCCAGTTCTAGTCATTATAAGTAACCGGAGGATAAACACTCCACTAACCACACCCACCAACTACTCCTAGCGATTTCGCGACTTCGCGCCCCCTTGCGTTGTGGTGGTGAATAACATCGCGCACGCCTATTACTCCCTGCTCAACGATAAATTACAACTGTCTGCGAAAAGCTATCTGTGAAAGCCTTGTCGCAAGAGCATGCAGAGACCCTTATCCAATATCCAACCAGAATTCTGCCAGAAGCTTGTTGATGGCTACCAAAAGTGTCTGGTCAAGGTGAAAGGGACATTTAACCAAATATTTGGTGAGCCGAATGTATAACTTTGACTCTGTATTGATTTTGGAAAACCTAGAATAAATTAAAACTTGAACACCAAATTATTTTTTATTAAAGATATATATTGTACAATCATTAAGCCAAAGAAAAAGAACAGTACAAAAAATGAATAATTGAAAGCCCAATACTGCCATGACAGTCATATCCATGGTGACATTCATGGCCATGCGCATAAGCTTCTGACTGCAACTGTATGCATACAGTAATGTATATTCAGTAAGTAGGTTTTACTTAAAATTACTTTACAATGAGCGTTGAATATGGTTTACGATATTGCATGGCTGTCAAGGCAACATGACACCACACGCTGGAGCTGATGTGAATATTCAGTGAGAAAGTTTTGTGCTGCATATGCGAGGAACCATTTCTTTCTTCGCCAAGAAACAGAAAGACGCGCTGAACACCCAAAAGGCTCCCAGAACTTTCATTAGATATTCTTCACGCATATTTACAAGAGAAAAACATATCAACGGATATCGAAAAACTGGAAAAGAGAGTGTGTTCGTATAATAATAATAATAATAATAATAACAAGAACAGTGGTGAGTCGTTACTGGGATTTGAGCGCAGCCAAAACTTAGCCAGACACCAAAAATGCAACAGGGCAAAGGATTTTGCAAGGGATTAGCGGCAGGCTTCCAGATAGCTCCGTTGTGTGTAGTTGTCGATGTTGATTTTAAAAGTAACGAAGTAAATTACATCAGGAAATGAATACTTAAGTCTGAGTGAAAAATACTGTAGCGAGCATGTAGCATGGAAGAAGAGTCTGGAGACAGAAATCTTAGTTTCTCGGTCGTTAGCCTGTGCTACTTACTTTCGATAGCACTGGCTTGACTGCTTTATTAGCATTCGCTAACACTACTGATAAACGCTACACCGGTTGGAAGGTGACTTCACTGCTGCACTGGTGGCACCGACTCATGGTTAAGCTCGCGTTGGCCTTCGAGTAGGCTGAGGGTGATAAAATTTTGGTCCCTCCCACTATAAATCAAAATCTGATTGGTTAATTCATCTGTCACGTCCTACATAAACATGCATTGCCATGGCCTTCTGTCCCGGCAATGAAGTCCTAACCAATGAGTGAGCAGCTCTAAACTCTTCTCAGCCAAGAGACAACAAACAAAATATCTCATTGGATAACTTGATTTTAATGTTTTCAGGACAGTAACCCTTTCATTTCTGAAGCAAATTTGATAGAAAATGAGGCCAAATTAGACTTAGAAGAGAATAATTACAATGAAAGAATGAAAGCAATTAAAGAATGAAATAAATTCAGTATCACATTTGAAATGCTGATATGTTTGGGCCTCCTCTGAAGGCTGAGAAAGCCTTGATGGTTCCCCTCTGAATAATAACATTGGCTGGCTTTTTTTTGTGGTACGTATATCAAATATATTCCATTCAGCTACTCGTCTTCAACTCGTTCAATATCATGCTAGCTGATTAGAATATATCGGATATCCCACGTAAAAATGCCAGCCAATGTTATTTAAACGTTAAGTTTGATTTGTTTAACATGTTTCTGGGTCACGGAATAACTTTGTGCACATTATTTTGTAGTGTAAATACTAGAAATCAGTAAAAATGAAGGAAACCTTTGTATGAGCATGTAGTTCCAAACTTTTCATCGTGTCTCATTATCCCCGATATAGAAAAGGGTTCCATCTGTCCGTCCGGCTGGTCACGTTTTCATTTCCGGGCTATATCTTTAAAACTACTGAAAATATCTTCATGAAACTTTGTATACATATCAAGCAACATGTGAACTGGTGCCTTTTGCTATTTTGGATTTTTGAAAAAAAAAAAGCATTTTTCAAATTTTTACATAAAAAATAGATTTTGACTTCGTTTCTAAGAGCAATGTTCGTTTCCGTAGCATATATCCAAAACTGTTCATGATACGGATTTAAAACTCGGTATACATGTTAACAAGGTGGTGTACCATAGATGTGCCTTTTCATACTAAGACATTTGAGAAATTTTAATTTTTCATGTTTCCATGGAAACAATTTCAGACTTAGTCTCTCAGGTTCGTCTTAAGGGTGGGTTTTGTTTCCAGAGCAGAACTTGAAAACTAGGAGTGGTATGGTCTTGAAAGTTGGTATATGTGTTGATTAAGTAATGTATATGTGCCTTTTGATACTAAGAAATGTGAGAAATTTTAATTTTTAGCTCATTTGGACCAAAGGTCCGGTGGGTTTATGCCATGGGCTGCTGAGGTCAGTGTAAAGAGGTAGAGGTAGGGTTGGGTTCCTGCAGCAGAACTTGAAAAATGTGACAAATACTATCTTGAAACTTGGTATATAGTTGGTACAGTATATAGGGCGGGGGATATAGATGACTCTGTCTTCTTGTTATATCGTTATATCATTACAGGAAAACTAAAGTCCCAAATCGGAGGAGAGAATGTTTCTAAACTGAGTTGAGGTTCGTATTTAATTTCGAATTAACCCTGACATTTGTCAGCTGAGGCCGTGCTCTTTGCCTTTATAAACTGTGTACAACTCCTGCTATTCCAGCAGCTACGAGTCCTATAATCTGTGCAGATGCTTGTGTTTAAACTGAGGCCTTTTTCGAGGTAATTACACTCTCGTTCAAAGCAGTTAACCGCTCGAAGCTTTATGAGGAGCTTTTGCTAAATGGAACTTCTCTTTTGACAGTACATCATCCTGCATATCAAAACGAACCACATATCTCTTCCTTACACATGTGCCTCTTTTTAGACTAGTCAGTGGGAGAATCGCTCAAAGAGAAAAAGGTGATGATAAACCCCAGTTAGCACTTAATCATTATCCTGAGAGTCAGACGAAGCAGAAAGACTGAGCCGGAGAGTGAGAAAGTGAAAGAGAGCGTGAGTTTGAGAAAATATCATGTGCAAAATGAAATGTCAGTTATAAAAGGTTCATTGTTCACACATGGGCAAGTCCCTATCACGTTTGCGTTCCTTTGCTTAATTTGTCTCAGCCATTAAGTTCTGTCTAAGCTGAATACCACTAGCACATCTCTCTCATACACACACACACACACACGCACACACACATACAGAAATAAACAGCTTAACCAAAATACCACTTCTGAGTTGAATATGACAGCTTTCACCGTTTAACAGATCATTTTCGATCACTTCTTTAAAAGCAGTCAGTAGACAAGGGACAATTGTTCGGGCTGTGCAGCTGAACAGAAAAAGAACGAGACAATTTTAAACCCAACAAAGCCATAAATGGCATTCTTAACAAAACCTGCAGGAATTCTTATAAATGCAAGAGGAACGTGTCTAACGCTTCTGCGCCATTCTTCTCATCGCACAATCCATAACCTGCTGGGTTTATGGCGTGCATGGCAGAGAGCTAATGATTGCAAATATTGACGTGTAAAAAGTGGCAGACACTTGCAGGATGAGGACGAGAAAAGAGTATTAAAGGAGGTGAGGAGTGCCTCTTGTCCCTCGCCACCTCTTCTTCATCCCTCGTTCTATTTGTGCTAATGACTCTCACAGTCAACACATTTAACAGCCCGTTAATTACAGGGGGTGAAAGCGAGTGCGCATGTGTGTATGCAGAAATGTGTGCTTGTCTGTTCGTCCCTGGGTGCATCTTTGTGTCACCGTGTGCATAACTGTGTGTGTGTGTGTGTGTGTGTGTGTGTGTGTGTGTGTGTGTGTGTGTGTGTGTGAGAAGAAGACAGCATAGCATGCATATGTGCGGGTTAATTACGGAATGGCGATGAGTGACAAATTTGCCTCATATTCAGCTTCGATATGCCACCCACCCTCTTCCACAACGCATCCCTGCAGACCTGTGTGTGTGTGTGTGTGTGTGTGTGCGTGTGCGTGCGTGTGTGTGTGTGCGTTTGAGAGAGACGCCCCACACGCGCCACTCCGCTGAAACATGCCAAATGAGATTCTGAAATAACGAGATTCATGGATCTTCTCTCCAGCTCTCCTCCGAGGCAGCATGTCTTCTCCCCCTCCCGTCTCTCTCTCTCTCTTTCTGTCTCTCCATGAAGAGTGAGATCATGATGGGAAACAAAGGCGACTCATGTTTACTGAAAAGCCTTATCTGGACAGGTAAACGAGATAAGCAAGATAAACGGGATAAAACAACGCGCAGATCTTTCTGCTTTTCTTCTTTCCCATCGCTTTATCTCATCGCTCTTTAGCGTCTTGTTCTCGTTCGCAGGTGTGTGTGTGTGCGTGTGCGTGTAAGGTGCAGGTGTGTGTTGCAATTGTATGTAGGTAGGTCGCGTTCCTCCAGTGCTACACCTATGGGCGGGGTTGCCATGGCAACCGACGGCACGACGCCTGTCGATGCTCGTGCCACTTTATCATGCCGTAAAGACGATTAGGCTGTGTGTCAGTCACAACACCCTCCCACTCGAGAGAGAGAGAGAGAGAGAGAGAGAGAGAGAGAGAGAGCACGAACAATGCACGCTGTTCTGTCCTCCTCTTATTTGTCATGTTAGTTCGGATGCCATTTTCACACTTGTTCCTGTCGTTTGCCTCTTAGCTCTGGCTGCATGATTACGGCTGAAATGAACAGCATTATCGTTTTGTTCTGTATTAAATATTAAAACTAAATCACATTTACGCAGCCATTTTAAAGCAAAGTAGCTTTGTTTCATGTTATTATTTTTAATCCTGTTTTTATTTGCTTCACATTGCACACTATATTCCTTCGCACGCAGCGTTCAGAGACAAAACTACTAGTAAATCATTTCATGGCTTTCTAATAAACGCATTGAAATGGATTGAACAATTTAACCGAAATCCAGCTCACTGAACATTAAACGAGGACTGTCAGAAATCACAATGATTATACTTTTTTTTTTTAATTTGCGCTAGCAGCACTGCCGCAAATTGTTACTCTCACTCAGGATCTTTCTACTTTCTTTTCTTCTTTTTATTATTATTGTTCTCATAACATTTTTTTAGGATGCCATTTCTCCCTCAGTTTTCAGCCAATCATCTCCAAATTTCACATGAAGAATAACCCTGGGCTGAATTACATTGCTATGACTTTTGGTGCTGATCTGGATCACTGATTTGGAATGATCCAGGAAAAACGGGATTTTATTCAGTCACTTATAATTCCGTCAATTTTCATGATTTTTTCAGTCAGAGGGTTTTGTTTGTTCAAGGCAGCAAGGCACAACTTTTCTTTGACCTTCAATTGACAAAGGTCAGCTAACACTAGTACTGTGACTTTATTCACAGTCTCTATCTAATTATTATTATTATTATCCTAAAATAGGCCGGCACGGTGGTGTAGTGGTTAGCGCTGTCGCCTCACAGCAAGAAGGTCCGGGTTCGAGCCCCGTGGCCGGCGAGGGCCTTTCTGTGCGGAGTTTGCATGTTCTCCCCGTGTCCGCGTGGGTTTCCTCCGGATGCTCCGGTTTCCCCCACAGTCCAAAGACATGCAGGTTAGGTTAACTGGTGACTCTAAATTGACCGTAGGTGTGAATGTGAGTGTGAATGGTTGTCTGTGTCTATGTGTCAGCCCTGTGATGACCTGGCGACTTGTCCAGGGTGTACCCCGCCTTTCGCCCGTAGTCAGCTGGGATAGGCTCCAGCTTGCCTGCGACCCTGTAGAACAGGATAAAGCGGCTAGAGATAATGAGATGATGAGATTATTATCCTAAAATATTTTAGGACGCTGTTTCTCCCTCAGTTTTCAACCAGTCATCACCAAATTTCACATGAAATTTGGGCTGCATTACATTGCTATGACTTTTGGTACTGATCCGGATCACTGAACTGGAATGATCCATGAAGAACGGGATTTTTTTTTCAGTCACTTATAACTCTGTCAATTTTCATGATTTTTCAATTAGGTTTTTTTTATTATTTTGTTCAGGGTGGCAGGGCACAACTTTTCCTTGACCTTTAATTGACAAAGGCCAGGTAGCACAGATTACTGTGGCTTTAGTCACAGTCTCTATTAAGTAATAATAATAATAATAATAATAATAATAATTTGCACTAGCAGTGCTGGCACAAATTGCTACTCTCACTCAGGATCTTTCTATATTATTATTATTATAATAACCTTTTTAGGATGCTATTTCTCTCTCAGTTTTCAACCAGTCATCACCAAATTTTACATGAAGAATACCTCTGGGCTGAATTCCATCGCTATGACTTTTGGTACTGATCCGGATCACTGATCCAGAACAATCCACGAAAAACAGGATATTTTTCAATCACTTATAACTCTGTTAACTTTCATGATTTTTTCAATCAGTTATTTTTATTTTCTTCAGGGTGGCAGGGCGCAACTTTTCCTCACTAAGCTTCATTCTCTATCTCTTACTGTTCCGGATCCATAGGGTACGGTGACCAGACGTCCCGGTTTGTAACAGCTAGCGCAAATTATTTTGACTTTAGTCACAGTCTCTATCTAGTTTCTGGTATTGTCACAAGTCATACTTTGTTGTGTTTATCTGTGAGAAACGTGTATAACATGAATTTTAGTTGAATTTCTATTTCAGTTCGGGTTTCATTTCACACATCTTCACATCCATGAATCAGTGATGTGTATTGCTTTGAATTTGAATTAAAATACCTGAAGATGAAAAACAGAGGTTGGACCTTGACTTGTAAATCGTTTAATCAAAGTACCGGTAAGTGACCCTTGTTATACCTGTTGAGCCGCATATACTTTAACCACAGTTCGAGTAAGCGTAAAAATAAATGATTACAAAACAGACAGTCTGGATATCTGAACTGCGACCTTGTGATTTGATCAAATAATATATAAAGAGTGAATAAAAGCTGATATCTAATATGAGCCAATATTTAATTAAGCCAATTGGCTTAAATTAGCTCATTGAGATGAAAACACTAATAAAAATTGCAGCGACGATGGAAATATGATGATTTGTGCAGCTTTGCTGGATACGTATGAGATGTTTAGCACCTTAAACACCGGCGTTCTGAAAAAACGGAGTGCTGAGCGAAGCTTAATTACAAATGTGTGTCACACAGGCATCCATGTACACACACAAATGCAGTGCGTATGGAGGAAGTGATTATGGACAGCTATAGAAAGGCAGCATGCCTAAAGCTGTGTGACTGGAACGCTGTTGCACTGTGATTGCTGCAGTGTGTTATGGGTAAACACACTATACTGTTACACATCGTCTGTGTTAAATAATGTACACTGAAACTGTATGGTGGGAGGGGCAAACAGGAGGGGCGTGTGTGTGTGTGAGTGTGTGTGTGTGTAGAGCCTGGAGTTTGTTTTTCTGTGTCATTGCCTATTAAGGCTTTCAGTAGCTCACACAAACACTCGTGCTCTTTGCACTGCTCCCATGTGGAAGAACACACAGTGAGCGAGAGAGAGAGAGAGAGAGAGAGAGAGAGAGAGAGAGAGAGAGAGAGAGATGGAAAAAAATAATGGCAGGGAAGGAATAAAGTGAGAGAGCTTGAGACTGACATAAAGCTTTCATGTGCCTGGAGGAATAGAAAGAGCGAGCGAGAGAGTGAGTGAATGAGCAAGTGAGTGAGCAAGTGAGCGAGTGAGTGAGCGAGTGAGTGAGCGAGCGAGTGAGTGAGTGAACCACCAAGGTGCTGTTGTTATAGCAACCTCCTGATCCTGATCCGTCCCCCCACCAAATCCTCCAGGGCTCAGTGCAGTGGACACTTCAACCAATAACCAACCTCCATCCATCCCTCCATCTCTCGCTCTGTTCTCTCTGCCTTTTTCCCTCGCCTCTTTTTTCTCCGTAACCGTCTCTCTCTCTCTCTCTCTCTCTCTCCTCCTCCTCCTGCTCCTCCTTCCCATCTCTTTTTGTTTTTATGTCTTACTCCTCCTCTTCTCTCTCTCTCTCTCTCTCTCTCTCTCTCTCTCTCTCTCTCGGTACGAGACTCCTCACTTCAGTGAGCTGGCACAAAAAAAGAAAAGTACAGACATACACAAAAGAGCAGACGAATTCTATGATGTGCACCAAGTGACTCTTCATCCTCAAGTTCACACACACACACACACACACCACACATAAAGCATGATTAAAGAAAAAGAGGGATCACGTTTAAATAAAGTGCCACATGTGCTGCTCCTTATTGAACCCAATAAATTAAAGGGAAAAGCTGACTTTTTATCAAAGGCTTAAATCAACCAATAATTCACCATCAGAGTAAATGCAGGTCACTTTTGTCACTGATGTGTAGCTGTTCATTATCCACCTCTCCAGCGGGCAGCTTTATGGAGCTGAATGTTACCATGGTGGCTGATACGGCAAAAATATTAGATCACAATGCCTTTTCACAATACATATCATAAGATGTACATTTGCTAACCAAGTGCCAGCGGAACAGACACAATGCATTTTAAAATTTAAAGAAAAAAAAAACCTGTGTAAGTACAGGGATTTCGTGTTATTTTTATTTAATGTATAAAAAAATTAATTCACACCAAAAAACAGAAATACTGTTACAAAAATAGATTTCAACACCCAATCACCTCCTTATTAATTTAACTGTGGTGTCAGTGTTAAGACTACTGACTACACATACAGTACTCTCAGAAAAGTGGATGGATGGATGGCTGAATGGATAGAAGGAGTAGATGGATGGAGTGGATGGAATGGGTGGGTGGCTATATGGATGGATGGATGGATGGATGGATGGATGGATGGATGGATGGATGGATGGATGGATGGATAAGATCGATAAGAAGGATGGATGGGGTAGATGGATGGATGGAAGGATGACTGAATGAATGAACTGATGAATGGTTGGATGGATGGAAGGATGGTTAGATAGCTGGATGGATGGATGGATGGATGGATGGATGGATGGATGGATGGTTAGTTGGTTTCATGGATAGATGAATGAACTAATGGATGGATGTATGCTTGCATGGTTGGGTGGATGGATGCAAAGATGAATGGATGAAGAAATGAAGGATGGATGGTTGGATGGATGAATGAACTGATGGATGGTTGAATAAATGGATGGATGGATGGATGGATGGATGGATGGATGGATGGATGGATGGATGAACAAATGGTTTGATAGATGGACAGATGGAGGAATGATTGGTTGGACAGATGGATGGATGGATGGATGGATGGATGGATGGATGGATGAACAGATAGATGGATGGATGGATGGATGGATGGATGGATGGATGGATGGATGGATGGATGGATGGATGAACAAATGGTCTAATGGATGGACACATGGAGGAATGACTGGTTGGATAGATGGATGGATGACTGAATGGTTGGAGAGTTGGATGAATGGATGGATGAATGATTGGTTGGATAGACAGATGGATGGATAGATGAATGAATGGTTGGACGAATGGATTGATGGCTGGATGGATGAATGCTTGGATAGTTGGATGGATGGATGGATGGATGGATGGATGGATGGATGGATGGATGGATGGACAAATGGTCAGAAAGTTGGATGAATGGATGGATAGTTAGATGGCTGGATGAACAAATGATTGGATGGATGAATGATTGGTTGGATGGATGGATGGATGGATGGATGGATGGATGGATGGATGGGATGTTGAGTGTCCGTAATACAAGTCCCTGTGAAATAGCTGTTACTATAAAATAATAATGTATGTTCAAACGTGCGCCTGAATATAATCCTGTGATCTGCCTCATATTTAATCAACGTCACACGAACAGAGTGCTGCTGTACTGAATATCAGCACCACTGCGTGATGTTTCTTTTTACAAAAGTCTATTAACAAGGAATTAAGATCGAGTAACAATTCAAACACAATAGGGCCAAATATTTTGTTTACCTTTGCTCTGTCAACAAAAACAGTTCCCAAAGAAGCCACAGCTGTATGGAGTGGAGCAGACTGACAGGAGGCTGAGTGACAGCCCATAGTAAGTGTAGCCACCACTTCAATATCATACTGCTAGAAATGGAATTTTATGCGGTGAACACAGACAAGCGAAGTGATACAAACAATAAAATGTCCCAGTGTTATTCCCACACTCTTAGAATGCTGCTTATCCAATCAAATTAAATGTATTAGACTTTATCATTTTAAATCAGCAAAGTATTTCTTTTTACACCGTACACTACACTGGCATTACTGTGGTGTTACACTCAGTACACCAGGATCAACCTTGACCCAGAGTAACCTATGATACCACACTTTTAAACTTACACACACACACACACACACACACACACACACACACACACACTGAATGAGGATCCCCCCGAAAGAATACCAGCAACACTGATGTGTTGGGAGAAGGTTATATGTGAGTGTGTGTTTGTGTGTGTGGTCTGGCTCATCAGACTGTGAAATGAGCTCATTAAAGCAAATGGCTATTTAATTAAACAGTCAGAGAAAAGCCTAAACACACACATACACACTCACAAACAGGTGTGCAGGCCTGGGAGTCCCTTAACAAGTACACCTGTACATGTACACACACACACACACACACACACACACACACACACACACACAGTGTGTGTGTATATATATATATATATATATATATATATATATATATATATATATATATATATATATATACACACACACACAGTTAGGTCCATAAATATTTGGACAGAGGCAACATTTTTCTAATTTTGGTTCTGTACATTACCACAATGAATTTTGAACAAAACAATTCAGATGCAGTTGAAGTTCAGACTTTCAGCTTTAATTCAGTGGGTTGAACAAAATGATTGCATAAAAATGTGAGGAACTAAAGCATTTTTTAAACACAATCCCTTCATTTCAGGGGCTCAAAAGTAATTGGACAAATTAAATAATTGTAAATAAAATGTTCATTTCTAATACTTGGTTGAAAACCCTTTGCTGGCAATGACTGCTTGAAGTCTTGAGCTCATGGACATCACCAGACGCTGTGTTTCCTCCTTTTTAATGCTCTGCCAGGCCTTTACTGCAGCGGTTTTCAGTTGCTGTTTGTTTGTGGGCCTTTCTGTCTGAAGTTTAGTCTTTAACAAGTGAAATGCATGCTCAATTGGGTTGAGATCAGGTGACTGACTTGGCCATTCAAGAATATTCCACTTCTTTGCTTTAATAAACTCCTGGGTTGCTTTGGCTTTATGTTTTGGGTCATTGTCCATCTGTATTACGAAACGCCGGCCAATCAGTTTGGCTGCATTTGGCTGGATTTGAGCACACAGTATGTCTCTGAATACCTCAGATTTCATCCGTCTGCTTCTGTCCCATGTCACATCATCAATAAACACTAGTGACCCAGTGCCACTGGCAGCCATGCATGCCCAAGCCATCACACTGCCTCCGCCGTGTTTTACAGATGATGTGGTATGCTTTGGATCATGAGCTGTACCACGCCTTCGCCATACTTTTTTCTTTCCATCATTCTGGTAGAGGTTGATCTTGGTTTCATCTGTCCAAAGAATGTTCTTCCAGAACTGTGCTGGCTTTTTTAGATGATTTTTTAGCAAAGTCCAATCTAGCCTTTTTATTCTTGAGGCTTATGAGTGGCTTGCACCGTGCAGTGAACCCTCTGTATTTACTTTCATACAGTCTTCTCTTTATGGTAGATTTGGATATTGATATGCCTACCTCCTGGAGAGTGTTGTTCACTTGGTTGGCTGTTGTAAAGGGGTTTCTCTTCACCATGGAAATTATTCTACGATCATCCACCACTGTTGTCTTCTGTGGGCGTCCAGGTCTTTTTGCATTGATGAGTTCACCAGTGCTTTCTTTCTTTCTCAGGATGTACCAAACTGTAGATTTTGCCACTCCTAATATTGTAGCAATTTCTCGGATGGGTTTTTTCTGTTTTCGCAGCTTAAGGATGGCTTGTTTCACCTGCATGGAGAGCTCATTTGACCGCATGTTTTCTTCACAGCAAAATCTTCCAAATGCAAGCACCACACCTCAAATCAACTCCAGGCCTTTTATCTGCTTAATTGAGAATGACATAACGAAGGAATTGCCCATACCTGCCCATGAAATAGCCTTTGAGTCAATTATCCAATTACTTTTGGTCCCTTTAAAAACAGGGTGGCACATGTTAAGGAGCTGAAACTCCTAAACCCTTCATCCAATTTTAATGTGGATACCCTCAAATGAAAGCTGAAAGTCTGGACTTTATGTCCATGTCCATTATATAACTATAACTTGAATGTTTCAGTAAACAGGTAAAAAAAACAAAATTTGTGTCAGTATCCAAATATATATGGACCTAACTGTGTATATATATATATATATATATATATATATATATACACACACACACCGGTATATATATATATATATATATATATATATATATATATATATATATATATATCACTACACCACCATGCCGCCCCCAGAAATTATATATATATATATATATATATATATATATATATATATATATATATATATATATATATATATATATATATATATAATTTTTGGGGGCGGCATGGTGGTGTAGTGGTTAGCGCTGTTGCCTCACAGCAAGAAGATCCGGGTTTGAGCCCCGTGGCCGGCGAGGGCCTTTCTGTGTGGAGTTTGCATGTTCTCCCCGTGTCCGCGTGGGTTTCCTCCAGGTGCTCCGGTTTCCCCCACAGTCCAAAGACATGCAGGTTAGGTTAACTGGTGACTCTAAATTGACCGTAGGTGTGAATGTGAGTGTGAATGGTTGTCTGTGTCTATGTGTCAGCCCTGTGATGACCTGGCGACTTGTCCAGGGTGTACCCCGCCTTTCGCCCGTAGTCAGCTGGGATAGGCTCCAGCTTGCCTGCGACCCTGTAGAACAGGATAAAGTGGCTAGAGATAATGAGATGAGATATATAATTTCTATCCACATTCACTGGATATGAGCAATTGTGCGCTCTGATTGGTGACTCTACTACTAGGCTATCAGCTCATATACCATGAGTAGAGAAAAACAAAATGGTGGAGTGTGTTGCTGAACCAACCGAGGACGAAATAAAAACTCTCCTCGAAAACAAAACACAAAATACAAAAAGCAACAAAATATGGAATGAAAATTTTTGATGGTAAGAATGTATCTTTTTTTATTTTTCAAGAATTATTATTATCGCATTTCTCACAAATTGCTCCGGTCTTTTCACCAGTTTACATTCTAAGCGGAAATGATTTTGTCGGATGCTTTGTATAAAGTTTTTATTGATCAAATTTGCAAAAAATAAAAATAAAAATGCTCTGTTTCTCAAAATCCAGTGAATGTGGATAGAATAAAACAGTTATTCCACTCAATCTCGTCGTACATGGCTTACAGCCGACTCTGTGCTATGCACCTCATCAGCTATCAGCTCATGTACGACTCGATTTCATGGAATAACTGTTAAACATTCTGAATTGATCCATTTCATTGGTTGTTAAAGTCATGTGTCTGTTGAAATTACTAAAAAAAATAATGATGAATAAACAGAAATATTTGAATAAGCGAGCATTATAACAAGAATTTGTCGAGTTCGTGAGCTAAGCATACACTACCAGTCAAAAGTTTGGAAAATGTTTTTTTTTTTTTGGTTTTCCATCAGGTTGTGGATAGTAACTGTTACCTGGTATCTTTTTCTGTATCTCCTCTGTCGAGGTTTCAAGCGAGCTGAGGTGATATCAAAATGTGGCATGAAAACACTGGAGACGACTGATTGGTCAAAGAGAATCACTATCACTGCGTCATCACTGTGTGAGACAGGACGTCCTGAATAAGCTAACAGTTGTATTCCTATGGAGCACTTGCATGTGACGTCACAGCCGATCCAGATTGTGACAGACGCCATCTTGTCGGTCAAACGCCATATTTCCGCCTTCTACTTCTACTTCTTCTGGAAAACCCTACTATATACAATTCTACTACAACGGCTGCGGCTACAAGCTCTCCCTACCTGTGCACATTTTTTATAGTTTTTGTGTGTATTTTTGCGTGTTGTTCGTCTGTACCGGACTTCAATATCCACTACAACCGTATGGACTTACTGGACATTGGTTTCCAGCAGAAAATGACGGTTTGTAGCGATTTCCATCGCATGCACAATATTCCGGACGAGATAGCGAGACCAGCGGGGTCTCCATGGATTGTTATCGGAAGCAAAGCGAAGGAGGCGGCGCCGGGAGCGGAAGCAAAAGCGAGGCTGCAGAGCTGGCCTGTTGACTAAGCTCAGAAAACAGCCACTCAAATCTCCACTGCTAAGCCTCTACCTCTCCAATGCCAGATCCATGGTAAACAAGACGGACGATTTGGAATTACAGCTGGAATTACCTTATTCTATTCTATAATCGGCTGGTCAGTGCTATACTCAATACTTAAGTGACTTACCCATCCAGTGAGGATTATTTTCTTGTTTACAAGATGCCACATCTGAGTCGCTGACAAATCCTGAATTTCTGTAAAGATAACTGTCCAGAGATTTATAAGCACGCAGTGCTTCACCACTGAACAGCGAGGGAAAGTTGATGAGGTAATTATACACGTCTGGGTATTCCACTGGCAGTTCAACATCCACTGACACGGTTGTGAAAACTCCGTCCGGTAAGCCATAAGGGTCACTAATCTGTAGATCGTTTATTTTCGACATATATCTAGTTATCTGTTCATTAGAAAAATGAGCCATGTAGTCCGTCGGTTGAAATTGATCCATTCTGTACACGAATGCAGCAGTATTCAGCTGTGTTTTTTACCGACAAGATGGCAGCTGTGTACTTTCCGGTCACGTGACTGCAAGATCTCTATAGCGAAGGTTCCTAATGTGTGTCCCTTGCTGCCTATACACTGCACAGGGTATAGCATCCAGGGGATCTTCACAGGTTTCACTTGGAATGCAATGCAGCATTACCAACAGCAGACAGATTGGGGTCATGCCTTGATTGCAGTCAGATGCATTTAGCATGGTAACAAACAACACTGTTCAGAGTAATTCTGCATCATGTGGACACTTTTGAAATCAATGGATTGAACTTCTGTGGACTGTGGGAAATGCAGTTTAACCTTTTTCGGTAATTGTTGTCTTTAAACTCCTCATGCAATTCACTGCTCTGATCCCTCGTGTTGAATGGGCTGCCTATAGTGAGTATCTGCTAGCTCATTAGCTAACAACAGCATTACTAAAGATTTGAAGGAACGATGGAGAATGAAGAATTTTTAGCTGTTTAGGTTGTTATTTTTATTTCACACTAACTCAATGAGCTCCAGGGCAGTTTGCATGTTCTCCCCGTGTCTGCATGGGTTTCCTCCGGGTGCTCCGGTTTCCCCCACAGTCCAAAGACATGCAGGTTAGGTTAACTGGTGACTCTAAATTGACCGTAGGTGTGAATGTGAGTGTGAATGGTTGTTCGTCTCTATGTGTCAGCCCTGCAATGACCTGGCGACTTGTCCAGGGTGTACCCCGCCTCTCGCCCATAGTCAGCTGGGATAGGCTCCAGCTTGCCCATGACCCTGTAGAGGATAAGTGGTTATGGATGGATGGATCTATGGATGGATGGATGGGCTGCAGAGACGGCAAACTCGATGGATCAAAAGCATAATTTAAAGGAACAGTCCACCGTACTTCCATAATGAAATATGCTCTTATCTGAATTG
Source organism: Neoarius graeffei (assembly GCF_027579695.1). NCBI lineage: Eukaryota > Metazoa > Chordata > Actinopteri > Siluriformes > Ariidae > Neoarius > Neoarius graeffei. Next base: position 77,366,276 of record NC_083575.1, on the reverse strand, counting down.
AGACGAGCTGCTCCGTACCTCTCCGAGCTTTGCGCGACCTCCCAGTCAGTCAGACGCAGTCAGACGCGCTGTCACTCCTGTTAGCAATGTAGCTAGGCTCAGTATGGCCAACGGTATTTTTTGGGGCTGTAGTTAGATGCGACCAAACTCTCCCGCGTTTTTCCTGTTTACATAGGTTTATATGACCAGTGACATGAAACAAGTTCAGTTACACAAATTGAAACGTAGCGATTTTCTATGCTATGGAAAGTCCGCACTATAATGACAGGCATACTAACACCTTCTGCGCGCTTCGGCAGCGCATTGATATCTGAGCTCCGTATCAATGCGCTGCCAAAGCACGCAGAAGGTGTTAGTACGCCTGTCATTATAGTGCGGACTTTCCATAGCATAGAAAATCGCTACGTTTCAATTTGTGTAACTGAACTTGTTTCATGTCACTGGTCATATAAACCTATGTAAACAGGAAAAACGCAGGAGAGTTTGGTCGCATCTAACTACAGCCCCAAAAAATACCGTTGGCCATACTGAGCCTAGCTACATTGCTAACAGGAGTGACAGCGCGTCTGACTGCGTCTGACTGACTGGGAGGTCGCGCAAAGCTCGGAGAGGTACGGAGCAGCTCGTCTCAATTCAGATAAGAGCATATTTCATTATGGAAGTACGGTGGACTGTTCCTTTAAGTGCTTTTGGAGTAACAGTTTGAGGGACTCACTGAGAGGAACCACCCACTGGGGAGGTCCCCCAAGAACTACATACTTTCAAGGGCTTTTTTTCCTGTTTGTTTTTGCACCACCAGTAGAAACGCTGAAGTGGCATAAGCCAGCTTGCTAGTGTGGAAATGCTCACTCACTCACTCACTTCTTCCAGCTTGTCCCACTTACGCGTCTGGGGTCACCATTGATCCACATGTCATATTAATTGGAGCATAGTTTTACACCAGATGCCCTTCCTGCTGCAATCCTCCCATTTCCGGACTTGGGAAACACCCATTCACATACAGACAATTTAGAGTAACCAACTGCTACTATTTGAATGTTTTTGGACTGGGGGGGGGGAACCAGGGCACCTGAAGGAAACCCACGCAGACAACATGCAAACTCAACATAGAAAGGCCCCCGCCAACCACTGGTCTCGAACCCAGAACCTTCTTGCTGTGAGGCAACAGTGCTAACCACTACACCACTATGCTGCTCCATTATCAGGAATTGCTAGCGGAGATTTTTATATTTTGCTTAGATATGTCAAAATTGTGCTGTATCTCCCCCATCGCATATAGGATCAATAAAGCCTGGACTTCTCTGTTGGTCCATTTATCTGTGGGTTTTTTTTTTTTTTCCATTTGTGAGTGCTAACTTTAATACAATTGTTGTTTACATGGCTAACATTTGACAAAGATTTTAAAAAATGGTGGTTGCTGGTGCTGCACTGGCCAATCACTTGTTTGACCAATCACCATACACTTGCATCACTCACGGTTCCTCTTGTCCTGGGAGAGTACCTACCCTAAAGCAGGAGCTAAAAAAGACCCTCAAAACGGTGTTCTATGAACAATGATCATTCTCAGTTCCTGTAGTGTGAACACACAGAAAAGGGGACCTTCCTCCAACAGTTCTAAGAACTATGAAAAAGTTCATCCGGTTCGAAAGCACCTTTTGTTTTCTTGCTGTGACAAAACAACCACATACCGAGAATCAGCATCCCTTATGCCCCTTTTCCACCAAAGCAGTTCCAGGGCTGGTTCGGGGCCAGTGCTTAGTTTGGAACCGGGTTTTCTGTTTCCACTGACAAAGAACTGGCTCTGGGGCCAGAAAAACCGGTTCCAGGCTAGCACCAACTCTCTGCTGGGCCAGAGGAAAGAACCGCCTACGTCAGCAGGGGGGGGGCGGAGTTGTTAAGACCAACAACAATAACAAGACCGCGAAAGATCGCCATTTTTAAGCGACGAGAAACAGCAGCTGTACAAACGCGAAGTCAGCCATTATTATTATTATTGTTGTTGTTGCTGCTGCTTCTTCCGTGTTGTTTTTGCTTCGATGTTCGCGCCAAGGTTTATGCAAACGTAGCGACGTAACTGACGTATACAGCGACGTAACTGACATATACAGTGACGTAATGACGTGGCTTCCCTTAGCACCGCGAGCTATGGAAAAGCAAACTGGTTCTCAGCTGGCTCGCAAGTTGAACGAGTTGTGAACCAGCACCAGCACTGACCCCGAACCAGCCCTGGAACTGATTTGGTGGAAAAGGGGTACTAGATATCCACCACTGTTTGTGTGTGTCGCGCTCAAAATGACATCATGGCAGTTTCGTGTGCCGTTGCTATGACAACCGGCTACATATTACTGTATCTGCAGTAGAAAACAAAGTACCTGGTACCAAAAGTGAGCCGAGTCAAGTGGTACCCGGTACCATGCAGTGGAAAAGGGCCATAATATCCTTGTAAAAAAAAAAGCGTTAAATATTTTAACAGTTATTCCACGAAATCGAGTCGTACATGAGCTGATAGCCAATGAGACGCGTAGCTCCGAGTCGGCTATAAGAAAAAGAAAGCACAACTTTATTCATCACACGCATTCCTCTCTGCATTTAACCCATCTGAAGCAGTGAACACGCGCACACACACAGAGCAGTGGGCAGCCATGCTAACAGCACCCAGGGAGCAGTTGCGAGTTTGGTGCCTCGCTCAAGGCCACCTCAGCCCAAGGCCGTCCCATATTAACCTAACCACATATCTTTGAACTGTGGGGGAAACCAGAGGAAACCCACGCAGACACGGGGAGAACATGCAAACTCCACACAGAAAGGCCCTCGCTGGCCGCTGAGTTCGAACCCAGAACCTTCTTGCTGTGAGGCGACTGTGCTAACCACTACACCACTGTGCCGCCCATATAATTATATAAGCCATATACGATGAGATTGAATGGAATAACTGTTTTATTTTATCCACATTCACTAGGTTTTGAGAAACGGAGCATTTTTATTTTTTGCAAATTCGATGAATAAAAACGTTATACAAAATGTCCGACAAAATCATTTCTGCTTAGAATGTAAACAAACCGGTGAAATAACAGGAGCAATTTGTGAAAAATGCGACAATAATAATTCTTGAAAAATAAAAAAGATACATTCTTACCATCAAATACTTTTATTCCATATTTTGTTGCCTTTTTTGGAGGGCTTTGTTTTCGAGTAGAGTTTTTATTTCGTCCTCGGTTGGTTCAGCAACACGCGCCGCCATTTTGTTTTTCTCTACTCACAGAGTATGAGCTGATAGCCTAGTAGTAGAGTAGCCAATCAGAGCTCGCGATTGCTCATATCCAGTGAATGTGGATAGAATAATGCTGGTTGGCTTGCTTAATACTAAGAGGTTTTCATTAGAACAGGTAAACATCAATAACTCAATAGCTACGTATTTTGGCTCACTCATATCTACTCCAAGCTGCTGATACATAAGCTGCTGGTACACCGAAATAAGAATGCAGCATTTTCAGTTCTCCAAAAAGACCAGTAGACATAACCCTAGCCCATACATACCCCATCTAAACTGACATGCTGCTAAAGATTGTCGTATCCTGTGGAATCTGTATATCATCCCTTCAATCTACAACCCCGATTCCAAAAAAGTTGGGACAAAGTACAAATTATAAATAAAAAAAGGAATGCAATAATTTACAAATCTCAAAAACTGATATTGTATTCACAATAGAACATAGACAACATATCAAATGTCGAAAGTGAGACATTTTGAAATTTCATGCCAAATATTGGCTCATTTGAAATTTCATGACAGCAACACATCTCAAAAAAGTTGGGACAGGGGCAATAAGAGGCTGGAAAAGTTAAAGGTACAAAAAAGGAACAGCTGGAGGACCAAATTGCAACTCATTAGGTCAATTGGCAATAGGTCATTAACATGACTGGGTATAAAAAGAGCATCTTGGAGTGACAGCGGCTCTCAGAAGTAAAGATGGGAAGAGGATCACCAATCCCCCTAATTCTGCACCGACAAATAGTGGAGCAATATCAGAAAGGAGTTCGACAGTGTAAAATTGCAAAGAGTTTGAACATATCATCATCTACAGTGCATAATATCATCAAAAGATTCAGAGAATCTGGAAGAATCTCTGTGCGTAAGGGTCAAGGCCGGAAAACCATACTGGGTGCCCGTGATCTTCGGGCCCTTAGACGGCACTGCATCACATACAGACATGCTTCTGTATTGGAAATCACAAAATGGGCTCAGGAATATTTCCAGAGAACGTTATCTGTGAACACAATTCACCGTGCCATCCGCCGTTGCCAGCTAAAACTCTATAGTTCAAAGAAGAAGCCGTATCTAAACATGATCCAGAAGCGCAGACGTCTTCTCTGGGCCAAGGCTCATTTAAAATGGACTGTGGCAAAGTGGAAAACTGTTCTGTGGTCAGACGAATCAAAATTTGAAGTTCTTTATGGAAATCAGGGACGCCGTGTCATTTGGACTAAAGAGGAGAAGGACGACCCAAGTTGTTATCAGCGCTCAGTTCAGAAGCCTGCATCTCTGATGGTATGGGGTTGCATTAGTGCGTGTGGCATGGGCAGCTTACACATCTGGAAAGACACCATCAATGCTGAAAGGTATATCCAGGTTCTAGAGCAACATATGCTCCCATCCAGACGACGTCTCTTTCAGGGAAGACCTTGCATTTTCCAACATGACAATGCCAAACCACATAATGCATCAATTACAGCATCATGGCTGCGTAGAAGAAGGGTCCGAATACTGAACTGGCCAGCCTGCAGTCCAGATCTTTCACCCATAGAAAACATTTGGCGCATCATAAAACGGAAGATACGACAAAAAAGACCTAAGACAGTTGAGCAACTAGAATCCTACATTAGACAAGAATGGGTTAACATTCCTATCCCTAAACTTGAGCAACTTGTCTCCTCAGTCCCCAGACGTTTACAGACTGTTGTAAAGAGAAAAGGGGATGTCTCACAGTGGTAAACATGGCCTTGTCCCAACTTTTTTGAGATGTGTTGTTGTCATGAAATTTAAAATCACCTAATTTTTCTCTTTAAATGATACATTTTCTCAGTTTAAACATTTGATATGTCATCTATGTTCTATTCTGAATAAAATATGGAATTTTGAAACTTCCACATCATTGCATTCCATTTTTATTTACAATTTGTACTTTGTCCCAACTTTTTTTGGAATCGGGGTTGTATATCCAATTTGAAATCAAATACGGAAAAAAAACCCTGACTTTTCTGCATTTACCAATTTACTACCATTGTGATGAGGCATTTTTATTGTGTTTACTGTGTTTAGTCGGCATATGAAGTCGTCACATTGTGGGGAAAAAAATGTGTTGCCAAACCGAGGCTACATTAAACACAATGATATTATGGGTTCAACAAATTGACCTCATTTATCGACCTGGCCATTACCATTTCTCAGAAGCTGTCATCTGATTGTCCTTTTTTTCTTAAGTTATAATCTTGGCACCAGAGCGTCGGCACAGTAGCTCACACGGCCGTACCATGAGAAACCAGACTCGTTTATAATTAGCCAAGTTGCTCTTCATGAGAACAATTAGAACAATCTGATCTTCAAAACAAAACAATCAGAATCAAAATCCATTGAAAACCAAGGGAGGATGAGCAATTTTCCTGAAAGTTCATTAACCGGTCTAATTGGCAACTTTTTAATGAGAAATCACAAAACGAGGGAGTAACTTTTGTGCAGACTGATTAGATCTTTCAAACAAAACAATCAAAATCCGTTGAAAATCCAGGGAGGAGTAGCGATTTTTGTGACTTGTGGATGGATGGACGGACAACGGATGCCGTGTGATGGCAATAGCTCATCAGCTACGGCTGGTGAGCTTAAAAAAAAAACAAAAAAAAACATGCAGATGCTCATGGCCACGCATTTTGCTAAACAATTTGAGCCAGATTGGCCAACAGATCGACTACATCCATGATTTTGGCTAAGTTATTGAGTTCTTAGCACATGTATAGCGTATAGTTATAGTCATGTGACTAAATGATTACATGCAGCCACACACTCTAAAGTATGTACTTATAATAAAGGACAAAACGGTGAGTTTGTTTGAAAATGAGGTGTCTATAGTACGCACAGATTTTTTTTTTTTTTTGTATAACAGCAATGCATACAGGGCGGCACGGTGGTGTAGGGGTTAGCACTGCCGCCTCACAGCAAGAAGGTCCGGGTTCGAGCCCCGTGGCCGGCGAGGGCCTTTCTGTGCGGAGTTTGCATGTTCTCCCCGTGTCCGCGTGGGTTTCCTCCGGGTGCTCCGGTTTCCCCCACAGTCCAAAGACATGCAGGTTAGGTTAACTGGTGACTCTAAATTGACCGTAGGTGTGAATGTGAGTGTGAATGGTTGTCTGTGTCTATGTGTCGGCCCTGTGATGACCTGGTGACTTGTCCAGGGTGTACCCCGCCTCTCGCCCGTAGTCAGTTGGGATAGGCTCCAGCTTGCCTGCGACCCTGTAGAACAGGATAAAGCGGCTACAGATAATGAGATGAGATGGGACGAGAATCTGAAAAATCCCAAACTGTTCCATACCTGGTCGACTTTATGACTGATTTAAAACCTGCAAGTAAGTAGCATTGATACGCTTCTCCTCTCGATATTTTCTTCAGTGAAGCACGTCGACTTTTGTTTAGTTTTTCACTTTCTGCCCCCTAGTGGACTCGTCCGCATTGCGTGCAAGTACGAATGCAGACACCTATCCAACCGCTCATGCAAATCACTCTGAAATATGCTGACGCGTATAAAGCAGGCCTGACTGAACTCGGAATACTCGGAATACGGCCCACTGTGTTTAGGTTTTAAAAAGGCAACACACTTGTGAGCTCTTCTAGCTGCCCTTCTCCATTTCTCTCTCTCAGCTCGTTCCTGTCTGTGGGATCGGGAGAGGTTTAAAAATAACTCTCAATTTAGCATGACGTTCCTCTGCGTGTGTGTGTGTGTGTACCAGGAAGCGTGAAGATGGAAGCTAACAGTGAGCAGTGGCCACTGGCAAACACTAATGTAATAAGATATTAATGAGGGAGAAAAAGAAGTGTGTGTGTGTGTGTGTGTGTGTGAGAGAGAGAGAGAGAGAGAGAGAGAGAGAGAGAGAGAGAGGTGGGGGGGCACGAAGAGTCGGCACATGGAGCTTCCACTCGCTGAGCAACACCGCCTCCTCCTAAACGCTCTCTCTCTCTCTCTCTCTCTCTCTCTCTCACACACACACACATATCTACCCTACCTCTCTTGGTTTTTAATGGCAGGCTGTTTAAACTCTGTGTGTGTGTGTGTGTGTGTGTGTGTGTGTGTGTGTGTGTGTGTGTGTGTGTGTGTGTGTGCGCGCGCTGCAGAGGCTGGGTGCATGTTAAACACAGTCACTGAAATCCTACTCCAATCCAATAAAGCCCTCAGCAGCCCTGCTAGTGCACACCATTACCGGGAGAGAGAGAGAGAGAGAGAGAGAGAGGAACAGAATTCAAGAGACAGAGACCTAGAGACTGTGTGAGAAAGACAGAGAGGGAGACAAAGACAAAGGTTGAGCCACAAACAGAAAGCCAGGAAGAGAAGAAACAGCAAAAAAAAAAAAAACTGTCACGTCCTATGTTCAAGAAAAGAAACAGAGACACGGTTAGGAGAGACAGATCAAAACAGAGAGAAACAAAGAATCACAGAGACGCCGCATAAGCCAGAGATGGAGAGTGTGACAGAGAGAAGGCGAGAGAAAGACGTGGAACTCTTTCTTGTTCTTGTCTCTCATATTAACACAGCAAGAGGAAATGAAACAGTCATAATGTATGCATGAAGTAGGAATGCACACAGTTAGGCTCTTCAGTCCGGCGGTTCCATCAGGACACGTTTCGACTGCCTTTAAGACTGTCAAAGTGGTGCCCATTTTGGGGAAGAAAAAAAAAAAAAAGCAACAACAAAAACAACATACGACACCATTCTGATGTGATGTGAGCAGAAAACCAGCATCTCTCCTTTATTCTTTTTCAAAAACCCTCCACCGTGTTACCTACAGCCAGCTGTCTGTCTCATACCCAGAACTAACTCTTAAATCCCAAACAGTCTCATTTACACCGAGACACTACAGAAACTTCACAAAACATCTCTCAACAGTAAACGTGAAGCATTCTCCCATTCAGCCATGAACCTCCTCGACTTTTAGATCAGCCACGGTGTTATCAGTCCCGAACCTTCTCAATCTCTCTACAGCCTATGACACAGTGAACCATAATTTCCTCCTGTTCATCCTTAGCAGCCTGGAGATCACTCGTTCAGTATGGCAGTAGCTTGCGTCATGCATGGAGGTGCACTCAATCAGGTGACATGAGTATCCACATCAGCTCCGAGCAGAAATTTCAAGGAGTTCTCCAAACCTGTATGCTCGGTCCTTTACTCTTTTGCCTCAGTTTCTATTCTCTTCATGATGCAATACCTTCACATAACTTTTTCTAAAACTACTACACTGAGGACACACAACTTCTGTTTTTCTTTTCACGATCGGATATCCATGGTTGCTACGGTATGTCTGGCAGACATTTCATCATGGATAGCGCAACCTCACCTAAAGTTCAATTACAGCAACCCTTCAGTAACACAGGTTACTCATCTTGAATTTACCACCTCCTTTAAGAACTTCCTGATCAGTTCTTCTGAAAATGAATGAAACAGTGTAATGCTGGATGACCAACTGTCATTAATGTTTGCAACACACGCCAATACTTGGCCATGCAGGCTCTTCTGTACATCTTAAAGATCTGACAATCTCTGCAAATAGGCTACACTGCAAAAAATCAAAATCTTAGGAAGTTTATTTGGCTATTTTCAAGTCAAAACATCTAGCCACCCTTATTATGAGACATACAGTAATTGCCCAACAAGCAAAACCTCATTTAGCTAGAAAGGCTAGTTTTTAGACAGTCCATCTTGAAAATCTTGTATAGACAAAATGTCTTGAAAAAGTCTTATTTGGAGCACCTTTGAAAATAAAACAAGTTTTTTTTTTAAAAACAAGTAAGTACATTTTGGACATTTGTCAAATGCGGTTCATCTTGTTTCAAGAAAAAAAAAAAGTATGCTTATTTTGGGGCAGCACGGTGGTGTAGTGGTTAGCACTGTTGCCTCACAGCAAGAAGGTCCGGGTTCGAGCCCCGGGGCCGGGGAGGCCCTTTCTGTGCAGAGTTTGCATGTTCTCCCCGTGTCCGCGTGGGTTTCCTCCGGGTGCTCCGGTTTCCCCCACAGTCCAAAGACATGCAGGTTAGGTTAACTGGTGACTCTAAATTGAGCGTAGGTGTGAATGTGAGTGTGAATGGCTGTCTGTGTCTATGTGTCAGCCCTGTGATGACCTGGCGACTTGTCCAGGGTGTACCCCGCCTTTCGCCCGTAGTCAGCTGGGATAGGCTCCAGCTTGCCTGCAACCCTGTAGAACAGGATAAAGCGGCTACAGATAATGAGATGAGATGCTTGTTTTGGGAATAAATGAACTTTACTGAAATCTTTGAATCTTTCATTACAATTCAACTCCACCTTACAGATCCTAAGTTTACTGCGACTGTTTTCTCAGTCATTCAGAGTGAGCTCCTTCTAGATGCTGTACGGTACATACTCTAGACCAGACAAGTGCCTTCAAAAAGGCTATGAGTGAGTGGAGGGCGTTTTAGTGAGGTCTTTTTGGAATGCTGTGAGTTAAGTTCAGTGGTTTTTTTTGTTGTTTGTTTGTTTGTATGGGGTTTTTTTGTGCCTGATCTTGTAAACCCCTCGTACACATGAATAGTCAGTGCCCCCAAAATGCACTGGTGCTTTGGCGTTGTGTAAGCACTGTAAGTCAAAATGCGTAATTTTTTTTTTTTTGGTGCCTGAGGTCCTGTAGTCTGGCTAACGCGACTGCAAAGCTCTCCGAGCTATTGGTCTGGCAAAGATATTAAGCCCAACCGTTTCCCAAAGCGCGTGGTTGACCCGCCTCCCTGAAATGCCTCAGTTTGCTACTGGTCGAAGCCAGAAAAGGCTGTGACGAAGCTTAAACCAATCACATCACTCTTTCCTCTGACGTATGCGACGCGACGGGGCTAACTGGCAGATTAAACTCTTACCGAAACCGGTCGGGAGCAAGGCGAAAACGTCCTTCCTTTCAATAAATACCTCCAGGGCTGCTCTTTGCTCCGTTTTCAATGAGAACTTCCCGTTGAATGCTTTCAATACAGCATCTATGCGTAATAGATGCGGAAGCGTGAATGAAGCGCTTCCAGCATAGATTCTGTAAACAATCTATGGCTTCCGGTCGCAGTTCTACTACGTCAGTGCCTTGAACACGCCTCTACCCAGGGCCGTTGGAGATGCTCAAAGTTGATTGGTTCCCGATTTTTCGGGAGCTTGGAAATGCTGTAGATAGCTTGCCTGGCCAGACTAAGCTCGCAACAGGCCCTCATGTTGCTTCACGCTTAGGATGGGCGGGCCCAGGCTAGAGGTCCTGGGGAAGTGGAATCTTAAGAGATGTTTTAATGTTTGAATGTTGAAATGGGAAAAAAAAAAACTTGTTGCAATGCTACACGTGTCGTCAACTTGATTCAAGATAGTCTCTGGTCTCATATCTAGAGTATTTTACTAATTACAGGTCACAAAAGGAGAATCTTTTAAGCTAGCAATGCTTAGTTGTAGAATTTAACAATCCTAATATTAGTATATTTATCTTAAATTCAGTTTTTACTGCTAAGACTTTGTCATGAATTTCAGTGAAATACCCTTAAAATGAAATAAATAAAAATGACTTGAATGGCTAAATGTAAGAAGTACGATCTTGTTATAAGAACTATTTTGATTATTTTGCGTTAATCAGATCTCGCATAATAAGTTCCCCAATCTTATTTTGGAATTATTTCATCTAAAAACAGGTTAGATTTTTCATCTTACTTTAAGAAATCTTACCAAGTCAAATTTGACTAGTTCCATTGGCAGATTTTTTTCACCTGATTCAAGCAAATATGCTTTGTTTTAATCTTTTATTTCTTATTTTTGAAAGGCCACTTTTTGCAGTGTACAGAAATCAACTTCTGATTAGACTCTTACACTGCAAAAAAATGATTTCTTGTTGAGAGAAAATATCTTTAATATGGGTGAATTTATCTGTTATTTCTTATTAGAAGTTTACTAGAACTCAAATATAAGATTATTTAGCTTACTTTGAGACACTTTTACTAATTTCAAGCCTTAAATTTTCTTATTCTATTGGCAGATCATTTTGCTCATTTTAAGCATTCAATTCTAGAAAGAAGCAAAATGATCTGCCAATAGAATAAGAAAATTTAAGGCTTGAAATTAGTAAAAGTGTCTCAAAGTAAGCTAAATAATCTTATATTTGAGTTCTAGTAAACTTCTAATAAGAAATAATAGATAAATTCACCCATATTAAAGATATTTTCTCTCAACAAGAAATCATTTTTTGCAGTGTACAAGTAATATAGACTGGAAAAATTCATCTACGGGCGGCACGGTGGTGTAGTGGTTAGCGCTGTCGCCTCACAGCAAGAAGGTCCTGGGTTCGAGCCCCGGGGCCGGTGAGGGCCTTTCTGTGCGGAGTTTGCATGTTCTCCCCGTGTCCGCGTGGGTTTCCTCCGGGTGCTCCGGTTTCCCCCACAGTCCAAAGACATGCAGGTTAGGTTAACTGGTGACTCTAAATTGACCGTAGGTGTGAATGTGAGTGTGAATGGTTGTCTGTGTCTATGTGTCGGCCCTGTGATGACCTGGCGACTTGTCCAGGGTGTACCCCGCCTTTCGCCCGTAGTCAGCTGGGATAGGCTCCAGCTTGCCTGCGACCCTCTAGAAGGATAAAGCGGCTTGAGATAATGAGATGAGATGAGAAATTCATCTACATTACTCAATTGCTGGATTCCCTTCTTTGCAATCGTGTAGCCTAAATTAGATTTAAAACTCTGATGCTTGTCCACAAGACCAGGCCAAGTTTGACAAACAAAACCCCCTGCAGCAGGTGACTCTGCTGGGCTAGACAGACAAACAAAGGACACCTTTAGGGTGCAAGATGGAACCTTTTGTTCTAAGAGCGTGCCTGTTGGTGGTCAGCTTACTATACCACAACAAACCTCAAGTTGCCTGCTTGCTCACTACCCCTTCAACTCACCTCCTCTACCATCCTGCTCAGTAACCTTTCACCATACTTCCTCTCCCACACTATTCAGTACCCCATCATCTAACCTCTGTCATCCTGCTTACTACTCCTTTATCTGACCTCCTCTACTACCATGCCCCTTTCATCCAACCTCCTTTACCATCCTGCTCACTACCCCTTCATCCAACCACCTCTGCCACCTTGCTCAATACCCCTTCATGTGACCCCCTCTACCACCCTGCTCACTACCTCTTCATCCAACATCCTCAACCACCCTGCTCACTATCCATTCATCCAACCTCCTCTACCACCTTGCTCACTACTCCTTCATCTGACCTCCTTTACCACCCTGCTCACTACCCCTTCATCCAACCACCTCTACCACCTTGCTCCTTCCTCTACCACCTTGCTCACTACTCCTTCATCTGACCTCCTTTACCACCCTGCTCACTACCCATTCATCCAACCTCTTCTACCACCTTGCTCACTACCCTTTCATCTGCCCTCCCCTACTACCTTGCTCACTACCCCTTCATATAACCACCTACCCATTCATCCAACCTCCTCTACCACCTTGCTCACTACCTATTCATCCAACCACCTCTACCACCTTGCTCACTACCCTTTCATCTGCCCTCCCCTACTACCTTGCTCACTACCCCTTCATATGACCTCCTTTACCGTCCTGCTCACTATCCTTTCATCCAACCACCTCTACCACCCTGCTCACTACCCCTTCATCCAACCACCTCTACCACCTTGCTCCTTCCTCTACCACCTTGCTCACTACCCCTTCATCTGACCTCCTTTACCACCTTGCTCACTACCTATTCATCCAACCACCTCTACCACCTTGCTCACTACCCGTTCATCTGACCTCCTCTCCCACCTTGCTCACTACCCGTTCATCTGACTTCCTCTCCCACCCTGCTCATTAACCGTTCATCCAACCTCCTCTCCCACCCTGCTCATTACCCGTTCATCTGACCTCCTCTCCCACCCTGCTCATTACCCGTTCATCTGACCTCCTTTACCATCCTGCTCACTACCCATTCATCCAACCTCCTCTACCACCTTGCTCACTACCATTTCATCTGCCCTCCCCTACTACCTTGCTCACTACCCCTTCATATGACCTCCTTTACCGTCCTGCTCACTATCCTTTCATCCAACCACCTCTACCACCCTGCTCACTACCCGTTCATCTGACCTCCTCTCCCACCCTGCTCATTACCCGTTCATCTGACCTCCTCTCCCACCCTGCTCATTACCCGTTCATCTGACCTCCTCTCCCACCCTGCTCATTACCCGTTCATCTGACCTTCTTTACCACCCTGCTCACTACCCCTTCATATGACCTCCTCTACCATCCTGCTGACTATACCATCATACAGCTTGCTCCATCACTCTGCTCATTATCCCATCATCCACCTTCCTCTACCACTTTAAGTGCCCTTGGGATTTAGCAAGGCCCTACGTAAACTACAATCTACAAAAGAGCCAAAGAGGACAAGGACAAAACATATATATTGAATGAATTAGGACTGCCTTAATGTGTTAAGTACTCTTAAAGCTAGAGTCAGAGTGTGCTAATGTGAAGCACTTTGGGAGCACAAGAGCAGGAGGCCTAAGGTCCAGCCTGAGTTGGCAAATCACACACAACTGTGTATGTCCAGTAGGCAGTTGGAGGTGACTGTGAGTGTGTGTTTGCTTTGAGCTGACAAGCTGGAGAGAGGCTTGAACACGTCATCCCAGCAACATGCTAATCGAGCGTTAGCATCTACTGGAGCAGTAATTAGCACTGGTGCTACAGGTTAAGTACCTGAGACCGGGTATAATGTTAAGTGAGCGAGAAAGACTAAACAAGCTTCTCATTTCTCTTCCTGCTGGACCTTTGTGCAGTCAATTCTCTGTGAAGAATAGAGGTAGGGTGAGACTAATTCTGTTCATTTTTCTGTTTACTCTGCTCTCTTTCCAGTCTTTGACTGTCCATCTGTCAGTCAGGCCATGTTTTTCTCTCTTCACTTCTTTCTATTTGCCGTCTTCCTTTATGTCTCTCTCGCTCTCTATTTTTAGTATTCTGCTTCCTGTTCTTGGAGCACCACAGTGTGGATAGAGAGAGGAGGGGGAGAGAGATAGAGAGAGAGAGAGAGAGAGAGCGAGAGAGAGAGAGATGGAGGAGGAGCGGAAGTAAAAGAAGAAGAGGAGGGGTGTGTGGATTCATGCACTGCTGTCTTCAGTAAATCAATCTGGCCATTTATGTCTCCTCCTCCTCCTCTTCCTCCTCCTCCTTCCTCCCCTCGTACATGGGCCAGGCTTGTAGCGGGCGAATGCCACAAAACAGAGCAGATGAGAGTGAGAGAGACACACAGAAGAAGAAAAAACGCAACCAGAGAGGGAGGGAGGGAGGGATGGGGTGAAAAGAAAGAACAAGCCAATATTGTTAAAGGGCACTGAAAGCTGCGAAAGAGACAAAGCCGGAAGGCCTGCAGTGTCTCTGAATACACACTTGAACTCCTGGAGAGCAATGCAGAAACAAAGCAAAGAAACCCTACAGTATAATAACTACAGACATTAAAAGCTCCCGAAAGGAGAAACAGCTTAATTGAAGCAGCGTTTACAGTTAATTTTATGAAGTGTTTAAACATTATTAAAGTATTAACACTATTGAATTACAAAGAGTGAAGCAATCAAAGTCTCCAGTAACAGGACTGTTCAAAATGATGGCGAGTCGAGTATGATCAAAATTCCACTGCCATTCATTTCCCTGTCGAATAGGGCCACGGAGGGGAGTGTCGATGATATCAACGTTCCCTAAATTGACCCTTTCATGTCCCGTTTCCATATGCACTTTTCTGCAGGAATATTACAATCATTTAATCAGCAAGGGGTTATGTGTAAATGCAAGCCACAGCCAAAATTCCTGGAAGACTGACACAAAAATTGAGACCTACTACACAATTATCAGGAGGGTTGAAGTGTGAACTGAGGAAAAAAAAAACTCTTTTTCCACTGAATGGCACATCGCAGGATTTGGTCATTAATGACATTAACAGGTTTTGATAATATGAGGGGGCGGCACGGTGGTGTAGTGGTTAGCGCTGTCGCCTCACAGCAAGAAGGTCCTGGGTTCGAGCCCCGGGGCCGGCGAGGGCCTTTCTGTGTGGAGTTTGCATGTTCTCCCCGTGTCCGTGTGGGTTTCCTCCGGATGCTCCGGTTTCCCCCACAGTCCAAAGACATGCAGGTTAGGTTAACTGGTGACTCTAAATTGACCGTAGGTGTGAATGTGAGTGTGAATGGTTGTCTGTGTCTATGTGTCAGCCCTGTGATGACCTGGCGACTTGTCCAGGGTGTACCCCGCCTTTCGCCCATAGTCAGCTGGGATAGGCTCCAGCTTGCCTGCGACCCTGTAGAACAGGATAAAGCGGCTAGAGATAATGAGATGAGATGAGATGATAATATGAGTGATTCCACGCTTATGGGTACTGAAATGGGGACATGAACTTATTTTTAAAAATTCACCTAAAACCATTTCTTTTTTTACCATCAGGTCACAAAACAAGGCGGCACGGTGGTGTAGTGGTTAGCGCTGTCGCCTCACAGCAAGAAGGTCCTGGGTTCGAGCCCCGGGGCCGGCGAGGGCCTTTCTGTGTGGAGTTTGCATGTTCTCCCCGTGTCCGCGTGGGTTTCCTCCGGGTGCTCCGGTTTCCCCCACAGTCCAAAGACATGCAGGTTAGGTTAACTGGTGACTCTAAATTGAGCGTAGGTGTGAATGTGAGTGTGAATGGTTGTCTGTGTCTATGTGTCAGCCCTGTGATGACCTGGCGACTTGTCCAGGGTGTACCCCGCCTTTCGCCCGTAGTCAGCTGGGATAGGCTCCAGCTTGCCTGCGACCCTGTAGAAGGATAAAGCGGCTAGAGATAATGAGATGAGATGAGGTCACAAAACATGTAATCTTTAATGAATGATATGTTAAAAGATAACTTTAATTTTCTGAGATGTAATAAAAACATATTTATATGCCAAAGTCAGAACGTAACAGAAGTGTTGTGGACATATATATTCTCAATTTTAACAATGTAGAATTACTTTTTGAAACATAGGAAGGTGATGTTTTAGCAAATATAATTAATAAACATGTGTAGTAGAATAAACATACACATTCTTTCAATAAGATTAACATGGTATAGAGCTAGATTGTAATTAATTTGTAACAGACGCGAGATGGACAATCGTAACAGAAGTAATGTAACAGACATCATTTTGGAACTCGTAGGCTTGACTTTGGCATATAAATATGTTTTTATTACATCTCAGAAAATTAAAGTTATCTTTTAACATATCATTCATTAAAGATTGCATGTTTTGTGACCTGATGGTAAAAAAAGAAATGGTTTTAGGTGAATTTTTAAAAATAAGTTCATGTCCCCATTTCAGTACCCATAAGCGTGGAATCACTCATATTCATATGGTATAAATAAAAAGATGACTCAGGAAAGGGACTCAGGTAAGAAAAAAAAGAAAAGAAAAGGGCAGCACGGTGGTGTAGTGGTTAGCACTGTCGCCTCACAGCAAGAAGGTTCTGGGTTCGAGCCCCCAGTAGCCGACAGGGGCCTTTCTGTGTGGAGTTTGCATGTCCTTCCCGTGTCTGCATGGGTTTCCTCCAGGTGCTCCGGTTTCCCCCACAGTTCAAAGACATGCACGTTAACATGGGGCAGTCTTGGGCTGAAGTGCCCTTGAGCAAGGTACCTAACCCCCAACTGCTCCCTGGGCACTGTAGTATGGCTTCCCACTACTCTGTGTGTGTGTGTGTGTTCACTGCTTTGTTGCTTGTTTGTTTTATCTGTAAATGCTTATCCCATGTGGGGTTGCAGGGGGCAAGCTGGAACCTATCCCAGCTGACCATGGGCGAGAGGCAGGGTACACCCTGGACAAGTCGCCAGCTCATCGCAGGGCTGACACACACATAGAGACACAAACAACCATTCACACTCTCGGTCAATTTAGAGCCACCAATTAACCTAACCTGCATATCTTTGGACTGTGGGAGAAAACCCACGCAGACACGGGGAGAACATGCAAACTCCACACAGAAAGGCCCTCGTCGGCTGCTGGGTTCGAACGCAGAACCTTCTTGCTGTGAGGCGACAGCGCTAACCACTACACCACCACGCCAACCGTTCACTGCTTTAGATGGGTTAAATGCAGAGGATGAATTTCGCTGTGCTTGAGTGTGCGTGTGACAAATAAAGGCTTCTTCTTCTAAAACCAGCTAACTAAAAGTGTCTAAATTATGGCAGTATTGACACTGATACTGGTATCGATTATCAGTCCAATACCGTGCTCATATACAAAACAGTACAGTGCATTGGAAGGATGTTCAGTATGAGCATATTGTGAAGAAGCCCTGGGATGAGCACAGGCCAGTTTTTATGATTACAGCATCAGGGAAGTACAAATCTACAGTATCTGAGTGAAATCGTCCACTGAAGTGAAAGTAAGGCGTGGCAAGAAACTGTTTTTAGCTAATCCGACCGTAGGACAGGCCGGATGGGCTTATGCAATCATGTGTCGTCCTTCCGTCGTCTGTCCACGATTTACAAAAATCGCTATTCCTCCTACAGGATTGATCGGATTTTGATCAAACTCACATATAATGTTCCCCAGCTGAGTGTGCATAAAAGTCAAGAAGGTAGCGCCACCTGTCATATTTATGATTTTATGGGCGTTTGAAAATTTTGGGTGACTCATCACACCAAACACTACTGTTAGTAAACTGCTAGGATGTTTCCACCGAAACTCACCCAGAAGACTCTAAAGACATATTCCAACAAGAGTTGTTCACCAGGTGGCACCATTTGCTATGGATGCGCTATACAGGGGTCATATGCAAGTTCACAAAAATCGCTACTCCTCCCACAGGATGGATCAGATTTCAAACTCACACACAATAACAGTGGCCAGTATGAGCTACAGCCTCATTGAGGCTATTTTCTGAATGTGCATATTTATTTAATATGTTAATTTATTTAACATATTTCACATAAATTTATTCATGTGAAACAATCCAGAGTAGCAGAAAGTGAGGCACAAGTGCAGAAGCTGCAAGCAGAAGTATACCATCAGGTTAACAAAGATGCTTTCAAAAACTAATGAAATGAAAGGATTGTAAGTGTGAAATTAATTATTATATCAGAAAGTAACATAAATTCTCTTAGATACAGTATAAGAACATCGCTTGGTATGTTGTTCCAGCCTTCTTGGAGAACTTGCTAATTCTTGTGTTTCTGTAGGTGAAATCCCAAATAACTTAGATGATTTGTTTAAGGACTTTTTAACAACCGATATTCACATTTAACTTTCAGGGGCAGCACGCTGGTGCAGTGGTTAGCACTGTCGTCTCAGAGAAAGAAGCTTCTGGGTTCAAACCTAATGGCCAATGGGGGCTTTTCTGTGTGGAGTTTGCATGTTCTCCCCGTGTCCGCGTGGGTTTCCTCCGGGTGCTCCGGTTTCCCTCACAATCCAAAGACATGCAGGTTAGGTTAACTGGTGACTCTAAATTGACCGTAGGTGTGAATGTGAGTGTGAATGGTTGTTTATCTCTATGTATCAGCCCTGCAATGACCTGGCGACCTGTCCAGGGTGTACCCCACCTCTTGCACATAGTCAGCTGGGATAGGCTCCAGCCTGCCCATGACCCTGCACAGGGTAAGTGGTTACAGATGATGGATGGATGGATGGATGGATGGATGGATGGATGGATGGATATCCACATGTACAGTGGTGCTTGAAAGTTTGTGAACCCTTTAGAATTTTCTATATTTCTGCACAAATGACCTAAAACATCAGATTTTCACACAAGTCCTAAAAGTAGATAAAGAGAACCCCGTTAAACAAATGAGACAAAAATATTACACTTGGTCATTTATTTATTGAGGAAAATGAGCCAATATTACATATCTGTGAGTGGCAAAACTATGTGAGCCTTTGCTTTCAGTATCTGGTGTGACCCCCTTGTGCAGCAATAACTGCAACTAAATCTTTCCGATAACTGTTGATCAGTCCTGCACACCGGCTTGGAGGAATTTTAGCCCATTCCTCCATACAGAACAGCTTCAACTCTAGCATGTTGGTGGGTTTCCTCACATTAACTACTCGCTTCAGGTCCTTCCACAACATTTCGACTGGATTAAGATCAGGACTTTGACTTGGCCATTCCAAAACATTCACTTTGTTCTTCTTTAACCATTCTTTGTTAGAACGACTTGTGTGCTTAGGGTTGTTGTCTTGCTGCATGACCCACCTTCTCTTGAGATTCAGTTCATGGACAGATGTTCTGATAGTTAACTCCGCCGACAGTAGTCGGAGGGGTTATTATTTTCACCTGCGTCAGTCTGTGTGTGTATCTGTCTGTCTGTCTGTGTGTCTGCAAGATATCTCAAGAACCAATGGATCGATTTGGACCAAATTTTGTACATGTGTTGCCAATCACCCAGGAAGGAAACCATTAAATTTTGGAGGTCAAAGGTCAAAGGTCAAGGTCATGGCAGAACTTCGAAATTTTCGCCCAATGTATTTTAATAGGGAAAAGGCGGGGTTTGCACTCGTTAGAGTGTCCCTGTCTAGTTTCCTTTAGAATTTGTTGGTATAATTCAGAATTCATTGTTCCATCAATGATGGCAAGCCGTCCTGGCCCAGATGCAGCAAAACAGGCCCAAGCCATGATACTACCACCACCATGTTTCACAGATGGGATAAGGTTCTTATGCTGGAATGCAGTGTTTTACTTTCTCCAAACATAACACTTCTCATTTAAACCAAAAAGTTCTATTTTGGTCTCATCTGTCCACAAAACATTTTTCCAATAGCCTTCTGGCTTGTCCACATGATCTTTAGCAAACTGCAGATGAGCAGCAATGTTCTTTTTGGAGAGCAGTGGCTTTCTCCTTGCAACCCTGCCATGCACACCATTGTTGTTCAGTGTTCTCCTGATGGTGGACTCATGAACATTAACATTAGCCAATGTGAGAGAGGCCTTCAGTTGCTTAGAAGTTACCTTGGGGTCCTTTGTGACCACGCTGACTATTACACTAGTTCTTGGAGTGATCCTTGTTGGTCGCTGACTGTTACACTAGTCCTTGCTCTTGGAGTGATCTTTGTTGGTCGACCACTCCTGCGGAGGGTAACAATGGTCTTGAATTTCCTCCATTTGTACACAATCTGTCTGACTGTGGATTGGTGGAGTCCAAACTCTTTAAAGATGGTTTTGTAACCTTTTCTAGCCTGATGAGCATCAATGACGCTTTTTCTGAGGTCCTCAGAAATCTCCTTTGCTCGTGCCATGATACACTTCCACAAACACGTGTTGTGAAGATCAGACTTTGATAGATCCCTGTTCTTTAAATAAAACAGGGTGCCCACTCACACCTGATTGTCATCTCATTGATTGAAAACACCTGACTCTAATTTCACCTTCAAATTAACTGCTAATCCTAGGAGGTTCACATACTTTGCCACTCACAGATATGTAATATTGGATCAAATTTCCTCAATAAATAAATGACCAAGTATAATATTTTTGTCTCATTTGTTTAACTGGGTTCTCTTTATATACTTTTAGGACTTGTGTGAAAATCTGATGATGATGTTTTAGATCATATTTACTGTATGCAGAAATATAGAAAATTCTAAAGAGTTCACAAACTTTCAGGCACAACTGTAACTTTCAGGGGCAGCATGGTGGTGCAGTGGTTTGGACTGTCGCCTCATAGCAAATAGGTTCTGGGTTCAAACCTAACGGAGTTTCTGTGTGGAGTTTGCATGTTCTTTGCATGATTTTCCTCCGGGTGCTCTGGTTTTCCACACAGTTCAAAGACATGCAGATTAAGTAAAATACCCAGCAACTGGGACTTGCACAAGCCAGTGCGTACTTAGTGCCGGTCCTAAGCCCGGATAGATTGGGGAGGGTTGCGTCAGGAAGGGCATCTGGTGTAAAACCTATGCCAAATCAAATATGTGGAACAGATCCACTGTGGCGACCCCGAATGGGAGCAGCCGAAAGAAGAAGAAGATCCACATGTAACCTTATATCACCACTTATCCTTCGCTACATTTATATGCACCAAATATTCCATTTTTTAGCCTTATTCCAAAAAAGACAATCTTCCTACTAAGCTAATTTTCATTACATGCCTAATGAAAATGAATATTCCACTAATATTCCTGTTTACAAGCAGCCATGCATCCTATGATTAACGTAAAACACCTCCATGTTGGTTTATGTACAACACACAGAGCTGACTGTAAACAAGCAAGGGGCCATGTGCCGCAAAGCACCGTAAAATTCCCAACTGAGACGCATATTCCAAATGTGCTGTATACATGTCCAAAGAATGCTCCTAAAACCTGAATAGTATCAGCATATCCCACATATCTTAACAGGAAAATGCTAAATTCAGAATATCGCCATATTCAGAATAACGGTGGAATATTAGTGCGCATGTAAACGTACTGAATTTATCACAATTGAACCTCATTTCATACTCACCTCTGAATGTTTGACGGTTGATTATTACGGTGTAGAAAACAAACCCTTCCTATACTTAACAGCTATTCTATGAAATTGAGTCGTACATGAGCTGCTTGGCTATAAGCCATGTACGACGAGATTGAGTGGAATAACTGTTTTATTCTATCCACATTCACTGGATTTTGAGAAACAGAGCATTTTATTTTTTGCAAATTTGAGAAATAAAAACTTTGTACAAAAACGTCAGACAAAATCATTTCCACTTAGAATGTAAATAAACCGGCAAAATGACAGTAGCGATTTATGAATAATGCTATAATAATAATAATAATAATAATAATGATGGGCGGCACGGTGGTGTAGTGGTTAGCGCTGTCGCCTCACAGCAAGAAGGTCCTGGGTTCGAGCCCCAGGGCCGGCGAGGGCCTTTCTGTGTGGAGTTTGCATGTTGTCCGCGTGGGTTTCCTCCGGGTGCTCCGGTTTCCCCCACAGTCCAAAGACATGCAGGTTAGGTTAACTGGTGACTCTAAATTGACCGTAGGTGTGAATGTGAGTGTGAATGGTTGTCTGTGTCTATGTGTCAGCCCTGTGATGACCTGGCGACTTGTCCAGGGTGTACCCCGCCTTTCGCCCGTAGTCAGCTGGGATAGGCTCCAGCTTGCCTGCGACCCTGTAGAAGGATAAAGTGGCTAGAGATAATGAGATGAGATGAGACTAATAATGATTCTTGAAAAATAAAAAAGATACGTTCTTACCATTAAATACTTTTATGCCATATTTTGTTGATTTTTTGTATTTTTGGGGATTTTGTTTTCGAGTAGAGTTTTTATTTCATCCTCAGTTGGTTGAGCAACACGTGCCGCCATTTTGTTTTTCTCTACTCATGGTATATGAGCTGATAGCCTAGTGGTAGAGTAGCCAATCAGAGTGTGTGATTACTCATATCCAGTGAATGTGGATAGAATAATAAGGGATATACAGGTTTCTCCACATCCACAGCATTGTGATAGTACGGGATCACCATTAACAGGTCAGGAGTGTTTACTTCAGTATGAATATCTTTAATAAAAGTTTAGACTCAAGTCATTTAAAGAAAAAATTATTTTACTTTTTTCTTTGTCTTCTCATCACTTAGTGAAATGGGTTTCGGTCAAGAAAGGATGTGAGCTCATTCATCTCATTATCTGTAGCCGCTTTATCCTTCTACAGGGTCGCAGGCAAGCTGGAGCCTATCCCAGCTGACTACGGGCGAAAGGCGGGGTACACCCTGGATAAGTCGCCAGGTCATCACAGGGCTGACACATAGACACAGACAACCATTCACACTCACATTCACACCTACGGTCAATTTAGAGTTACCGGTTAACCTAACCTGCATGTCTTTGGACTGTGGGGGAAACCGGAGCACCCGGAGGAAACCCACGCGGACACAACATGCAAACTCCGCACAGAAAGGCCCTCGCCGGCCCCGGGGCTCGAACCCAGGACCTTCTTGCCGTGAGGCGACAGCGCTAACCACTACACCACCGTGCCGCCCAGGATGTGAGCTAACTATGATAAACAGAATAATCTTGTAATTATGCTGCATTCGATTTACCTCAGAAGTGGGACGTCAGAACTCGGAATTATGTCGTTTTCATCCTCCGTGCATTTAAGGTACAAAGTGGGGGGAAGAAACATGGACGCTTCAGTGTTCGGCTTTTGCTAGCAACAAGCTAGACAGCTAACTGTGATGAGTGATGTAGCTTTACCTCCTTGAAACAGCGAACTAGAACGATAGTCGGTGCTATAAGGTAAGAAAAGCTTCTTTGTTTACTGTTGATGCTGTGAATAGGGCAGCCATGTTGATTTTATGTCACTTGGTTGAGGAGATTGCCCTGAGATTGTCAAAGTTGGACAGGCGTTTTTTGGTGAAAAAAGTCAGTGGTTCCGAGTTACGTGGTTTTAATCGATGCAGCATAACTTAATATGGTCCGTCAGTTAGCAAAATATGCACATTTCTCTCTCAAAAGTAAAATTAATTGAAATGAAAATGTTTTTTTTTCTGACACTCTCATGCAAAAGAATATTTTTTGTTTAAAAATGTAGCTACGTACAACTTGTGCACAATACTAGACATCATGTATTGTGAAAATGTCTTCTTATATTAGGCATATATGCACACAGGTCAACCTATACGGAATGTCCGTATTTTATACGGATTTGATTCAATAAACGTAGTATACGGGCGTATAAATAAAGTTATACGGATTCTTTTAAAAAAACTTCAATATTTATTTAGAGCTATAATCAATTCCCACGATGATAAACGTACTGTACACCACAGACAGCCAGTAAAGAGTCTTATGAAATCGCGCGTTATCTTGTGGTAGCGAGACGTCGTTCCACTTTTGATCATGCGCACACCGCATTGCGAGAATCCCGCCAACCGGGAAGTCATAGACATATAAACATAGACGCTGCCTTCTGCGTAGAATCATACGTCATCCTCGCCGCCATATTGGATGGGGCAAAGTGGAGATTCTTCAGCCGTCTCTGGTATAGCGTCTAGACAGTAGCCGAGAATAAAGATGCCTCATTCATGTGCTGCGCTTAACTGTACCAACAGGTTTACCGTCCAAACGAGATCACATGGGATTACCTTTCACAGGTGAGACTGGAAAAATACTTTGTATTCATTCTGAAGGTTTATTGTTATTAATATTGAATAAAAAGTAACTGGGATATATCATTGCTAATTATCATTCAAATTTGAGGTAAATTATTTTAATTTGCATCTTATACGGATTTTATAAGGGAAATACGGATTTTGGAGGTTGGTTATACAGGTTTGATTGACCAAAGGTTGACATGTATGTATATGTATTCTTATCTATAAGGTATAAACGAGTGTGTGAAAGCTAGAGTCGGGTAGATTGAGGGTGATTTATCCTCAGACGTAGTGTAGGGAGGATCTGTCTTGGTGCCAGTCAGGCCAGAAGCCATGGGACAGAAATGGGGAGAAAGGGATAAATAGAGAGATAGAAAGACAGGAAGACAGGGCAAGCGAGAGAGACAGAGAGAGAGAGAGAGAGAGAGAGAGGGAGAACGATGGAGGTAGTCCCTCTTCAGCTCGGCAGCCAGATGGCCTGGTTGCCACAGCAGCATTTTACCCACCAGGCGGTGCTTTGATACTTCTGTGTGTGTGTGTGTGTGTGTAATATGTCCCTCTGCAATTGTGCCTTTACAGTCTCTGCTGCTCAGCAGCATGTGTCACAGCTCTGTGTGTGTATGCAGGCAGGTGTGTGTGTGTGTTCATGATTGTTTTGGCACTCCTCTGATGAAAACAAGTGGCCCACACCTGCTAAACAGCATTCATTACCGTACACAACGGAGAGCTGGGGAGTAGGAGGAAAGAGACAGTGGCATGAATGACAACAAAGAGAAAGCTTGAGAGAGCACGGAAAACATGGAGGAGGTGAGACGCATTCAACTAGGCCTTTTCAACCAACGGCCCGTGGGCCCAGTGTGGTCCATTTTAGTTTTCTTTATGGCCCACACAAAGGTGTAGGTTAATTAGCAATAAAACATCTACTGTACAAGTAAATCATCAAATAAAGATCACATGTGGGAAGAACGGGTGTGTATCTCTCCATCCAGGATGAGAGCTACAATGCCTCATCATGAAGGAGACATTTAAAGCAACCGATTATTCAATTTGATGTGATTTCGAGCGGTTTTGATGCGATATGATGGAGTGCAATGCAATGTGCTAGGACATGATTCAGTACTGTACAAACAGTTCAACTTGGAGTGACAGGCACAGAGGCCACACCTCCTTCACTTAACCTAACAGGCACAGATGTCATGCCTCCATCACTGTTAGTGAGAGGTTCGAAGACCTTCATTGGTACTGACAGGCACAGAGGCCACGACTTCTTCACTGAGACTTACAGGCACAATGGCCACACCTTCATTGTAACTGACAGTACAGAGGCCATGCCTTCTTTACTGAGACTGACAGGCACAAAGGCCACGCCTCCTTCACTGAGATGGGCAGGCACAAAGGCCACACCTCCTTCACTGAGACGGGCAGGCACAAAGGCCACACTTCCTTCACTGAGACGGGCAGGCACAAAGGCCACACCTCCTTCACTGAGACTGGCAGGCACAAAGGCCACACTTCCTTCACTGAGACGGGCAGGCACAAAGGCCACACCTCCTTCACTGAGACTGGCAGGCACAAAGGCCACACCTCCTTCACTGAGACTGGCAGGCACAAAGGCCACACCTCCTTCACTGAGACGGGCAGGCACAAAGGCTACACTTCCTTCACTGAGACGGGCAGGCACAAAGGCCACACCTCCTTCACTGAGACTGGCAGGCACAAAGGCCACACCTCCTTCACTGAGACGGGCAGGCACAAAGGCTACACTTCCTTCACTGAGACGGGCAGGCACAAAGGCCACACCTCCTTCACTGAGACTGGCAGGCACAAAGGCCACACCTCCTTCACTGAGACGGGCAGGCACAAAGGCCACACCTCCTTCACTGAGACTGGCAGGCACAAAGGCCACACCTCCTTCACTGAGACGGGCAGACACAAAGGCCACACCTCCTTCACTGAGACTGGCAGGCACAAAGGCCACACCTCCTTCACTGAGACGGGCAGGCACAAAAGCCACACTTCCTTCACTGATACTAGCAGACACAAAGGCCACACTTCCTTCACTGAGACTGGCAGACACAAAAGCCACACCTCCTTCACTGAGACTGGCAGGCGCAAAAGCCACACCTCCTTCACTGAGACTGGCAGGCGCAAAGGCCACACTTTCACTGTGTGTGACAGGTTTGGAGGCCACACCTCCTGCACTAAGACCGACACAGAGACCAAGCCTACTTTCCCTGGGACTTACAGGCACAAACCAACATGGAGGTAGAGTGAGAAAGAGAAGGGAAATTAATTTGATAACATTGAATCTTTCTAAATAATATATAACATTAATAAAAGAGGGCGGCACGGTGGTGTAGTGGTTAGCGCTGTCGCCTCACAGCAAGAAGGTCCGGGTTCGAGCCCCGTGGCCGGCGAGGGCCTTTCTGTGTGGAGTTTGCATGTTCTCCCCGTGTCCGCGTGGGTTTCCTCCGGGTGCTCCGGTTTCCCCCACAGTCCAAAGACATGCAGGTTAGGTTAACTGGTGACTCTAAATTGAGCGTAGGTGTGAATGTGAGTGTGAATGGTTGTCTGTGTCTATGTGTCAGCCCTGTGATGACCTGGCGACTTGTCCAGGGTGTACCCCGCCTTTCGCCCGTAGTCAGCTGGGATAGGCTCCAGCCTGCCTGCGACCCTGTAGAACAGGATAAAGCGACTAGAGATAATGAGATGAGATTAATAAAAGAGTGCACGTGGGATTAAACTTTACAAATGCAGAGACATCTGTCCCTGAACATTCATCAGATACAGATACACACTGTTTATATAGCTTAAACAGTGCAATATCAGTGCCAGTAGGTGATAAGTTCAGTTAATGTTGGTCCAGTTTTCCTTTCAAAGCGAAAAAGGTGTAACAAAACAATGAAAACTGTCAAAATTGGCTGAGAAATCCTTCTCTGCTTTAGCAGTGTGGATATTATGTGAACTTGTTTTTCATGATGAATATAAAAGGAATAATGAATGTGTTTTATTCATGTAAGAACCCATCTGTTAGACTACACTGTAGAAGCTGCAGCAGGCTTTCGCCAAGGAAGTGGACCTGCTCACAAAGCGCGCACAATTTTCCCTTTTAGAGGATGTGTTAGTGAAACTAAGCAGGCCTGGATTAGACAAAAATTGGACAGATTTTTGACAGTGTTCTCATTTCACACACACACACACACACTTCTGAGGAACTGATGGCCAGCCAGGTCATCGTACTTCCTAGCACAGTGCTTCTCGGTCTCTGTGCTGTTGACGTACAGGTTTGGAGGTTTTATCTACGCTGGCACACTTGACGATTAGTTGTGTCAGGAGTGTTAAAAATGCACAATTTTAAAGAACACGGACCTCAAAACCAGTCTGAAGCTACTGAATTGGTGAATTTAGTGGCTCTTAGAGATAAACGATTGCTCCTCAGATAACCCTTCCCACTGAGTCAGAGAAAGTGGAATGCTCAAGATCTTCACAAGAATCTTCGAGCCAATTTCCCATTTTGCGATGACCCCTAACCGGAAATCTGAACACACCGTGGTTTTGGTGCTTTGGAGAGAAAGAAGTGGAGCAAATATCAGACCACGCTTTTGGTTCTGTCTCTTAGTCGGTCTTTCTGAGAGATGCCGCAGTTGCACATGAGTTTAGTTTTGATACCTGCCTTCCATTTAGCTCTGTGCACCTTGGATGTATTCCAAACAAATAAATGAAGCGATGCCTACCTTTCACAGATTTTTATGGCAGCAAGCAAAAAGCAGTTAAAAAATGCTGGCTTAAGAGAAACCCCCTACTGAGGGCTTTTTCAGAGAAACTGTTAATCACCTACGCTTAATGAAACACATCACCTACACTTTCCGCTTAGCGAAAGATAAGAGTGAAATACACTGGCTGAAGCATGTGCTGTGTTTAATACATGAGATGAACACTGTACGCAGTCAACTCCAGAATTATTGGCACCCTGGGTTATGAGAATGGGAATTACTGCATTAGAATAAACATCGCAGAGCGACATGGTACCGTAGAGCAGTGGAAAACTCAATTATCTGCCAGGAAGGAGGCGATGAGATTGGTGAAGGAGGCAAAGAAGATTCCAATGATCTCCGTTTCAGATTTGCACAGTGTAATTGATTCTTGAGTTGCATAATCAGAAAGGCTTTTTCAGAGAAATACTCGGCATACTAAATAACCTGTGTTTTCTTTCTCCCCTCCCCTTACACTCTGTCTGTCCCTCTGAGTTACACGTCAATCCTGAGATCGAGATGCTGACTTCTTCTGCTCCTCGGACCTGCCTGATCCATCCTGATGCCTTATGTCTGGCTGGAGTCTCATCACATCGCTCCTGTGGAGGACGGCCCCATATGGACAGTCAAAAGTCACACTTGGAAGACGCTCTGGACACTTAAGGTGATGATACACGGGGCAACTTTTTGGGCAATGTTGCCGAGCAATTTTGCTGGCAACGGGCAACTAGGTGAGACACAGGGCAACTTTTCAGGGCAACTAACAATGGGCAACAACAGTTAGCAACGGCAGTTTACAGTTAGCTAAAAAAAAAATCGATGTCTTAATTTTTGCTGTGACCATTTAATCAAGCTGTCTGTTGTTTTTTAGAGCTTTGGTGAGGTAAATTCCTCCATATAGAATATTAAAATAACAACTTACCAGCGTAAAAACAGATGAGGAGTCTCTCCATCTCTTCACTCCACTGACATTGAGCGGCCGCCATATTTGTTTGAAATTTCTGATCCGAACCTCACCGGAGGTCACATGACTCGATACTTGCGTTCTGATTGGCTTATCTCAAAAAGTTGCCAGAGATTATCAAAACCATTCAGAAAGAAACAATGTTGCCCAATCTCAATAGAAAAGAGTCAAAACGCAATTGCCCAGCAACATTGCTCGGCAACATTGCCCAAAAAGTTGCCCCGTGTATCATCACCCTTACAGTAATGCTTTTATGGCTGAGAACTACAGTTGACTTGCTAACTTTAGGACTGCAGTTGTCAAGAACAGTTTTGCACTCAAGTTTCCATCAGTGAACAGTTTATAACTTCAACAAAGAAGACTTCATGTTAAAACAGAATGCCTTTATTGTCACTAGACAAATGTATGAAATTTAGTTCATTATAGGAGAGCGAAGCTGCTGCATATGTGTGCGCCACCACTCCAGCCCAAGGCCATCCCATGTTAACCTAACTGCATGTCTTTGGACGGTGGGGGAAACCGGAGCACCCGGAGGAAACCCACGCAGACACGGGGAGAACATGCAAACTCCGCACAGAAAGGCCCTCCCGTCGGCCACTGGGCTCGAACCCTTCTTGGACCACCTTGCTGTGAGGCGACAGCCATGCTGCCCACGGCAGTTATAATCAAACTATCTTTTGTCACCCAAATGAGGATGGGTTCCCTTTTGCATCTGGTTCCTCTTGAGGTTGCTTCCTCATGTCGTCTGAGGGAGATTTCCCTTGCCACCATCACCACAGGCTTGCTCACTGGGGATAGACTAGGGATAAAATTAGCTCATGTTTAAAGTCACTAAAATTCTATAAAGCTGCTTTGCGACAATGTCTATTGTTAAAAGCGCTATAAAAATAAACCTGACTTGACTTGACTTGGCATAATCATCAACTACGAGACACGACCTCAGTAACAGCAAGCTGTTTGGAAGTCTTTCCTGAGATCAACGTACATAGTGCCATTCCTGATTTTTGCCAAGTTTTCATTGGAATTGTATTTTGTGATCAGATGAGACCAAAATCACTTTTTGGCCAAAATTACCATTTGAAGAAAAATGGAAATCAATGAAGACAAAGAAAATCTATACAGTATATACAGTGGTGCTTGGAAGTTTGTGAACCCTTGAGAATTTTCTATATTTCTGCATAAATATGACCTAAAACATCATCAGATTTTCACACAAGTCCTAAAAGTAGATAAAGAGAACCCAGTTAAACAAACGAGACAAAAATATTATACTTGGTCATTTATATATTGAAGAAATTATCCAATATTACATATCTGTAAGTGGCAAAAGTATGTGAACCTTTGCTTTCAGTATCTGGTGTGACCCCCTTGTGCAGCAATAACTGGAACTAAACGTTTCCAGTAACTGTTGATCAGTCCTGCAACACCGGCTTGGAGGAATTTTAGCCCATTCCTCCGTACAGAACAGCTTCAACTCTGGGATGTTGGTGGGTTTCCTCACATGAACTGCTCGCTTCAGGTCCTTCCACAACATTTCGATTGGATTAAGGTCAGGACTTTGACTTGGCCATTCCAAAACATGAACTTTATTCTTCTTTAACCATTCTTTGGTAGACCGACTTGTGTGCTTAGGGTCGTTGTCTTGCTGCATGACCCACCTTCTCTTGAGATTCAGTTCATGGATAGATGTCCTGACATTTTCCTTTAGAATTCGCTGGTATAATTCAGAATTCATTGTTCCATCAATGATGGCAAGCCATGATACTACCACCACCATGTTTCACAGATGGGATAAGGTTCTTATGCTGGAATACAGTGTTTTCCTTTCTCCAAACATAACGCTTCTCATTTAAACCAAAAAGTTCTATTTTGGTCTCATCTGTCCACAAAACATTTTTCCAATAGCCTTCTAGCTAGTCCACATGATCTTTAGCAAACTGCAGATGAGCGGTGATGTTCTTTTTGGAGAGCAGTGGCTTTCTCCTTGCAACCCTGCCATGCACACCATTGTTGTTCTGTGTTCTCCTGATGGTGGACTCATGAACATTAACATTAGACAATGTGAGAGAGGCCTTCAGTTGCTTAGAAGTTACCCTGGGGTCCTTTGTGACCTTGCCAACTATTACACGCCTTGCTCTTGGAGTGATCTTTGTTGGTCGACCATTCCTGGGGAGGGTAACAATGGTCTTGAATTTCCTCCATTTGTACACAATCTGTCTGACTGTGGATTGGTGGAGTCCAAACTCTTTAGAGATGGTTTTGTAACCTTTTCCAGCCTGATGAGCATCAACAACGCTTTTTCTGAGGTCCTCAGAAATCTCCTTTGTTCGTACCATGATACACTTCCACAAACATGTGTTGTGAAGATCAGACTTTGATAGATCCCTGTTCTTTAAATAAAACAGGGTGCCCACTCACACCTGATTGTCATCCCATTGATTGAAAACACCTGACTCTAATTTCACCTTCAAATTAACTGCTAATCCTAAAGGTTCACATACTTTTGCCACTCACAGATATGTAATATTGAATCATTTTCCTCAATAAATAAATGACCAAGTATAATATTTTTGTCTCATTTGTTTATCTGGGTTCTCTTTATCTATTTTTAAGACTTGTGTGAAAATCTGATGATGTTTTTGGTCATATTGATGCAGAAATATAGAAAATTCTAAAGGGTTCACAAACTTTCAAGCACCACTGTAGCTTGTATATAGTGTATATAGCTTGCAACATTTATTGCACAAGGTGGCCCACTTTAGATCATTCCTTCTGGACTAGACGGGGCCGGAGTGAGCTACGTCATCATTGACGGTCTCGTTATTAATATATCATGGTTACAACTAGGACTATTCATGAAAACATAATATATTCATAGTATATTAGGCAATTATTCGGTGTTAATTTGAGTTCTAGGTCTTTGGCTTCTCCTCGCTTTATCATTAGTCTAAAGGACCATCCACATATAAATCGATATATTGGCTGCTCAGTGTTTTGTAGCTAACAGCTGGTCGCTAGTGGACATTCCAGGTTCTGGATGCCTAGGTATCCCCCTTGTAGATTTATTTCTAACTCAATGTTGGCGTCATCTGTCAGTCACCAGTATCCTTCGCTGTCATTAGTAGTAGCCTCAATAATATCACCTCAAAGTTGAGATTAATTTAACTTGGTACCCACCTACTTCGTGACACCAACAGTTATTTCACCTGTCATTGCTACAAGTCACCAAATTTCACTGACATTCCATGGTCCCTGGTCGCCACATTGCTGTTAGTCTCCTTCTATGTGTATGCCCCTTAAACATTTTAAATTGTCTCTTAAATTAATGCTTCATCATATTGGAACCAGCAGCATATTTCACCTATGACTTCAACAGTCCACATCGGTTCTGTTGTCTGATTTTCATTTGGCTTCGAAGCAAGAACTTCTCTTAAAAGTGACACTTGAGAATCTCATGCCCTGAGAGCTCAAGAAAAACCTGGGAACCTCAAATGTGCGAATTGTATACAGGCCATTTTAATAATGTTAATAGATCACTCAGAAAATGAAGTTAAGCATCTACTTAGTCTAAACAGAAACAACTTGCACCATGGGTTGACTGAAGTTAAAGGAATGACTGAATAAGAAACTAAGAACCACAAATAATGTCATTTGATCGAGATGTGGCCAACAATTTGAGACATTTGAGCCTCTTTTGAAAATGAAGAAAAGCACTGCACTCTACTACATGGGCTAAAGAGACTCCAAACCTGATTTGCTGAATATGGATCAAAACTCTTTATGGGAAATAACGATCACCCTGTGCCCCCTGTGTGTGAGGAATGGGATCTCGCAGGAGTCGAGCTATTGATGTCCTGCCATCTGAGGCTATAATGATCTACTCTTTGCTTGTAGCTTGATATTTCATTAGAACTGAATTAGACGTATAAATAAAGAAAAGAAGCAGAGAGTGACAGCATTGGTGATATGAAAATCAATTAGTGAGAAACTGTAACTGTTACTAGATTCAGACTGGTTTTCTAGCACGTGGCTCAATGATGTGTGTGTGTGTGTTTTTTTTTTGTTTTGTTTTTAAGACTGACTCATTGTCATTAAAGGCAGGGGACATGAACTTAGTTCGTTACATGTGAAAGTTCGAAGTAAAAGAGTTCCTTACAGTGGGGTTGCAGTGAGACACAAAGTACAGCATGTATACTTCGCAAAGTCTGTGTGTAATGAGAGTCTTTATAAGCATACGCTGTGATTGCACTCTAATCTGGAACAGGTGCATGGTAATTAGTCCTAATAGTGCTGCGTGCATGCATGTGAGTAGCGGTTTGAGGCATGCCCCTGTGTGCATGCGGACGTGACACCATCGAAGACAAACTCAATATCCTGGACCGTCTAAAGCGTCATGAGAAAGCAACAAATTTGTCTAAAGAATATGGCATCCCGAAAAATTTGACTTCAAATTTTAAAGCAAAAGAAAAAGAGCTCTGAGACTTCAAGACTGCAACCAGTATGATGGGCTGAAAAGAAAGAAGATGCAGCACGCAAACAACAACAGCAACAACAGTGTAACTTATTTCCTTTACTTCGTAAATATGTAAGTGAATTAAGTGTAAATATAAATTAAACACAGTTGGTCTTGTTTTACGTAAGCATGAGTGTTTGGTGTGACAAGTGGGTCGTTTCAGTATAACGGACTTTTTAGTATAACAAACTATTTGGATGTAACCCAAGGAGTTTTTTGTTATAATGGGGTTGCAGTGTATTATAATGTAAATGGAAAGATTTTTAAAAACAGACAGGCAGTGAGTTATACTAATGACCGACTCCATGGCAAACAATGTGCCATGAGATACAGGGCAGTGACAGGAGAGTAAGTAAGGATGTGTACTAGTTGCAAGAATGCTGTGAGGTTAACTCCTATCACTTCCAGAGACTCAGTGATGTGTGTTTATGCGTGGTCCTTAACCCTTAACTGCCGAGTCCTGGGTTTGAGTTGTACTTTATCACTTTAAAGACTCCATAAGCTGTTATTAACTCAAGCTTCAAGTGTGTGTTTGTGCAAGTCTGAGTCTGTAATCTAGAGGATGGTACTGAGCAATGTTTGTGTTTGAGACTTTGAGTGTGTGTGTGTGTGTGTGTGTATACAGTGCCTTCTCACCAGGCACAGAGGAAGACAGCAGTTAGCCAAGTACAGCTGAGCCGACTGTGATGAGAGAGAGAAAGAGAGAGAGAGAGAGAGAGAGATATGAAGATACTCTGATGAAGTATTGTTAACATCGCATTCCAATAAACATTGGACAAATGTAGGGTAGGTACTAATGATTCAATCACTTAGCTGGAATAATTTGAATATCCCTTTTAAAAAAGAATTCCTTGTTGTCAATAACCGGTTCTGACTGATCATCAAGAACAGAATACAAAGTATGACACCAGAATCAGTGTCTCATCTCATCTCATCTCATCATCTCTAGCCGCTTTATCCTGTTCTACAGGGTCGCAGACAAGCTGGAGCCTATCCCAGCTGACTACGGGCGAAAGGCGGGGTACACCCTGGACAAGTCGCCAGGTCATCGCAGGGCTGACACATAGACACAGCCAACCATTCACACTCACATTCACACCTACGCTCAATTTAGAGTCACCAGTTAACCTAACCGGGCAGCACGGTGGTGTAGTGGTTAGCGCTGTCGCCTCACAGCAAGAAGGTCCTGGGTTCGAGCCCCGTGGCCGGCGAGGGCCTTTCTGTGTGGAGTTTGCGTGTTCTCCCCGTGTCCGCATGGGTTTCCTCCGGGTGCTCCGGTTTCCCCCACAGTCCAAAGACATGCAGGTTAGGTTAACTGGTGACTCTAAATTGACCGTAGGTGTGAATGTGAGTGTGAATGGTTGTCTGTGTCTATGTGTCAGCCCTGTGATGACCTGGCGACTTGTCCAGGGTGTACCCCGCCTTTCGCCCGTAGTCAGCTGGGATAGGCTCCAGCTTGCCTGCGACCCTGTAGAACAGGATAAAGCGGCTAGAGATAATGAGATGAGATGAGTTAACCTAACCTGCATGTCTTTGGACTGTGGGGGAAACCAGAGCACCCGGAGGAAACCCACGTGGACACGGGGAGAACATGCAAACTCCGCACAGAAAGGCCCTCGCCGGCCACGGGGCTCGAACCCGGACCTTCTTGCTGTGAGGCGACAGCGCTAACCACTACACCACCGTGCCGCCCAGAATCAGTGTCAGTACCATAAAATATCAATACCAAACTATTTCTTTTCTGTATTTCAATTAACTGATACTATAACAGAACTCTTAACTAGGCCCAGTACAACACTTCTGATATTAAACAGACTGTCATCATGTCATGTCATGGCATGAGAATATGCAATCAGACACCCAAATGGGGGCGGCACAGTGGTGTAGTGGTTAGCGCTGTTGCCTCACAGCAAGAAGGTCCGGTTTCGAGCCCCGTGGCCGGCGAGGGCCTTTCTGTGCGGAGTTTGCATGTTCTCCCCGTGTCCGCGTGGGTTTCCTCCGGGTGCTCCGGTTTCCCCCACAGTCCAAAGACATGCAGGTTAGGTTAACTGGTGACTCTAAATTGACTGTAGGTGTGAATGTGAGTGTGAATGGTTGTCTGTGTCTATGTGTCAGCCCTGTGATGACCTGGCGACTTGTCCAGGGTGTACCCTGCCGTTCGTCAGTTGGGATAGGCTCCAGCTTGCCCGCGACCCTGCACAGGATAAGCGGTTTTGGATAATGGACGGCTGGATGGACAGTTATGTGAATCATTTTTTTGTGTGTGGAATTGATTCCAAAGCTTTGGGTCTGACTTAGAGTTCAATGCCTGGGTGGAAAAAAAAAATCACTGAATTACTTCAAAGCTAGCTGGCTCAAATTGCTACCTGTTGCTTGATGCTGTGACGTAGTGATGTTGGCATGCCAACATGTGTTATATTTAACAATTATCCGCCTCAGGCTCAGTGAGTATCGGTGAATAATAACCGAGATGAAGTCGAGGTTATTATTCACTCATATTCACTGAGCCTGAAGCGGATAATTGTTTCAGTATAAATACACAGGTGATTGTTTTTATACGTATGATTTTTTAAATAATAATCATTTATTTCAAATTTCAAAAGCAGCATGCAAATGTAATAACGGCGCACAGACTTGTGTCCCTCACCTATGCGAGTCACATAAAATGCTTTGTTTTGAAATCGATAAAATAAATCACAGTTCCACCTTCCCTTTGAATAGTTTTAGACCAAACTTCATAGCATCTTTAGTGCTTTTAGGAACAGCATTTTCTTTCATAATTTGTAATTCTTCCTCACTTATGGTGACGAAGCGATTGGCCGCCATCTTGCCGAGTGGCTCAAGGTGATTATCAAGAAATAGTCCAAATTTCTCAACCAATCAGCGCGCCTGATTTTCTATAATCACCTCCGTATTTATACTAAACACCAGTTAACAGATAATACAATTAAAAAAAAAAATTATTCCACGAAATTGAGTCGTACATGAGCCAACAGCCAACAAGATGCGTAGCACCGAGTTGGCTATAAGCCACGTACAATGAGATTGAGTGGAATAACTGTTTTATTCTATCCACACTCACTGGATTTTGAGAAACAGAGCGTTTTTATTTTTGTTTTTTGCAAATTCGATAAATAAAAACTTTATACAAAACATCTGACAAAATCATTTCCACACAGAATGTAAACAAACCAGCAAAATGATAGGAGCAATTTGTGAAAAATGCTATAATAATAATTCTTGAAAAATAAAAAAAGATACGTTCTTACCATCAAATACTTTTATTCCATGTTTTGTTGCTTTTTGAGGGGTTTTGTTTTCGAGTAGAGTTTTTATTTCGTCCTCGGTTGGTTCAGCAACACGCTCCGCCACTTTGTTTTTCTCTACTCACAGTATATGAGCTAATATCCTAGTAGTAGAGGAGCCAATCAGAGTGCATGACTGCTCATATCCAGGGAAAATATCTCATCTCATCTCATTATCTCTAGCCGCTTTATCCTGTTCTACAGGGTTGCAGGCAAGCTGGAGCCTATCCCAGCTGACTACGGGTGAAAGGCGGGGTACACCCTGGACAAGTCGCCAGGTCATAGACACACATAACCATTCACACTCACATTCACACCTACGGTCAATTTAGAGTCCCCAGTTAACCTAACCTGCATGTCTTTGGACTGTGGGGGAAACTGGAGCACCCGGAGGAAACCCACGTGGACACGGGGAGAACATGCAAACTCCACACAGAAAGGCCCTCGCCGGCCACGGGGCTCGAACCCGGACCTTCTTGCTGTGAGGCGACAGCGCTAACCACTACACCACCATGCTGCCCCCAGGGAAAATATATATATATATTAGTGCTGTCAAGCGATTAAAATATTTAATCGCGATTAATGTCGCAACTGTCATAGTTAACTCACGATTAATCGCAATTTAATCGCACATTTTTGTCACATGAAAAACCATTGTAATTCTCTTATCAGCATAAAAAAGTGAATGGGCTTGCTTTGTACCAATGTTTTTTTTTTTTTATTGCAGAGCATAACACATCTTGTCACAGCCACTGCAAAGTCGGGCTGGAGCCGCCGATGGGAAAACGAAACCTAAGCCGAGCACCGTGGCTCTTCGTCCCGAGGCGTGGGGCTAGCCCGCCCTGCCCGCGCTGGTTCTTTGGGGGGAGGGCAGAGGACTCTGGCTGTGCGGGGCGTGGCATTACAGTCTAGCTGCTATCGTTTTTCTAAGCAAAGTCTCTGTTCCAAGTTCCTGGCAGTTTCAAAAGCTTATGAAAAACCTACATCATGTCACAGAGCGTTAATCTCACGATAAAAAAATTATCACCGTTAAAATTGAGTCAAGTTAACATGTTAATAACGCGACATTTTTGACAGCACTAATATATATATATATATATATATATATATATATATATATATACATAATTTCCTGTAAGGATTAATCAAGTATCTATCCATCAATCCATCCAAACATCCACCCATAGTGTGAACATTAAAGCTAGTGTCATGATCAATCGATCATCATCAGGGATCACTCGATAGCGAGTAAGATTGTCCACCAAGAAAATGTTTAGATTTTATGCACCCGCAGGTGACTAAGTCCAATGCGGGAGGCGCACAGCCTTCCGCAAACATGGCATTTATTAGCGGCAGTGAGCGGTAAAGATGCCTTTCCCTTTCCTTGCGCAGCAAATGTTTCTCCAGGACCTTGATTCGCCTTTCTAGCTCAAAGTGGGACAAACCCTCATGGACGGCCTTTCGCCAACCGGATCTGCTAATAGCAGCATCCTCCCAGTTGTTAACACTAATACCACAGGACTTTAGAGATGCTTTCAAGTTATCCTTAAAACGCTTCCTTTGTCCTCCCCTCGATCTTGCTCCAAAGCCAAGTTGGCTGAATAAAA
Source organism: Neoarius graeffei (assembly GCF_027579695.1). Lineage (NCBI taxonomy): Eukaryota > Metazoa > Chordata > Actinopteri > Siluriformes > Ariidae > Neoarius > Neoarius graeffei. The sequence goes on along the minus strand of NC_083575.1, from coordinate 77,327,806 downwards.
GCTGCTTGGGAAGGCGAGAGTCGTTCATTCGTAAGAGATGTCCCGACCAACGAAGTTGATTTTGCATCACCATGGCTTCAATACTGGTGCATTTGGACTCTTCCAGGATACTGACATTTGTTTGTCGATCTTTCCAGTTGACACCCAGGATACGGCGGAGGCAGCGTTGATGGTATTTCTCAAGGGCCTTCACGTGCTGTCGATAAGTACTCCAGGACTCCGAGCCATACAGAAGCGTTGGTAGAACAACAGCTTTATATACTAGGATTTTGGTGTCAGTTCGTATACCTCTCTAATCAAAGACTCTCTCCCGCAGCCGACCAAAGGCTTAGCTGGCAGCTTGAAGATGATGTTAGATCTCAGCATCAATATCTGCCTTGGGTGAGAGGATGCTGCCCAAGTAGGAGAAACTCTGTACATTGTGTTATACAGTCTCTTCGACCTTAAAGGATGGACAGGTAAGAGTCTGAACTGGAGCTGGCTGAAAAAGAATCTCTGTTTTCTTCACATTTACAGAAAGGCCAAGTCTCCGGTAGGTAGTCTATGGTAATCTTGCCAAATAAACAGAATGTAGAAATCTTTCTTTTCTAGTAGCGTTGGCTACCCAATATGATTTTGAGTTTGAAAAGAGTTTGCTAGCATGTCAGGTGGAGCTTCACTGACTTGCTAGCTTAACATTAAACCACCATGATGGCACAGCATGTGTTCATTTTGTGAATTCACATTTCTGTCTTTGGTCACAGCATTAGGTTTTGTAAGCGTTGTGGCAATAATACAACAATGCGTTGACAGAAAATGTACTTTTAATACTTAAGTATTTTTAAGAGCAAGTAATTCAGTACTTTAACTTACACTACCGTTCAAAAGTTTGGGGTCACTTTGAAATGTCCTTATTTTTGAAAGAAAAGCACTGTTCTTTTCAATGAAGATCACTTTAAACTAATCAGAAATCCACTCTATACATTGCTAATGTGCTAAATGACTATTCTAGCTGCAAATGTCTGGTTTTTGGTGCAATATCTCCATAGGTGTATAGAGGCCCATTTCCAGCAACTCTCACTCCAGTGTTCTAATGGTACAATGTGTTTGCTCATTGCCTCAGAAGGCTAATGGATGATTAGAAAACCCTTGTACAATCATGTTAGCACAGCTGAAAACAGTTGAGCTCTTTAGAGAAGCTATAAAACTGACCTTCCTTTGAGCAGATTGAGTTTCTGGAGCATCACATTTGTGGGGTCGATTAAATGCTCAAAATGGCCAGAAAAATGTCTTGACTATATTTTCTATTCATTTTACAACTTATGGTGGGAAATAAAAGTGTGACTTTTCATGGAAAACACAAAATTGTCTGGGTGACCCTAAACTTTTGAACAGTAGTGTACAACCCCGATTCCAAAAAAGTTGGGACAAAGTACAAATTGTAAATAAAAACAGAATGCAATGATGTGGAAGATTCAAAATTCCATATTTTATTCAGAATAGAACATAGATGACATATCAAATGTTTAAACTGAGAAAATGTATCATTTAGAGAGAAAAATTAGGTGATTTTAAATTTCATGACAACAACACATCTCAAAAAAGTTGGGACAAGGCCATGTTTACCACTGTGAGACATCCCCTTTTCTCTTTACAACAGTCTGTAAACGTCTGGGGACTGAGGAGACAAGTTGCTCAAGTTTAGGGATAGGAATGTTAACCCATTCTTGTCTAATGTAGGATTCTAGTTGCTCAACTGTCTTAGGTCTTTTTTGTCGTATCTTCCGTTTTATGATGCACCAAATGTTTTCTGTGGGTGAAAGAGCTGGACTGCAGGCTGGCCAGTTCAGTACCCGGACCCTTCTTCTACGCAGCCATGATGCTGTAATTGATGCAGTATGTGGTTTGGCATTGTCATGTTGGAAAATGCAAGGTCTTCCCTGAAAGAGACGTCGTCTGGATGGGAGCATATGTTGCTCTAGAACCTAGATATACATTTCAGCATTGATGGTGTCTTTCCAGATGTGTAAGCTGCCCATGCCACACGCACTAATGCAACCCCATACCATCAGAGATGCAGGCTTCTGAACTGAGTGCTGATAACAACTAGGGTCGTCCTTCTCCTCTTTAGTCCAAATGACCCGGCGTCCCTGATTTCCATAAAGAACTTCACATTTTGATTCGTCTGACCACAGAACAGTTTTCCACTTTGCCACAGTCCACTTTAAATGAGCCTTGGCCCAGAGAAGACGTCTGCGCTTCTGGATCATGTTTAGATACGGCTTCTTCTTTGAACTATAGAGTTTTAGCTGGCAACGGCGGATGGCACGGCGAATTGTGTTCACAGATAATGTTCTCTGGAAATATTCCTGAGCCCATTTTGTGATTTCCAATACAGAAGCATGCCTGTATGTGATGCAGTGCCGTCTAAGGGCCCGAAGATCACGGGCACCCAGTATGGTTTTCCGGCCTTGACCCTTACGCACAGAGATTCTTCCAGATTCTCTGAATCTTTTGATGATATTATGCACTGTAGATGATGATGATATGTTCAAACTCTTTGCAATTTTACACTGTTGAACTCCTTTCTGATATTGCTCCACTATTTGTCGGCGCAGAATTAGGGGGATTGGTCATCCTCTTCCCATCTTTACTTCTGAGAGCCGCTGCCACTCCAAGATGCTCTTTTTATACCCAGTCATGTTAATGACCTATTGCCAACTGACCTAATTAGTTGCAATTTGGTCCTCCAGCTGTTCCTTTTTTGTACCTTTAACTTTTCCAGCCTCTTATTGCCCCTGTCCCAACTTTTTTGAGATGTGTTGCTGTCATGAAATTTCAAATGAGCCAATATTTGGCATGAAATTTCAAAATGTCTCACTTTCGACATTTGATATGTCGTCTATGTTCTATTGTGAATACAATATCAGTTTCTGAGATTTGTAAATTATTGCATTCCATTTTTATTTACAATTTGTACTTTGTCGCAACTTTTTTGGAATCGGGGCTGTAAGTAAAAAATTGACTGGACAACTTTTACTTGTATTGGAGTAACATTTGACCAGTGGGATCTGTACTTTGACTTAAGTAATGAAGTTGGGTACTTTGTCCACCTCTGGATTGAATAAACCACCATCCATTCTGTAGACAACTTTTATCCCGCCTGGGATTATGTTCTGCATTAGATGCATAATAGCTGCTACAAAGATGGAAAACAAAGTGGGTGCAATCACACAGCCTTGCTTTACGCTCATTGTTACCTCGAAAGGCTTGCTATCAGCAGTGTTGTTTAGGACTCTGGCGGTCATTATGCAAACAACTAAGGAAAGAACTTGAGAAACAACAAAAATCTGTAAATTCTTACAAAGCTCTGACCAGAACATGCGCTCACAGAACTCTCTCAATTCGGCTCAAGTTGTGACAGGAGCCTCCCTATATCATATTCCCTGGCTACAAGTGACTAAATCAGTTAAACAGGTTCCACATTTGCACTAAATCACATACAGTCCAGGGTCAGATGAACTCTATGGGGCATTGCTTCAGCACAGAATTGGAAAACAGCTGGAACTTGGTGCAGATCACAGCTTTGCATGGGTGGTAGTTGTAGTTGTGTTGTTCCATACACTGAATTTGTGTGCTTCTGGAAAACATTCAGGAGACATTTAGAAGACATTCACAGATGGTCCACAGGCTTGTTGTTATAGTACAGAACTTCAGGGAAGCACGCACGTTATTTTGTATTTATGAATTAATACACTGAGGCCACAAGTTAATTTGAATACACCAACTAAGCACCAAAGCAGGGGCCATGAATTGTGCAACTTGATCCTGCAACTTAATACGCTGTAGGATCATCATGCTCAATATGTGTTCTTCACTGACTTATTTAGTAGTAACGTGAAACAGTTTATTCGCTTTGAGAATTCATATTCATGTCACAACACCAGTGAGTCCAGTATGACGTTATGCAACATTCCATCATTGCGATATTATCAATCATCTCCATGATCAGGTTCCTGTCACCAAAATGCTCTGATTCAATCAAGGTCTCAATGTCTCACTCATTTTATACAAATACAAAATGAGTTAAGAATTTTGTACGTCACCAGAAATGTAACTCATGGTAAGTTCGTATGTACTTAAAGATGGATGGCTTCAACTGATTTCTGTTTCATGAGCCGAAGGAAGAATCAAGGAGTCATCAGTTACACTTCTTTCATGCACTTCATGTTTGCTTTACAGTAGGCATGTGTGTCTGTACCTCTTCGGTTCTACCTGACAATTCTGATTTGTTTTGTTTCTGTAGATATTAACCTCTAAGTTTTTTTGGCTCACTAGAAGATAAAACTTTCTATATATATATTCACTGAGGTGTAAATGATATATTTTTGACGTGACCTCGAAACAAGACGTTAGAATTCCAAGGTCCTGAATTGATGAAGGAGTTACCAACAATATTTTTATCATTACAGTACACAGAATGAGAGCCAAAGCCACTTATACTAAATATATCCAATAGGTTGTATTCAGTCACGTGACTTTTGCTTGCAAGTTTACTTCCGGTGAATGAAGTGGTGGTCAGGCGAACCAATTTGGTCGCCATCATGTAACAAGAGTGCTCAGAGAGCACAATATCCCCCACTGGCAACTATGTCATAACTCTGATAAAATGCAATTGAATTGAATGAAATTGCAATATGCATATTACCGACATATAACAAAGAATCCTGTCAAGTTTCATGAAATTCCTCCAAAAATTGTAAGAGGAGTTGATTTCAGAAGGTGAGTACCCTTCCCGGGACGGACGGACGGACATCGCCACGACATAATCCCCCTTCAGGCCTTTCGGCCAGCGGGGGATAAAAATTGTGCGTGAAGTTGATTTCAGAAAGCAAGCACACCTCGATGAAATTGCCAAAGTACAAGTTTGTTAATAATTGAGGGCATAACTCTGGTAAAATTTGCCCAAATTAAACAAAATTTCAATATGCGTATAACTGTCATATTTTTCCCAAGTTTGGTGAAATTCCTCTGCAAATTGTGAGAGGAGTTGATTTCAGAAGAACGTACACCCTCATCAAAGTACAAGTTATTTAACCCCTTTGGACACAAGGAAAAATGCTATGGATCTTCATGCTATGGAACTTCATGTGTACAATTATACACATTATGTCCGAAGGGCTTAATCAAGGGTCAAAACCCTGGTAAATGAAATTAAATCGCAATATGCGTATAACCGTCATATAACAAGGCCTTTTGCCAAGCTTTGAGAAATTTGTGCAAAAATTGTGAGAGGAGTCGATGTCAGAAGGCGAGCACACCTTCATGAAATTGTGAAAGTACAAGGTTGTTAATCAAGGGCCACAACTCTGGTAAAATGCGACCGAATTGAACAAAATAAAAATATGCGTACTACCGACATATAATAATGCCTTTTCCAAGTTTTGTGAAATTCCTCCAAAAATTGTGAGAGGAGTTGATTTCAGAAGGAAAACAGACTCTCATGAAACTGTCAGAGTATAATTTTGCTAATCAAGAGCTGTAACTCTGGTAAAATGTGATCCAATTTAACAAAATTGCAATATGTGTATTACTGACATATAACAAAGAATCCTGCCAAGTTTCATGAAATTCCTCCAAAAATTGTGAGAGGAGTTGATTTCGGAAGGTGAGCACCCTTCCTGGGACGGATGGATGGACAGACGGATGGAAATCGCCACGACATAATCCCCCTTCAGGCCTTTCGGCCAGCGGTGGATAAAGAGCTAGTGAAACCATCTCTGACTATTTTCATGGTTTAGGGACCGATGCATGGCCAAGATACCTTCAGAAAATTGCTCTTTGCAATGGGATAGATCCTTATGCCTCGGTCACAACCAGCCGTACGTGCTCCTACGGCTGGTCTACGTGCAAAAAACGCAAGAAACGCACGGAGGGCGCACATGAAATGCACGGAGGGCGCGCGTGACGTGCTGATTTTCGAGCCGTAGACTGGCCGCAGACCGGCCGCAGAGGTTCTTTGTCATGTCAAACAAACTCTACGGGCGCTTACGTTTTTTTCAGGTTGCAAGACAAACTTACGGCCAACGTGCGTCTTTCTCCACGAACAAAAAAAACGCAGCGATTTGGGAAACGCCAAAAATCGCACGGCCAAAAAATCGTACGTCCGGTTGTGACCTAGGCTTTACACAATATCAAAGAAGGATTTTTCCTAGGAGTTGGAAAATGATCCATCCGTTGAGTTCCCTGACATCTCAAACTACCTGGTGCTGCAGATATTGTTCTACACGGACACACAGATGAAAACCTGGAAAAGCATGGAGGAGTACAACTTTTTATATGTGGCTGGGTTAAAGATCTGGGGATCAGGACACTACAAGATAAATCCTGTATCGTTTATGCCCGGGTAAGTCAGAATTTTTGGGCTTTTTGTACGCGTCTTTGTAATGGTTGCTTGGACGCTACAAGAATTAGTATCAAGCATAAATAAACCACAGCCGCTTGATTCTCGATCCTCCTTGCTCTTCTCTTCAAGGTAAATCATTCACAAAGATCCACAGAAAGCCCTTTAAAGACCTGGCTATTACGTGTATTATATACGTGTTAGTTTACAATATGGCGACCACGATCAAACAGTAAACAAAAACACATCTGAGGACTTAAACTTTTATCAGTTTCATGGTTTGATTGATTCAAACAGCCCAAAATAACACAAGCGTAGGGCATTTTAACAACTTATAAGCCTCCCCGGCGATAGTAATGCTTTGTGAACAGTGAGCTTAGCTGACCACCACTTCATGTCTTGCATATCTAATGAGGTGGATGTGGTGTGACATCGGATGCAACCCAGCAATATTTATAAATGTAAATATTAAATAGAATTAATATCTTTTTAACTTTTTAGCTTAAATTATAATTTAAAAAGGTTGCATGCCAATCTGATTTATATTCAACTGCTGATTCTGATTCACTTTTAATGATTTACTACCTATTCCATATTAAGCATCTTGTTTTACTCTTCCAGAATATGCCAGTATTCAAAGGAGTATTTGGGAGAATGTAGGAAAATGAAAATATTGTATAGTCACAGCTCTAGATGACATACTTCTCTCTTGCTGTTTCTCTCTTCCTGTTGCTCTTTTTCTTTTTCCTTCACCTCTCATACAGAGAAGCGTGAGGATGGGGGACAGAGATCGAGGCTACCATGGCAACAAAGCCTATCACAGCGATATGAGCATCCCTGATGGCACTCAGGCAAGGCATTAACTGTGTCCCACTAGCCTGCTCTGTGTGTGCATGTGTGTCAGTATGAACAACAACAAAGTGTGCTCAATCTTTCAGCATTTTATTAACACAAGGTTCCCCCAGACGCGCACACACACACACACACACACACACACACACACACACACACACACACACAACTGCTCCCAGTGTAAACCCTTGGGCCATCATTAATTTAAATAGTGTAGTGTGTGCGCACGCGTGTGTGTGTTTTCTAATGAAAACTAACAGGAAGGAACAGACAAAGAAAGGAAAATGATTGTATGAGCAATGACATGTCTGAACACACACCTGATCCGTTCCTTTCTCTCTTTTGCATTTCAGTACACTTGAAAATCAGCTCATCTCTTGCGTGCACACACACTCTCTCTCTCTCTCTCTCTCTCTCTCTCGCTCTGAGAGCTGCACACTGGCACACAATGTGTGTGTGCTCCATTGTTAAAGAGGATGTGAGTAAATGTGTGTGTCTGTGGATGGTCTGGTGATTTTCCTGCCCACTGGTGCACACCAGCATGTACATCACACTCTCTCTTTCTCTCTCACACACACACACACACACACTTTTCACAGTGCACTTTAGTTGAGTTATATACTATTTTATTGAGACTGGCAGAGGACACACCCCCTTCACTGAGACTGACAGACATAGAAGACACACCCCCTCCACTGATACTGAAAAGCACAGAGGCCACACCCCCTTCTCTGACACTGACAGTAAGAGGCCACACCCCCTTTACTGAGACTGGCAGGCATAGAGAACACAACCCCTCCACTGAGACTGACAGGAAGAGGCCACACTCCCTTTACTGAGGCTGACAGTAAGAGGCCACACCCCCTTTACTGAGGCTGACAGTAAGAGGCCACACCCCCTTTACTGAGACTGGCAGGCATAGAGAACACAACCCCTCCACTGAGACTGACAGGAAGAGGCCACACTCCCTTTACTGAGGCTGACAGTAAGAGGCCACACCCCCTTTACTGAGGCTGACAGTAAGAGGCCACACCCCCTTTACTGAGACTGACAGGCATAGAGAACACAACCCCTCCACTGAGACTGACAGGAAGAGGCCACACTCCCTTTACTGAGACTGTGTCACAGTCCGGTCCAGTCCATCTATGCCTTAGATTGTGGGACTTCCATGCCGGCTCCAGGCCGGCTCCAGGACAGGAATTCAGTCGTGCCTTGCTGAAGGCCATTTCCTGAAGCGGCAGTCCCACACCTGCTACCACTCCTCTCCCATCAGCCAGGGCTTTTTAAGAACTGTTTGGCGCTACTCCATTTGCCAGACTGTCTCTTGTAGACTTTCCTCACCTCGCTACAGCTCATTGGTATTGTGTCTTCTCGATTCCCCCTGCCTGAATTTTTCCTTGTCTTTTTGTCAAGTTTTTCTGTCCAGTTTTTTTGTCCCTGTTTTCGCCTGCCTGTTCTTTTGGATTGCGTCTTTTGCTACCTCTGCCTGGATTTCCCTTGTCCCTGTGTTCATCAGTTTTTGTGAAGATTTTTTCTGCCCTGTTTTTTGTCCCTGATCATGTCTACCTGCTCCTCTGTGTTTTTGACCTCCTGGCCTGTTTTCTGACTACCGATTTTTGCCTTAGCCCTACTGTACCTTTGCCTTTCTGCCATCTACTTCATTAAAGAAGTTTTCTCTTTACACTGCCTGTTTTCTGAGTCTGCTCTTGGGTCCTCACTTCACCTCAGCTCGCCACTCGTGACAGCACAGTCTGGCCTTCCCTACAGAGTGTTCCTGAGTGGCCTACACCATCACTCTCCTCACTGACAAAGCTAGGGAGTGGGGAACAGCTATGCGGGACGCCAACGCACCATGCTGCGCCAGCTTCAAGGATTTCACAGAGGAGATGAGGCGAACCTTTGATCGCTCTCTGTCTGGCAGAGAGGCAGCAAGAGAAATCATAGGACTGCGGCAGGGTGCCCGGTCCGCTTTTGACTATGCGATCGAGTTTCGCACTTTGGCGGCATCTTGTGGCTGGAATGAGAATACCTTGTTTGATGCATTTTTGAACGGGCTGTCAGACTCCATCAAGAATGAACTGGTCTCACAAGAACTGCCACCTGATCTCCCCAGTCTCATGGACCTCGCCATTCGTATTGATTCCCAGATCAGACAGCGGGTGAAAGAGAGAACTGTTAGGACTAGGACTGTTTTGGCCTCTAGAGGCCGCTGTTATTTCCTTTTCATGTCGTGTTTATTTTGGCCTCTAGAGGCCGCCACTGTTCCTGTGTTTTGTGTTTGTGTTAATTGCCTAATTATCTTCACCTGTGTCCTTAATTAGTTTGTCTATTTATACCCCTGAGTTCAGTCCTCTTGTCACGGAGTCTTTGTGCTGTTATGTTTATCTCCAGTTTCCTTTGTACTGTGTTTTTTGATCTTCCTAGCTTTTGTATTTTTGCACTTTGCTTTTCTTTTGGATTATACTCTTTGGTTTTTTTGTTGTCTTTTGTTTTGCCCTGTATATAGTGTATATAGTTTAAATAAACCTTTTGATTCTTTTTCTACTTCCGCCTCACGCCTCTGCATTTGAGTCATCCCCCTGGTGGCCTAGTGGGGGTTTGCTGGATTATCACACCAACGAACCAGGTTCGAATCCCAGCAAAACCCTAACAGAAAGACTCCGTCATGACCGACTCAGCAGAGGCTGCTTCAACTGTCTACCCGGCCAACCTTCAGGGAATTATGGCAGCTTTGACACGCTTCGGAGCGACCATGGACGCTCATGGACGTACGCTCACCAGCCAACGTGAGGCCCTCGCTCGCCACGAGGAACTGCTTCAGCAAATTGGGAAAACCCTGGCACAGCTGACATCTCTGCCTGCATCTCCTGCTCCTGATCCAGTTCCTGCTCCTGATCCAGCTCCCACTCCTGCTCCAGTGCCTCCTGCAATGCTGCCTTCTTCACCTCGCGAACCCAGCCTTCCTGCACCACAGAGGTATGACGGCAAGCACAGTGAGTGCCGAGAGTTCCTTACCCAGTGTCAACTCACCTTTGAGCTTCAGCCTACCACCTACACTACGGATCGCCGCAAGATTGCCTTTGTGATCACCTTATTAGCTGGTAAGGCGCGAGCCTGGGCTACTGCTATCTGGCAAAGACAGGGACCTGAGTGCTTTGATTTCCAGCTGTTTTCTGAAGAGATGCTTCGGGTCTTCGATCAGGCAGACATCAGTACCGACGCAGCCCGAAAGCTCATGTCCATCCGGCAAGGAGGAAGCGTCGCAGATTACGCCATCTCGTTCCGAACACTCGCAGCAGTAAGTGGATGGAACGAGACTGCCCTGGTGTCAGCCTTCCACCATGGTCTGTCTGACCCCATCAAGGACGGTCTGGCCTCTATTGGATGCCCAAGTGACCTCGAAACCCTCATCTCACATGCTATTCGTCTGGACAACAGGATGAGAGAACGCCACCAAGCCTTGAGCCCCCCCAGCCTCCCTACCTCTACCTGGAGACCGTCTACCTCCTTCAGTGACTGTCCAGAACCCATGCAAGTGGGTCGTACTCGCCTCTCCGCATCTGAGAGGGAGCGCAGAAGGAGGGACAAGTGCTGCATCTACTGTGGCAAGCCTGGTCACTTCCGAGCATCATGTCCCGAACTCTTGGGAAAAGGACCGCCCCGTCCAGCCGAGGGAGGGTTGTGACGGGGCCTACCCTCTCTCCCGGACTCCCTGGTCAAGGAATCTACATCCCGGTCTCCATCTCCTGGGGTGAGTCTGTCCACTCTTGTCAAGCCTTGATAGACTCAGGGGCGGCTGGGAACTTTATGGATATTCACTTCGCCCAAAGCATCAATATTCCGACTGCACCTCTTGAAGTCCCACTGTCTGTGTCTGCCCTCGATGGCCAAGCGTTAGGTGATGGAAGAGTCACCCAAGTTACTTCTCCTGTTTTCCTCCAGTCTCAAGGTCACAAGGAAGAAATATCCCTGCACCTGATTCCTTCACCTGAGTTCCCAGTTATTCTAGGCCTTCCTTGGCTTACTCGCCACAACCCTCGCATAGACTGGGTAACAAGCCAGGTTGTGGAATGGGGCCCTGCATGCCATGCCTCTTGTCTGCTCTCTAGCTCTCCTGTGTCTCCTGCCGAGCCCCCTGATCTCACCGAGTTATCTCAAGTTCCCACAGAGTACTGGGATCTCAAGGAGGTATTCAGCAAGAGCAGGGCCGCCGTTCTTCCTCCGCACCGGGCCTACGACTGTGCCATCGACTTGCTCCCTGGGACTACCCCTCCTCGTGGCAGACTGTTTTCACTCTCTCAGCCAGAACGCAAGGCCATGGAGGAATACCTCAAAGATGCCCTGGTCTCTGGGTTTATTCGACCCTCCACTTCACCTGCTGGAGCCGGCTTCTTCTTTGTCGGCAAGAAGGATGGGGGGCTCCGACCATGTATTGATTACAGGGGCCTGAATAAGATCACTGTGCGCAACCGATATCCCCTTCCGCTGATGTCCACAGCTTTCGACCTGCTCCAAGGCGCCACCGTCTTCACCAAGTTGGACCTACGGAACGCATACCACCTCATCCGTATCCGACAGGGAGACGAGTGGAAGACTGCCTTTAACACCCCGTCTGGGCACTACGAATACCAGGTGATGCCCTTCGGACTCACCAACGCACCAGCTGTTTTTCAGGCCCTAATCAACGACGTCTTAAGGGACATGATTAACCTATACGTTTTTGTCTACCTCGACGACATCCTTATCTTTTCCAAGACCGTGCAGGAGCACCGCCACCATGTCCGCCAGGTTCTCCAGAGGCTGCTACAGAACAATCTGTTCGCCAAGGCCCAGAAATGCGAATTTCATGTTCCCGAGGTCTCCTTTCTGGGATTTATTGTACGGACAGGCCAACTCCAAATGGACCCTGCCAAGACCCTGGCCGTCCGGGATTGGCCTACTCCCAAGTCCGTTAAGGAGGTTCAGCGGTTCTTAGGATTCGCTAACTTCTACCGCAAGTTCATCAGGAACTTCAGTTCTGTGGCAGCACCCATGTCTGACCTCACCAAAGGGACAGGTGGATCTTATGGCTGGTCTCCTCAGGCAGAAAAGGCGTTCAAAGACCTCAAGGACCGCTTCTGCACGGCACCCATTCTGGTTCTCCCGGACACCTCCCAACCATTCATCGTGGAGGTGGACGCCTCGGACAGTGGTGTCGGCGCGGTGCTCTCTCAACGTTCGGAAGGAAAGCTGCACCCCTGCGCTTACTTCTCCCACCGCCTGAGTCCTGCTGAGTCCCGGTACGATGTGGGGGATCGAGAACTGCTAGCGGTCAAACTGGCCCTTGAGGAGTGGAGGCACTGGCTGGAGGGAGCACAACATCCATTCCTGGTTTGGACTGACCACAAGAACCTGGAGTACCTCCAGCAAGCCAAGAGACTGAACCCTCGACAGGCTAGGTGGGCCCTGTTTTTCAGTCGGTTTGACTTCACCCTCTCATACCGCCCCGGCTCCAAGAACACCAAACCTGACGCACTGTCCAGACTGTTCTCTGCCACTAACAGGGAGAATGAAGTCGGGCCTATTATCCCTGTGTCCCGGATTGTGGCCCCTGTCCGCTGGGGTATTGAGGAGGCTGTCCGACGAGCCCAACGCCAGGACCCCGGTCCTGGGACGGGGCCACCAGGCCTCTTGTACGTCCCACATCAAGCCCGGGCCAAGGTTCTCCAGTGGGGTCACTCTTCCCCTCTCACCGCCCACCCGGGAGCTCGGAGGACCCTGGACTTCCTGAAAAGACGCTTCTGGTGGCCTAACATGGAGAAGGAAGTAAGGTCATTTGTCCTGTCCTGTGAGGTTTGCACCAGAACCAAGAACCCACGACAGCGTCCCCAGGGTCTCCTGCATCCTCTGACCATTCCCCGGCGTCCCTGGTCCCACGTGGCAGTCGACTTTATCACGGGTCTCCCTGAGTCACAAGGTAACACGGTCATTTTGGTCTTAGTTGACAGATTCTCCAAGGCCTGCCGCTTCATACCACTGTGCAAACTCCCCTCTGCTCTTGAAACTGCGAAACTTTTGTTTAATCATGTCTTCCGAGTCTTTGGTCTTCCACAGGACATCGTCTCAGACCGAGGGCCCCAGTTCTCCTCCCGAGTGTGGCACGGGTTCTGCAAGGTCATCGGAGCCACTGCCAGCCTCTCCTCTGGGTTTCACCCACAGTCCAATGGTCAGACGGAGAGGCTCAACCAGGACCTGGAAACCACCCTGCGAGGCCTGGCTATGGATAACCCGACATCGTGGAGCACCTGGCTGCCATGGGCGGAGTACGCCCACAACACCCTGCAGTCATCGGCCACCAAGCTGTCGCCATTCCAGTGCCAATTCAGGTTCCAGCCACCTCTGTTCCCGGACCAGGAGGAGGACGCGGGGGTGCCCTCGGTCAACCAATATGTGAGACGGTGTCGCAAGACCTGGAGCAAGGTCAGGAAGACCCTCATACAGACCTCCAGAACCAACCAGACTCAGGCCAACCGCCATAGAAGACCTGCACACGCTTTCCGCCCTGGGCAGCGTGTTTGGCTGTCCACTAAGGACCTTCCACTGCGGGTGGAGAACCGCAAGCTTGCTCCTCGCTACATTGGCCCCTTCAAGGTGGTGCGCAGGGTGAACCCTGTCTCCTACCGGCTCCAGTTGCCCCGGACTCTGAGGATCAACCCCACTTTCCATGTTTCCCTGTTACGGCCCGTACTGACGTCTACGTATGCCCCTGCCCCTAGGAACCCCCCACCCCCCCGCATCTTCCAGGGGCAGACTGTGTTCACTGTGAATCGCCTGCTTGACTCCCGCCGGGTCCGCGGCGGGTTGCAATATCTGGTGGACTGGGAGGGCTATGGTCCTGAGGAGCGCTGCTGGGTTCCTGCTCGGGATGTCCTTGATAAAGAACTATGTCGGGACTTCCATTCGGCCCATCCGGATCGCCCTGGGAACGTCAGGAGACGCTCCTAGGGGGGGGGTCCTGTTAGGACTAGGACTGTTTTGGCCTCTAGAGGCCGCTGTTATTTCCTTTTCATGTCGTGTTTATTTTGGCCTCTAGAGGCCGCCACTGTTCCTGTGTTTTGTGTTTGTGTTAATTGCCTAATTATCTTCACCTGTGTCCTTAATTAGTTTGTCTATTTATACCCCTGAGTTCAGTCCTCTTGTCACGGAGTCTTTGTGCTGTTATGTTTATCTCCAGTTTCCTTTGTACTGTGTTTTTTGATCTTCCTAGCTTTTGTATTTTTGCACTTTGCTTTTCTTTTGGATTATACTCTTTGGTTTTTTTGTTGTCTTTTGTTTTGCCCTGTATATAGTGTATATAGTTTAAATAAACCTTTTGATTCTTTTTCTACTTCCGCCTCACGCCTCTGCATTTGAGTCATCCCCCTGGTGGCCTAGTGGGGGTTTGCTGGATTATCACACCAACGAACCAGGTTCGAATCCCAGCAAAACCCTAACAAGAACTCGGACTAGTCTTGCTCCCCTTCAGCCTCCCATTCCTTCCGCTGAGCCAATGCAGGTAGACCGAGTCCGCATCTCACCTGAGGAACGACAGCGCCGTCGGGATATGAGGGCATGTTTTTATTGCGGACAGCTGGGGCATTTCTGCCAATCTTGCCCTTTAAAAGGAAGAGTCCACCAGTGAGTTTAGGGGCCCTGGTGGGCAATGTCCAGAATCAGCCCCCTACCGATTGACCACTACTCCCAGTGGTCATTATCCATGGCAATTAGCCCCACGACCTCCAGGCACTCATTCATTCAGGGGCTGACAGAAACCTGATCTGCTCGACCACCGCCAAGTGCCTGGGGATTCCACTACTGGCTCTGAACCCGTCCCTCACTGTCCTGACCCTTAACGGTACTGGTCTGACCACCATCACCCATAGAACATCCCCGGTCACCTTAAGAATTTCTGACAACCACTCTGAATCCATCCAGTTTTTTGTCATGAGTAATCCCCATGTGCCCATAGTTCTCGGTCTGCCCTGGCTAACTTTACATAACCCCCATGTCAATTGGACTAACAACACCATTTTAGGATGGAGTCAATTCTGTTTATCGTCATGCCTGAGCTCTGCCCTCCCTCACACCAAGCTGCTCCAGCCCACCATTGGTGAATATCCTGATCTCTCTAACGTGCCTCCCGAGTATAATGACTTAACCTGTGTTCAGCAAGTCTCAAGCTGTTTCCCTTCCTCCCCATAGTCCCTATGACTGTGGAATTGACCTTCTCCCTGGGACTGCGCCACCTAAGGGGCGACTTTACTCTCTCTCTCCTTCTGAAAGGCAAGTCATGGATAAATACATCACCATGTCCTTAGAAGCTGGAATTATTCATCCCTCCTCTTCTCCTGCAGGGGCAGGATTCTTTTTTGTGGAGAAAGACAAATCCTTGCGCCCTTGCATTGATTACCGTGGGCTAAATGACATCACCATCAAGAACCGTTACCCCCTACCTCTCATGTCTATGGCGTTTGAGTTACTCCAGGGAGCCCAGATTTTCATCAAGCTAGATCTGCATAATGCTTACCACCTCGTGAGGATCAGGGAAGGGGACAAATGGAAGACGGCGTTTAACACTCCCACGGGCCACTATGAATATCTCGTGGTTCCGTTTGGCCTGACTAACGCTCCCGCGGTTTTCCAGGCCCTTGTTAATGATGTCCTGAGGGACTACCTTAACCTTTTTGTTTTTATTTATCTGGACGATATATTGATTTTTTTCCCGCTCCCTTGATGAACACCGCATCCACGTCAGGCAGGTCCTTCAGCTACTCCTGGAAAATAAACTCTTTGTTAAGGCCAAGAAATGTGAGTTCCATAGAAGTTCTGTCTCCTTTCTGGGTTTCATTATCTTCCCCGCACAGATTCAGATGGACCCCCTGAAACTCAAGGCAGTTGCTGACTGGCCCACCCTGTCCTCTCAGCGAGCACTCCAGCGGTTTCTTGGGTTTGCAAATTTCTACAGGCGATTCATCAGGAACTTTAGTACAGTGGCTGGGCCCCTCATGGCTCTAACTTCCACCAAGGTCCCGTTCAGCTGGGAGGAAGGGGCCGAGAAGGCGTTCTCCGAGCTCAAACGAAGGTTCACGTCAGCACCAATACTCACCATTCCAGATCCGTCCCAGCAGTTTGTGGTTGAGGTCGATGCTTCGGAGTCGGGGCGGGGGCCATATTGTCCCAAAGATTGGCTAGTGACAAGCTTCATCCTTGCTCCTTCTTCTCTTGTCGGTTTTCCCCCTCTGAGAGCAACTATGATGTTGGCAATAGGGAAATGTTGGACATTAAACTGGCCTTGGAAGAATGGAGACATTGGTTGGAGGGGTCAGACCTTCCCTTCATCGTATGGACAGATCACAAGAACCTCGAATACCTCAGGACTGCCAAGCGCCTCAATTCTTGTCAGGCCCGATGGTCTCCCTTCTTTTCCCGCTTCAAGTTCACATTCTTCTTCTGCCCAGGCTCTAAGAATGGTAAGTCCGATGCCTTGTCCAGAATATTTTCTCCCCTCCCGGAGGAATCGACCTCCCCTGAGACCATCCTTCCTCCACGGTGCCTGGTGGGGGCCGCTCTGTTAGAGGTGGAAACCCTGGTCCAGAAGGCCAATGAGCAGGACCCAGGGCCCAGTAATGCACCTCCTAACCATCTTTTTGTTCCTGTTTCTGTGCGGGCACAGGTGTTGCAGTGGGGTCATGGTTCCAGAATGGCGTACCACCCAGGAGCAGCCCGGACTCTGTCACTCATCTGACAATGTTTTTGGTGGCCATCCATCAAGCAGGACGTCCAGAGGCTTGTGGCAGCTTGCAACATCTGCGCCAGGAACAAGACTGGCAACAGACCCCCTGCCGGGCTGCTGAGGCCCCTTCCTGTTCCCCACCGGCCCTGATCACACATAGCCCTGGATTTCGGCACAGGACTCCCTAATTCAGGTGGCAATACTTGTATCCTCACTGTTGTCGACCGTTTTTCTAAAGCTGTTCATTTTATCCCTCTGCCCAAGCTTCCCACCGCCAAGGAGACTGCCAAATTGCTGATATTTTCTGTCTACACGGACTTCCCTCAGACATCGTATCAGACCGTGGACCCCAGTTCTCTGCCCAATTCTGGAAGGCTTTCTGTAGATTCATTGGTGCTTCTCGCAGTCTGTCTTCAGGTTTTCACCCTCAGACCAATGGACAGATGGAACGGACCAACCAGGAGCTGGAAGTGGCTCTCAGGTGCATGGTGTCCAAGGATGCTGCCTCCTGGAGCAAGACCCTTCCTTGGATAGAGTATGCTCACAACTCCTTACCCACCTCTGCTACAGGTCTTTCCCCCTTCCAGTGCTCTCTGGGTTACCAGCCATCACTCTTCCCTGTCCAAGAAGAAGAAGAAGTCGCCATGCCCTCTGTCCTCTGTTTGTGCACTGCTGCAGGAGAATGTGGGCATTGACCAGGAAATTGCTCCTACGTTCTGTCAAGATGTTTAAAGAGCAAGGCGACAAACACCGCTCGGCAGCTCTCATCTATCGGGTGGGGCAGCGGGTAATGCTCTCCACTCGCCACTTGCCCCTCAAGACGGTCTCCCACAAATTGGCTCCCAGGTTCATAGGACCTTTCCCCGTCTCCAAGGTAATTAATCCCTGCTCTGTAAGACTGTCTCTGCTCGTAACCATGCGCCATATTCACCCAACTTTCCATGTCTCCCAATTCAAACCCCTTGTCTCCAGTTCCCTGTCCCCACCCTCCAAACCCCCTCCTCCTCCCAGGTTCATAGATGGTGGTGAGGTCTTCACTGTCAGGAGGTTGCTGAAGGTATGACACCGAGGCAGAGGACTCCAGTACCTGGTTGATTGGGAGGGGTATGGTCCTGAGGAGAGGAGCTGGGTTCCTGCCAGGTTCATCATGGATCCCAACCTCATCACAGACTTCCACCAACAACACCCTGAGGCACTTTCTAAGGCGCCTGGAGGCGCCCGTTGAAGGGGGGGTACTGTCACAGTCTGGTCCAGTTCATCTATGCCTTAGATTGTGGGACTTCCATGCTGGCTCCAGGCCGGCTCCAGGACAGGAATTCAGTCCTGCCTTGCTGAAGGCCATTTCCTGAAGCAGCACTCCCATACCTGCTACCACTCCTCTCCCATCAGCCAGGGCTTTTTAAGAACTGTTTGGAGCTACTCCATTTGCCAGACTGTTTCTTGTAGACTTTCCTCACCTTGCTACAGCTCATTGGTATTGTGTCTTCTTGATTCCCCTGCCTGTAGTTTTCCTTGTTTTTTTGTCAAGTTTTTCTGTCCAGTTTTTTGTCCCTGTTTTCACCTGCCTGTTCTTTTGGATTGTGTCCTTTGCTACCTCTGCCTGGATTTCCCTTGTCCCTGTGTTCATCAGTTTTTGTGAAGATTTTTCTGCCCTGCTTTTTGTCCCTGATCGTGTCTACCTGCTCCTCTGTGTTTTTGGCCTCCTGGCCTGTTTTTTTGACTACTGATTTTTACCTGAGCCCTACTATACCTTTGCCTTCCTGCCATCTACTTCATTAAAGAAGTTTTCTCTTTACACTGCCTGTTTTCTGAGTCTGCTCTTGGGTCCTCACTTCACCTCGGCTCGCCACTCGTGACAGACTGACAGTAAGAGGCCACACCCCGTTTACTGAGACTCACACCCCCTTCACTGAGACTGACAGGCACAGAGGCCACATCTTCACTGTAACTGATGTACACAAAGGCCACACCTCCTTCACTGTAACTCACACAGAGGACACTCCTCCTTGACTGGCACTGACAAGCATCCAACCCGCATCTAAATCCAAAACGCTTGTTTCTTTAATCACAAAAAGAGTGTGGGAGTGATAAATATCAGCAACAGCATCGCTTCAGTCATTTAAATGTGAAACAATCGACTCGTTAAGAAAGTGCTCAGAAAGTGATTTAATAAATGAGACTGAAGAAATAAGTGGAGGAGTTAGAGCGAGGTGTTTACTGATGCTGACTCATCCATGCCTCTGCGTGTGTGTATAATGTGTATGTACTGTGTGTGTGAGTGCCTTTAGTGTGTGTGTGTGTGTGTGTGTGTGTGTGTGTGTGTGTGTTGGGGTGGGGGAATAAAGGAGATTTCCCCATCCATCCCCTCTGTTTGTTGGAGCAATTAGAGAGCACTCAGAGAGTCTAATCTAATCAGAGAGGCGGTCACACACACGCACACACACACACACACACACACACACACACACACACACACAATATTCAGTGCGTGAGACCTGTCTATGAGAGAAAGGCAGGAGGAACATGGCCCACTCTTACCAAGAGCAAATTACATGTTACTGAAGTCTAATTAATTACATATTAAAAACGCGCTCTCTTTAAGCGAGCGCAGTATGTTCTTTCTTGTTTGCGTGTAGTATTTGTAATCCTCTCCTCCTGCCAAGTAGATTGATAGTTCATTATCAACTGAATTAGAGATATAACAGACAAAAAGAGAGCGTGTGATGGCATCAGCAATATGGAAATCAATCACTGAGAAACCGTAACTGTTATTAGGTCCATATTGAGTTTGTGTTATTATATATAGATGCTATAAGGAGGAGGGGCACTCCGCTAATGGCTCTAACACCACGGTAAACAATGCAAGGCTCAGTTTTCTTTATAAACCACAGGGCAGTGGTGTCTTAGCGGTCAAAACTGTATGCTGTGCAAAGAGTTCAAATCTCAGGGCTGCCACAGAGACAATATTAGATCTTTCAGCGATGCCTTCAACCCTCAAATGCAGGTCTCTGTCTCACATGGAACCTGCTTTGAATTAAAAAAATTAATGAAAATGGAAAACAAGTAATACAGAGAATCAATAAGAGGATTGTCTGTATAAAACCTAGACAAAAAAAAGCCAAAGATCACCATAAATGTCAAAATGGCAATACATTAAATAATGAATCAGTGTTTAAAAAAAAACATTTTAGAGGTCGGGCGGCACAGTGGTGTAGTGGTTAGCGCTGTTGCCTCACAGCAAGAAGGTCCGGGTTCGAGCCCCGTGGCCGGTGAGGGCCTTTCTGTGTGGAGTTTGCATGTCCTCCCCGTGTCCGCGTGGGTTTCCTCCGGGTGCTCCGGTTTCCCCCACAGTCCAAAGACATGCAGGTTAGGTTAACTGGTGACTCTAAATTGACCGTAGGTGTGAATGTGAGTGTGAATGGTTGTCTGTGTCTATGTGTCAGCCCTGTGATGACCTGGCGACTTGTCCAGGGTGTACCCCGCCTTTCGCCCGTAGTCAGCTGGGATAGGCTCCAGCTTGCCTGCGACCCTGTAGAACAGGATAAAGCGGCTAGAGATAATGAGATGAGATGAGATTTTAGAGGTCAGAGCCTTAGTTCAGGTCTCAAACACAAAAGTGGACAGCCATGTTTAAACTTTATTTACAAATTGTATTAGTCAGATTCAATCCTAAATCTAAAGCAGTTTTATGCAAGTTGTGTGGAAGTGGTTTGTTTCTTTCCAAAATACTTTTTAAGAGAAATTAATGAAGATTAATTTATTTAGATGCTGTGGCTGGATGTTAGTCACAAATCAGTGACAAATGAGCTTGACAAATACAACCCCAAATCAGAACAAGAGTGCTCTGAGAGCATAATATCTCCCGCTGGCAACTCGGCCATAACTCTGGTAAAATGCGACTGAATTGAACAAAATCGCAATATGCGCATTACTGACATGTAACAAAGAATCCTGTCAAGTTTTGTGAAATTCCTCCAAAAATTGTGAGAGGAGTTGATTTCAGAAGGTGAGTACCCTTCATGGGACAGACGGACGGATATCACCACGACATAATCCCCCTAAGGGGGATAAAAATTGTGAGTGAAGTTGATTTCAGAAAGCAAGCACACCTTGATGAAATTGCCAAAGTACAAGTTTATTAATAATCAAGGGCATAACTCTGTTAAAATTTGCCCAAATTAAACGAAATTTCAATATGCGTATAACCGTCATAT
The DNA here is from genome assembly GCF_027579695.1 of Neoarius graeffei. Lineage (NCBI taxonomy): Eukaryota > Metazoa > Chordata > Actinopteri > Siluriformes > Ariidae > Neoarius > Neoarius graeffei. The sequence goes on along the minus strand of NC_083575.1, from coordinate 77,306,607 downwards.
AACAAAGCCTTTTGCCAAGTTTAGTGAAATTCCTCCACAAATTGTGAGAGGAGTTGATTTCAGAAGAGCGTACACCCTCATGAAATTGTCAAAAGTACAAGTTATTTAATCAAGGGTCAAAACTCTGGTAAAATTTTCACAAATGAAATTAAATTGCAATATGCGTATTCCCGTCATATAACAAGGCCTTTTGCCAAGCTTGGAGAAATTCGTCCAAAAATTGTGAGAAGAGTTGATGTCCGAAGGCGAGCACACCTTCATGAAATTGTGAAAGTACAAGATTGTTAATTAACGGCCACAACTCTGGTAAAATGCGACCGAATTTAACGAAATTACAATATGTGTATTACCGACATATAACAAAGAATCCTGCTGAGTTTTGTGAAATTCCTTCAAAAATTGTGAGAGGAGTTGGTTTTAGACGGTGAGCACCCTTCCTGGGATGGACGGAAGGACAGAAATCGCCACGACATAATCCCCCTTCAGGCCTTTCGGCCAGCAGGGGATAAAAAGTTGGAACGGTATGTTGAAATTAAAATTAAAACTGAAAACAATGATTTGTAAATAATTTTTGACCTGCATTTCACTCAAAACACCACAGCAGCACTTTATTTGATATTTTACCTCATTCGTTTTTTTTTTCCAAAAACACATTTCAGTTTTGATTCTTGCAACCCATTTCAAAAAAAGTTGGGAAGGTAAGGCATTTACCACTTTATAATGTTCCTATTCCTTCTCACAACACTTAAAATACACTATATTGCCAAAAGTATTTGCTCACCTGCCTTGACTCACATATGAGCTTAAGTGACATCCCATTCCTAATCCATAGGGTTCAATATGACGTCGGTCCACCCTTTGCAGCTAGAACAGCTTCAACTCTTCTGGGAAGGCTGTCCACAAGGTTTAGGAGTGTGTTTATGGGAATTTTTGACCATTCTTCCAGAAGCGCATTTGTGAGGTCACACAGTGACTACGTTTACATGCACATCCAAATCAAGCTGCTGTCGGTAATCGAGCTGAAGGTCCCAGCAGGGTGCCAGAGAAATCCAATCGTACATGCACACAATGAAATCGGGCTATTGTGTGAGGTGCATTGTGCACCCGAGCCACAGGTGGCGCTACACGCCCCATCGTGTTGGTACACTTCCGGTTGTCGTCATGAAGAAGAGCTATTCAAGAGTGTAAACAAAGTTATCAGTTCCGTGTTCTCCATTGCGCGTTTTTCTCCCGTCCATGAATTTTAATATATTCAACTCCTTAAGCTGAATGAGCATGAACTCTGTCTCCTCATTGCTCCAGAAGTGCACGTTTCTGCTTGCCTGTGGCAGTGGGGGCGTGGTCAAGCGTCGGTCTGTGACAGGAGGGCGGAGCCAGGGAAGGTGAGTGGCAGAACGACGGTACACCTGATGGTAATTAACCTGTGTTTGTGTGTCTTCCCAGTAACCGCGCCCTATTTAAGGAGGCAGAGGGAGAGCAGAGGGGACAGCTCATCCCGGAACTAGAACACAGCGCGCGCGTGTGCGTGTGTGCGCGCGCACTTCTCTCAAGAATAAAAGTAGGCTGTTAAACTGAAAAGTCTGACAATAAAAAGCCTATTAGTACCAGAAGCTTTGTCCTGCCATCCTCTGTGCTCCACCCACACTTCAGAGAGCTCTACATCGCCATTTTCTCTTCGTTTGTTCCTCCTGACCTCTTCTGCTGCTCGCTACTACTGTTGTCATGCCGACCGAGGCTGTTGTGTTTCCCACTTGTGGTCTCGTCACTCGTCACTTCCGGAAGTAGCTCGACAACTAGCTCGATAGGGTATACATGCACGAAGTAGCTCGGCAGAAATCGCATAAACTAGGTCGTGTAGCTCGATTCCGAGAAATCAAGTTCGGTTCAATTTCAGCCGAATTAAGGTGTATACATGGCATTTTGAACTTCGATTTCAGTCGAGCAACGGCAGAAATTCGATTCTCTCTATGGGCATGTAAACGTAGTGACTGATGTTGGACGAGAAGGCCTGGCTCTCAGTCTCTGCTCTAATTCATCCCAAAGGTGTTCTAGCGGGTTGAAGTCAGGACTCTGTGCAGGCCAGTCAAGTTCATCCACACCAGACTCGGTCATCCATGTCTTTATGGACCTTGCTTTGTGCACTGGTGCACAGTCATGTTGGAAGAGGAAGGGGCCAGCTCCAAACTGTAAAAACAGTCTGCATACCTAGGTGCTTGATTTTATGCACCTGTGGCCATGGAAGTGATTGGAACACCTGATTCCGATAATTTGGATGGGTGAGCAAATACTTTTGGCAATATAGTGTATATTTAGGGTCTGAAGACACCAAGTGATGAAGTGTTTCAAGTGTTATTTATTTTGTCCCATTCTTCCTGCAAACAGGTCTTGAGGTGTGCAATAGTATTGTGCTGTCATTGTAATGTTTTTTGTTTCAAAATTCTCCACACTCTAGCCCACTGTTGGGGACAGAGGGGACAGGCGCCCTCTTCTTCCACAGCCATGCCTTTGTAATATGTGTAGAATGTGGTTTTGCTTTGCCTTGTTGAAATATCTCTGGAAAAGATGTCGTCTTGAAGGCAGTGTATGTTGCTCCAAAACCTCAGTGTACTTTTCTGCATTAATGCTCCATCACAGAAGTGTAAGGCCAAGTTTACATTAGACCGTATCTGTCTCGTTTTCTTCGCGGATGCACTGTCCGTTTACATTAAACCGCCTGGAAACGCCGGGAAACGGGAATCCGCCAGGGTCCACGTATTCAATCCAGATCGTGTCAGCTCCGGTGCTGTGTAAACATTCAGAATACGCGGATACGCTGTGCTGAGCTCTAGCTGGCGTCTCATTGGACAACGTCACTGTGACATCCACCTTCCTGATTCGCTGGCGTTGGTCATGTGACTGCTGAAAAATGGCACGGACTTCCGCCTTGTATCACCTTTCATTAAAGAGTATAAAAGTATGAAAATACTGCAAATACTGATGCAAATACTGCCCATTGTGTAGTTATGATTGTCTTTAGGCTTGCCATCCTTCCACTTGCAAGTGGTAAGTGATATGCGCTGGGATCACACACACAGCGGCTCAGTCCCGAATCACAGCTTGTGCACTACACTCGCGCGCTCTGTGAGCTGCGCAGGGCCGGAGTGCGCACCCTCCAGAGGGCACTCGCTGTTCAGGGCGGAGTGATTTGGAGCGCAGGATGCCTGCGGAGCCGAGCGTATCCGTGTATTGGCGTTGCTGTGTGCACGCGAATCGTGTATTGGTGTTGCTGTGTGCACACTAATCGTTTTAAAAACGTTAATCTGATGATCCGCTGATACGGTCTAATGTAAACATGGGCTAAGTTACCTTTGCCAAGGGCACTGACACAACCCCATACCATCACAGACCCTGGTGTTTGGACTTGTTGCTGGTAACAGTCCGGATGGTCCTTTTCTTCTTTGGTCTGGAGCACATGGCATCCATTTTATCCAAAAACGACCTGGAATACTGATTCATCTGACCACAATACACATTCCCACTGTGTGACGGTCCATCCCAGATGCCTTTGAGTCCAGAGAAGTCGACAGTATTTCTAGACGTAGTTAGCATAAGGTTTCCTTTTTGCACAGTAAAGTTTTAACTGGTGTTTGTGGATGTAACTCTGTTTTGTAGTTTGACAAAGGTTTGCCAAAGTAATCCCGAGCCCAGCTACAGATGAATGACGGTTCTTGATGCAGTGCTGTCTGAAGGATCGGAAATCACAAGTGTTCAGCTTAGGCTTGTGCCCTTACCCTTTACATACCGAAATTCCTCCAGATTCCTTGAATCATTTAATGATATTATGCACCGTAGAGGGTGAAAGATCCAAACCCCTTCCTATCTTTCTTTGAGGAACATTATTTTTAAACATTTCAATAATTTTCTTATGCATTTGTTGACAAACTGGAGATCCTTGGCCCATCTTTGCTCCTCAAAGACTAGGCCTTTCCTGGATATTGATTTTGCACCAGATCATGATTATAATCACCTGTTGACATCACCTATTTCAAATCACATCATTATTTAATTGTTTTACCTCTTTACTCGCCCTAAATTGCCCTCGTCCCAACTTTTTTTGGAATGTGTTGCAGGCCTGAAACACAGGAATGGATGTATATTAACAAATGAAATGAAGTTGACCAGACAAAACATGAAATATCTTGGGTTAATACCATCTGCAATAAAATACAAGTCAAAGTAAAGTTAGAAATCACTGCTTTCTTTTTTATTTGCATTTTCCAAACCGTCTCGACTTTTTTCTGATTCGGGGTTGTAATACATTCATCCTAGGTATCTGAGGCAATTATTTATTCATCCCATTGCAGTCAAACAGTTAGCGAATACGCTCCAACACTACAGGTTTCATTACCACCCCATATTGCTGGCTAGCCGAACTTCCACTAACTTTAAAATAGTTGCAGTGGATTCCAGCTAATCACGTTGTATAACTGAAAAACAGCCATGCAACGAAGAAACACCTACTTATATTGAGGAAAAAAAAGATAAGATCAACTTTTTTGATCCCTGCAGGGGGATATTCACTCAAAAAAGTAGTGACAAGTCGCGTTTTATAGCAAATACAAATTATCTTTCGAATAAAAACAGCATGTGAAAATTGTTACTACTAGCTACATTTCTGTTCCGTCTAAGAATCTGCAAAATAACAGTCGCTCGTACCGGCGACTGTTATTGTGTGCGAGTTTGAAATCCGATCAATACCGTAGGAGGAGTAGCGATTTTTGTGAAATTGCATATGACCCCTGTGTAGCCTCATCCATGGTAGGTGGCGCCACCTGGTGAACAACTCTTGTTGGTATGTCTTTAGAGTCTTCTGGGTGAGTTTCAGTGAAACGTCCCAGCAGTTTACGAAAAGTAGTGTTTAATGTGACGAGTCACCCAAAAATTTCAGACGCCCATAAAATCGTAAATATGACAGGTGGTGCCACCATCTTGACAACTTTTATGCACACTCACCTGGGCAACACTGTATGTGAGTTTGATTGAAATATGATCAATCCTGTAGGAGGAATAGTGATTTTTGTAAATTGTGCACGGACGATGGATGGACGACGCATGATCGCATAAACTCATCCGGCCTGGCCTACGGCTGGATGGGCTAAAAAACGAGAGTTTTCAGTGTAGAGCCAAAGAAAGTAAAGTAGGTGGTTCTTGGGTGGTAATGGTCTGCAACAGACACTAATGCGAGCTACATATCTGACTCACGTGCAGAATTTTAGTTTGGATGATGTGTAACATGCACGAAATGGAGCTTTTAAATAGTGTTGAATTTATGGTGCAGCTTGTCCAGCCCTCTGCAATCAGAATTAATTTAGACTACTTGAGGAAAATCGTTGCAGATAAACACACCCACAGTGAAATTCCTCTGTTCCTCACTAGGCTTCCATCATGGAGCTCGACCCATCACCTGACCTTGATCTTCATCTCTGCGGAATGAGTTGAGGTTTCCGCTAAAGTGGATGTGTTTTTCAAGTGGCATCTTTTACCCAGCAGGTTCTCGTTCTTTCTTATTTGAAAGAAATGATTTGCTCAACTGACTCAGACAGAACGTCTCAGGTTATTTGTTGGGTAATGGCGATGACATTTTCTCGATTTGATGACATGGATTTTCCCCTCATTTCCCGTCTTCCTGTCGGTTCGCGTGCTATGCTAAATCGCAGAACGAGTGTTTATCTTTAAAGCTGTGAGCAAAAATCTGCCTACGTGGAGAGTGATTGCTGGCAGCCTTCTCCCGCAGAAATAGACTTTCTGTGGTGCGCGAAATGTCACGGCGCGACGACTCCGAGAGCCGAAAGAAAGAATCGATTCTCCAAACAGGAAGGTTAGTGACATCATCGAACAGCTCGGGACACATGGAGGACAGAAATCAACCCTCTCTCTCTCGCCATCCCTATCCTTCTCTCTCTCTCTCTCTCTCTCTGTGTCTTTGTCTCATTGTCAGATGATCCAATTCTCCAGCACACACACACACAAAATCTGCACCTTTAACCTGCTTTCTATCGCACCTTCCTCCCTCCTTTACATTGAACTGTTTACACTACTGAGAAAGAAGGAATAAAGCAGATGGCTTCTTTACTAAATCTAACACACACACACACACACACACACACACACAGAGCAGGAAAAGAGCAGAAGCGTTACTGCTTCCACAAATAGAACAAAGCAATTATCCGAAAGATGTGCAGTTAGAAAACACTGCAAATGAACAGAGAGAGAGAGAGAGATTTACTGAAATAAATACGCCATTGTCTGTCATGCTCGTAAAGCAGCAGAACTGGGACTGAGTTGAACTGAGTGATATTAAGTAGTGTGTATCTCAGTGTGGATGCTTTACCCTGCTTTACTGTGAATCTGCGTATTTTTATTGTCCTAATTCCATTTATCAAACCCTTTTTTTATTTCTCTCTCTTCTGTTATTAATTACTTTTCAATAGTATCACAAAGATAAAATATGCTTTGATCAATTTGAAGAATTAAGAGTTCCTGTGATTTCATAAAAGACTATTCACATTTCATTCAAATTAATGAAAACAACTGAATTTAAAGTGTACCAGTACTGGTCATGCTTACAACATTAATCGTGCTTTATGTATTACTTATAGACAAAAGACGCGCACATTCAGTTAAAAAAAAACAGCATAAAAGCATTCTTGTGGACAATTTTATTCCGTGAATTACCCGCGGAGGCAGAACCACAGGGAGCAGCCATTGCCGGCCGGAAGTGGCGTACAGTCGTTGATTCCGGGTTATCGGGTGCGAATAAACAAGCAGCGTTCTGTGGGTCGAGAGTCCCAGTTCCCAGTCAAGTAACTTCAGAACATGTTGAATAAATATAGATCTAATACTTGTAATAGATCTTTATTTTATGGCATAGATCTATTATTTCATGGCATTATGTGCAAGTAGATTTGGTTGTACTTTGGGGTCGAGAGCTTCGCCGGTGAAGCTCGGCAGGTTTAGAATGAGTTGGTCATGTATTTAGATAAATATCTTCACGAGTTTTTTATCATACAAGTATGATAAACATATTGACCGAAACTTTATACTTATATTATACTTTTTAAATGATCTAAATTAGACGAAACATAAAACTTGTCACCTTCCTCAGTCGCACCAGAGTCGGAGCCCTGAGCGCCCACTTCCGCATTCATAAAAGACGATTCACATGCCCTGTGTCCGAAATCGCTCCCTACTCACTATATAGAGCACTATACAATGAGGACGCCATTTTGTCGTGCTGTCCGAAACGATAGTGAGGATTATTTACACCCTATATAGTGCACTCAAAGTATCCCACAGTGCATCATGAAAAGTAGTCTACAACGATGGTCACTAACCAAAGCAATATATCCCATCATGCATTGAAAGAAATCAAATTAAAAGTCTCAAATTTGACTGAATAAAAGGCAGCGGCAAAGGAGAAAGTATTCAGCCTTGATTTTAAAAGAACTGAAAGATGCAGGTACTTTGTGTTTATTAATGTGGGAAATGCGCTCAGTGTAATATGGATTTATCACAAAAACACATGCATGTATTTATTATTTTGAAAACCCACCAGCCGCCTGATCTGGCACGTTTTAATTGTGCGACAGTAATGACGTAAATACCAGCGCAACGGAGTAGTGTCCGAAAGCGTTTTTTCATTGTACCAATGAGCTCACTATATAGTCCTCTATATAGTAATTCCCTGTATAGGGAGTAGGGAACGAGTGAGCGATTTCGGACACAGGGATGGTAATGGAATGATGATCACTTTCACTCTTTCGGTTTCGATTGGTTTCTCTTACGCGGTGGGAACGCTCACCGTAAACAGGATAAAATCTGTCTGACATAGTTTGGGCTATTTGGAGGTAAAACTTGTTGCGAAATGTCACGCAGATTTTATGCACTTCAGATGATTCAGGACAGCGAATCAATTCATGATTCATTTTATGATTCGGACAGCGAATTAATTCATGATTCAGTTCATGATTCAGGACAGCAATTCGGTTCAATCTTGAGAACTGCGACACTGATGATGAACGGTGCCTTTTTTTTGTTTGTTTTACTTTGACTCGATCCAGCCAAAGATCAGCTCGAGTAAGTGTAAGTATTTCTTCTATTTTTTATGAGCAGATCGGTTGATAATGTGTTATCTTAGACTGGTGTTTGCAGCACGGGGTCAGTGACCAGTCCACTGCAGCCCAGATAATCGGACAAACCAACGACTGTGCATCACTACCGGTGCTGGAACAGCCCATGAAGAAGGCAACATGTCGCTGACCATTCCTGACTGGTGGAGCAGTGGCTCAGGTGGATAAGGCACCATACCATAAATTCAGGGACCCGGGTTCGATTCCGACCCGAGGTCGTTTCCTAATCCCTCCCTGTTTCTCTCTCCCGCTCATTTCCTGTCTCTACACTGTCCTATCCAATAAAGGTGAAAAAAGCCCAAAAAAATCTTTTAAAAAATAAATAGCTAGTAATTAAAATTCACAACAGGTACACTTTAATTTAACATGAAATTTATTTGAACTGAATGGACTTTCAGAGAGAGAGAGAGAGAGAGGGAGGGAGCGAGAGAGAGATGTTTGTGAGTAAGTAAGTGAGTCATTGAGTGAATGAGTGAGCGAGCGAGTGAGTGATTGAGTGAATGAGCGAGTAAGTGAGTCAGTGAGTGATTGAGCGAATGAGCGAGTGAGTCACTGAGTCAGTGAGTGAGTCATTGAGTCAGTGAATAACAGAGTGAATGAATGAATGAGCAAGTGAGTGAGTCATTGAGTCAGTGAGTGATTGAGCGAGTGAGTCAATGAGTGAGTCATTGAGTCAGTGAGTGATTGAGTGAGTCATTGAGTTAGTGAGTGATTGAGTAAAGGAGTTAGTGAGTGAGTCACTGAGTCAGTGAGTGATTGAGTGAATGAGTGAGCGAGTGATTGAGTCAGTGAGTGATTGAGTGAATGAGCGAGTGAGTCACTGGGTCAGTGAGTGGATGAGTGAGTGAGCAATTGAGTCAGTGAGTGACTGAGTGAGTTAGTGATTGAGTCAGTGAGTGATTAAGTGAATGAATGAGTGAGTGAGCAAGTGAGTCATTGAGTGACTGAGTGAGTGAGTGAGTGAGTGAGTGAGTGAGTGAGTGAGTGAGTGAGTCATTGAGTCAGTGAGTGAGCAGGTGAGCAGGTGAGTGAGTGAGTGAGTGAGTGAGTGAGTGAGTGAGTGAGTGAGTGAGTGAGTGAAGAAGTGAGAGACTGACTGGATGAGTGAGTGAGCAAGTGAGTGAAGGACTGAGTGAAGGAGTGAGAGAATGAGTAAGTGAGTGAGTGAAGTGAGAGATTGAGTGACCGGATGAGTGAGTGAGCAAGTGAGTGAAGGACTGAGTGAGTGAGTGAGTGAGTGAGTGAGTGAGTGAGTGAGTGAGTGAGTGAGTGAGTGAGTGAGTGAGGGAGGGAGGGAGGGATTGAGTGAGCAGGTGAGTGAGTGAGTGAGTGAGTGAGTGAGTGAGTGAGTGAGTGAGTGAGTGAGTGATCGGATGAGTGAGTGAGCAAGTGAGTGAAGGACTGAGTGAGTGAGTG